>NC_142063.1:12171631-12471631 GCF_059756535.1 Pantherophis guttatus
GCGGCCCCGTTGCGAACCGGTGGTAAAGGTAAAGTAGAACCCACCCCTGATGCCGTTGTAACTTTGAAGGCTTGTAAATTGATTTTGCTACTATTTTTTTCTGCAAAAAGGCACCATAGCAAACAATGGGATTGCTTAATGCTCAGAGGTTAATTTCATGACCATGGTGATTCGCTTAACCGCCACAAAAAAGGGTTATAAAATCAGGTTGGTCATGTAATGACCAGCTTTACAATCATTGCAACTTACAGCCGTAAAAAGCAGGCTCCGTTACAGTCGTAACTTGAGGATTACCTCAGAGATGGTATTCAGCAGGTTCTGACCAGTACTGGAGAACCGGTAGTGGAAATTTTGAGTAGTTCAGAGAACTGGTAGTAAAAATTCTGACTGGCCCCGCCCTCATCTATTCTCTGCCTCCTGAGTCCCAGCTGATCGGGAGGAAATGGGGATTTTGCAGTATCCTTCCCCTGGATTGGGGAGGGAATGGAGATTTTGCATTATCTTTCCTCTGGATTGGGAGGAAATGGGGATTTTGCAGTATCCTTCCCCTGGATTGGAGAGGGAATGGAGATTTTGCATTGTCCTTCCTCTGGATTGGGGAGGGAATGGAGATTTTACAGTATCCTTCCCCTGGATTGGGGAGGGAATGGAGATTTTGCAGTATCCTTCCCCTGGATTGGTGAGGGAATGGAGATTTTGCAGTATCCTTCCCCTGGATTGGGGAGAGAATGGAGATTTTACAGTATCCTTCCCCTGGAGTGGGTTGAGAATGGAGTTTTGCAGTATCCTTCCCCTGGATTGGGGAGGAAATGGGGATTTTGCAGTATCCTTCCCCTGGAGTGGGGTGGGAATGGAGATTTTACAGTATCCATCCCTTGCCACGCCCACCAAGCCATGCCATGCCATGCCATGCCACGCCCACCAAGCCACGCCCACAGAACCAGCAGTAAAAATATTTGGGACTCACCACTGCCTCCCCAGTGCTATGCCATCCAATTTAGCTATGTTTTTCAGGCTGGGAACTGCTGGAAATGATTTGGAGGAAGAGCTTTCCATCAACTAGAGAAACCTTTTAAAAAAGGGAGAGGAAAAAGAAAAAAAGAAATATTTTCAATATTTCAGCACGCTTGGTGGACTTAGAAAATTGATGGACAGGGAAAAGCAGATTCGGAGAGGGGATTAAATCGAAATGCCCAGAGGGATGCAAGTTTGGCTGGAACGCCGGGCACCGACCTTCTCAGAGATGGAGATAATATTGCAATATTTTACCAGCAGACTTCTTGGAGTCTTTCAAATGGAGGGGGTTTAAAAATAGAAAAAGATATACGGGCCACAGAATGATTAGGACTGAGCAAAAAATCAGCCCAAGCTTCTATCTTTTTCTCTCCCCTTGTATTCCAAACTCTTAAATTTTGCCAAGCTGCTAACTTATCCACCGAAAGAGAGATATGCAAATGGATATGCCCAGCGCTCTTCCGTGGGTTTATAAAAGTCTTAGATAAGATTTTGGAATTTCAATTTGGTCTTTCTCTTACTACTGTTCACCTTTTTTATTACTTTTACACTTTTACATAATATGTTCGTTCTTATTGTTTTTTTTCTGTTAACTGTTTTGTTATGCATATACATGTGGCCCTTGACTTACGCCCACAACTGAGCCCTAAATTTATGTTGCTAAGTGAGACATTTGCTAAGCGGGTTTTAGCCCATTTTATGACTTTTCTTGCCACGGTTGTTAAGTGAATGGCTTCTGTTGTTAAGTTAGTAACACAGTTGTTAAGTGAATCAGGCTTCCCATTGACTTTGCTCGTCAGAAGCAGTGGTGAAATTCTAGCGGTTTGCACCAGTTCAGGCGAACCGGTAGTGATAAAAGCTACTGGTTCGGCGAACCGGTAGTAAAAAAAAAGCGAACAGTTGGTCCAAACCGGTATTTCCGCCGATCAGCTGTGCCACGTGGTTTATATTCGCTATTTAGATTTGCTAGAAAGCAGGAAATCCTGCTTTCTAGCAAATCTAAATAGCATGGCACAGCTGTTTCCTCCCCTCGCTGTTCTACTTACCGTATCTTTCGGAGTATAAGACGCACCTTTTTCCCCCTAAAAGGGGGTGAAAATTTGGGTGCATCTTATACACCGAATGTAGCCCCGCCCACCCACTGGCCCCCACCCTTTGGCCTCTGCCTCGCAGCAGTTACCTCCTTGCAAGCAAACAGCAACAAAAAACAGCTCCTTTCAGCTTCAGCTGAATATTGCTTTTTTTCTTTTAAAAGCCTCTGCAGATCAGGCAACTCAGCTGGGATTGTCAGAGGCTTTTAAAAGAAAAAAAAGCCTCTGCTGATCAGGCAACTCAGGCAACTCAGCTGGGATCGTCAGAGCCTTTTGAAAGCATTTTTTCTACAACCGAGGTTGTAGAAAAATGCTTTTAAAAGCCTTTGATGATCCCAGTTGAGCCGTGCAATCATCAGAGGCTTTTTTTTTTACTTTTAAAAGCATTTTTTCGGCTGAAGAGGTTGTAGAAAAAATGCTTTTAAAAACTAAAAAACTAAAAAAAAAAGCCTCTGATGATTATGTGGCTCAGCTGGGCATGGGCAGGGGGCAGGGATTTTTGCTACTGGTTCTCTGAACCTCCATCACTACCGGATTGGGTGATCCAGTCCGAACTGGGAGCATTTCAATCCTGGTCCCAGGCTCCATTCTCACAGTCTCCTGCAGTCCTCTGCCAGCAGAAATGAAGTTTGGGAGGGCCACATGCAGACCCCCGAGCTCCATTTTCACTGGCAGAGGGCTGCAGGAGGCTGTCGTGGTTCGGACCGGATCGCCCGATCCGGTAGCGATGGAGATAGGTGGTTCGGAGAACCGGTAGCAAAAATCCCTGCCCTCCCCCCCCATGCCAGCTGAGCTGCATAATCATCAGAGGCTTTTTTTTTTACTTTTAAAAGCATTTTTTCTACAACCTCTTCGTCCAAAAAATGCTTTTAAAAGTAAAAAAAAAAGCCTCTGATGATCGTGCAGCTCAACTTGGATCATCAGAGGCATTTAAGACAAAAAAAAGCCTCTGCCGATCAAGCAACTCAGCTGGGATCGTCAGAGCCTTTTGAAAGCAATTTTTTACAACCTCTTCGCCGAAGAGGTTGTAGAAAAAATGGTTTTAAAAGTTAAACAAAAAATGGCCACGCCCACCCAGTCACATTACCACCACCACCACCAAGCCACGCCCACAGAACTGGTAGTAACAAATTTTAGATTTCATCACTGCCTGGGACAGCTGCATGCAGCCCTCCCAAGCTCTGTTTTTGCTGGCAGAGCCACTGCGGGCTGATCCTTTGCTGTTTCCAGGCCACCCCGTGGGCCAGATCTAAGTACCCTACGGGCTGGATCTGGCCCGCAGGCCTTGAGTTTGACACTCCTGCTCTATAGAAAATGGTGAGGGGGTGTTTGGGGACCTAGGCTTACTGAGTCATTACAAGACACAATTAGTCCCAAACAAACCTATTTTATCATAACAGCTGAGAATTACGTTCATTCCCAGCTGAGTCCCAATTATGCAAAACAAGTCCTTCGGAAGAAGTCCTTCAGGATAATCACCAACCTTTATCTTCTTTGACACTCTGCCAAAGGCCTTACTTGGCAAAGCCCCATGAAGTTCAGAAACAAACAGGAGATGCCGACTGGAAACAGAGTTAGCAACGTTGCTTTCCTACCAAAAGGCCCAAGTGCCTTTGTTTCTCTTTTAAGCCTTATGGGAGGGGCCAATCATCTCCTGGCCTTACTCCCGAGTCGTCCCTTTTGCTTTAGCTGCTCTTGCCTTCTGGCAGCTGTGCGCACGCGTGCACTAGGAACAGAAACCTCCTGTTCCTCTGCCTCTCTGCTGTCCGATTCTGGGGGCTCCGGAGTCCGTGCATCATTTCCAGATGGCCCTGGGCCCATCTCTGCCTCCGACGCAAAGCCCTCGTCCGGGCCTTCCTCTGACTCCAGGACTGGCCCATGTTCCTCCCCAGCCTCTTCACTGTCCGACTCTGCTGCCAGCTCCGCAGGCTGCTGGCAGACCACAACAGGAAGGAAAATGTGCTTTTCTCATGCAACGCAGAAAAAGAAGGCGCTGCTGTGCCCGTTTCACCAGCGTCTCGCTGTTGAGTGACCAAGTCAGCCTGCTCATTAGCTGCACACACAGAAATTTGAGGCCACTAACCGTCTCCACAGCTGATAAACCACAGGTTGGTTTGAGTTGGACACTTCAACGCCGGTGACCTTGGCTGGAGCTGTCCTTGTGGGAAACCACAAACCACGGCTTATCAACCACAGCAGCTGCTTCCCACCACCTGCCAAGCCCAAAGCAGGGAAGCTGGGTTCTTATTTAGCCCGATGTGGGAACCCCCGTCACCTCAAGGCATTGCACCTCCAAATTAGGGGGAGTTGCAGATAACGCAAGCCACTATATGGGGTTTAAAAACAGAAGTGGGTCTGTTTTCCTGGTTGGATTTATACAACGCCTGAAAATTAAACAGGGCACACTGGTTGTTGTTGCGTACCAATTTTGAGTTATTTGTACAAATAAAAAAGGTGGGATGCAAATAAATACATACAGGTAGTCCTCGACTTACAATGGTTCATTTAGTGACTGTTCAAAGTTACAGCGGCACTGGAAAAAAGTGACTGATGATCAGTTTTCCACACCCACAACCGGCTGCAGCATCCACATGATCAAAATTCAGATGCTTGGCAAGTGTCTCGTATTTATGACCATTGCAGTGTCCGTGTGTGTGTGTGTGTGTGTGTGTGTGTGTCATGTGATCTGCTTTTGCGCCCTTCGGACAAGCACAGTCAAGGGGGAAGCCAGATTCACTTAATGACTGCAATGATTCAATTAACAACTGTGGCAAGAAAGGTCGTAAAATAATAAATAAAAACTTTATTACGGTTATCGACCAGCAATAGACATACTATAAATTAAAAAAATAATACTGACATTAATCATGAATAATAACATCCCTGTTATGAAAATACATGATCTCAAACTGTTAGGGTCACTCCCTAATTTACATGAGTGGAAAGCCGATAAGTATGTGAGTAAATGTATTTTTCCAATAATTGTTATAGATATCTCCAAAAAATTGGCACCAGTTGACATCTATAATTCTGTAACTAGTTTTTTTCTTGTGGACATTGCAATCAACAATTGTCGTAAAAGGGGCAAAACTCACTTAACTGTCTCTCTTAGCAACAGAAATATTGGGCTCAATATGTCATAAATTAAGGACCACCTTTAAATAAGCCAGCCTCCGTTTAACCCAGATTCGTGTGCAACTTCAACCTAATTCACCTCTCTGTCAAAAGTTCCTTATTACCAGAAGATAGTGTAAAACTAATATAAGGTTCTAGTCCCTGTTAAGAGTGAAAACCAGTCCCTTATAGTAAACGGAGACAACTTCCTACAGTTAGTCCTCGACTTACCTCCATTCATTTGTTGACCATTTGAAATTCCAACTGCACTGAAAAAAATGGCTGCTCCTCACACTTATGACCACTGTAGCAGCCTCCCACAACCACAAAATCAAAATCCAGATGCTCGGCAACTGACATGTATTTAACAGATTAACAGAGTTGGAAGGGACCTTGTAGGTCATCTAGTCCAACCTACCCCCTACCCCCAAGCAGGAGACCTACTCCACCATGTATTTCCAACAGTGGCAGCATCCCATGATCGCCGTTTGCGACCTTCCCAGCAAGCTTCCAAGAGGCAACGTCAATGAGGGAAGCTGGATTTGTTAAATGACCGCACGCTTCGCTTAACGCCTGCAGTGATTCGCTTAATGGTGGCCAAACAAAGGTCATAAAATCGAGAACGATTCACTAAACATGCTCAGCCCCAGAAATTCTTGTTCCAACCGTGGTCGTAAGTCGAGGATTTCCTGAAGTCCTCGGAGACTACGGTGCAGATGAAACTTGCAAATATGAAGGGGGGGGCAATATCTGGGCATGAGAAGGGGGGATTACTTTCCTTGTCATCTACTCCAGCTTTTAAGTCAGTGTTTCTCAACCTTGGTAGCTTGAAGATGGGTGGACTTCAACTCCCAGAATCCCCCAGCCAGCACTGCTGGCTGGGGGATTCTGGGAGTTGAAGTCCACCCATCTTCAAGCTACCAAGGTTAAGAAACACTGTTTTAAGTGATCCTGCACAGTCCCCCCGCCCCTCCCTAAGAGGTGAACTGCGCCATCGTCCTCTGCTGCCTGAGGGAATTCTGGGAGTTGAAGTCCACCCATCTTCAAGCTACCCAAGTGATCCTGCACAGTCCCCCCGCCCCTTCCTAAGAGGTGAACTGCGCCATCTTCCTCTGCTGTCTGAGGGAATTCTGGGAGTTGAAGTCCACACCTCAAGATACCCAGATCCATGGGGTTTAGGCGGGGCGGGGGGGGGTTGGGGGAGGGTAGAATGAGTTTTCGTTTTTTTTCAGACTCTCACCTCCCACGCGAGCTGCCAACTTTGGCAACCGCAACTAACGGAATTAATAAAAGATTAGGAGGAAACACGAGCTATGAAATATTTAGCCCGTGCAGCTGCTTTGGAGAATGCAGACAACTGGCTTTTAGACAGAGAGGGGTGTGTGTCTGTGTGTCTATGTGTGTGTGTGTGGTTGTGTGTTTCCAGCCTGCAGGGTAGCGGCAACGGCTGTTCTCCTTCACACAACCACACTGAGGCAACCCACCGTTTTCAACCGAGCACGTTTTGTGTGTGTGTGGCCTCCGTCTGCGCTGTTGGGTTCAGGCTGCGTTCAGGCAAAAGAAAGAAATTCAGTAGGGCTGGCTACAGGGCAGGTCAAAAAAGTCAAAATGGCGGCCACCACCGCTCCCTCGGAATCCGATTTTTTTTGTGGGTGTGGACATCCTGCAACAGACAAGGGGGCAGGGTTTGTGGTGAGATGGTAGGCAAAGAAAAGAAAAGAAAAGAAAAAAAAGAAAAGAAAAGAATAAAAGAAATAAGAAAAGAAAAGAATAAAAGAAAAAAGAAAAGAATAAAATAAAATAAAAAAATAAAATAAAATAAAATAAAAAATAAAATAAAATAATAAAATAAAATAAAATAAAAAATAAAATAAAATAAAATAAAATAAAATAAAATAATAAAATAATAAAATAAAATAAAATAAAATATAAAAATTAGGCAGTGGCCGCTGTCAATGTAATTTTTATATATTCTTTTCGTTTTTACCCAGCCGTTTTCTTTGGCTCAAGGCAGCATATCTGCTCTGAGTATATGAGCTCTGGTGGCTCAGCAGATTAATTAACATCCATTTACATCTGCTGCCTGCAATTACTGCAAGTTCAAATCTCACCAGGCTCAAGGTTGACTCAGCCTTCCATCCTTTCTAAGGTAAGTAAAATGAGGACCCAGATTATGGGGGCAATAAAATGAGTTTGTATAAATATACAAAAGTATGAAGGCTATTCCATATATATAATCTACGACTTACGACCACAATTGCTCCTAAAATTTCTGTTGCTAAGTGAGACATTTGTTAAGTGAGTTTAGCCCCATTTTTTTTTCTTTTTGCCACAGTAAAGCGAATCACTGCCGTTGATAAGGCACGAACAAAATTCAGATACTTGGTAGCGGGTTCGCATTTATGATGGTTGTGGTGTCCCGGCATCCCAGGATCTCATTTTGCAACTTTCTGATTGGCCGTCAGTGGGGAAGTCAGATTCGCTTAACAACCAGGTTGCTAACTTATCTGATTTTTCACAGAATGCTTTAAAAAAATACTTGACCTCATCCCTTTAAAAAAAATGTGGAAAAAAGTGGTAATTTCAGCCCTTAATCAGGTTTAAACAGAATTTTTTAGTTTCCTGTGATATTTTTCCTCCCCAAGACAGCTGGACCTGCAGTTGTGATGCTCACTTGTAAATTAAAAAACTGGGGGAAACCCAAAATTTATGTTGCTAAGTGAGAAATTTGTTAAGTGAATTTTGCCCCATTTTACACCTTTTCTGGCCACAAAACCAACTTTTCTGTTTACTTTGCTTGTGGAATATATATAAGCGAGTTGCAAAGGGCTGGAGTTTTGATTATGCCACCATTGCAGGGGTGAAATCCAGCAGGTTCTGACAGGTTCTGGAGAACCGGTAGCGGAAATTTTGAATAGTTCGGAAAACTGGCAAATACCACCTCTGGCTGGCCCCAGAGTGGGGTGGGAATGGAGATTTTGCAGTATCCTTCCTCTGGAGTGGGTTGGGAATGGAGATTTTGCAGTATCCTTCCCCTGGAGTGGGGTGGGAATGGAGATTTTGCAGTCTCCTTCCCCTGGAGTGCGGTGGGAATGGAGATTTTGCAGTCTCCTTCCCCTGGAGTGGGGTGGGAATGGAGATTTTGCAGTATCCTTCCCCTGGAGTGGGGTGGGAACGGAGATTTTGCAGTATCCTTCCCCTGGAGTGGGGTGGGAACGGAGATTTTGCAGTATCCTTCCCCTGCCACGCCCACCAAGTCACGTCATGCCCATTAAGCCATGCCCACGGAACCGGTAGTAAAAAAAATTGGATTTCACCACTGGCACCATTGGGATCCTGCCAGAGTCAGAAGGAGGAGGACTGGTCGTAAAGTCACGTTTTTCAGTGCAGTCGTAACTTTGAACCATTGCTAAACAAATGGTTGTAAGTCAAGGACCACCGGTACTGTATCCCCAAGGTTTCCGGCTTTGCAGACCAGCAGGAGGGAGGGGGAATGGTTACGCGAGAGCAGCAAGTGAACACATGCACACATGCATAGCTCCATTTGCTCGAACGATGGGCACACGCGCCCACTGCTTGCACAAACGGAGCTCCATGCATACGCTCGCACACTGCTTGCACAAGTGCACTCACACACACGCTCAGCCGTCGCTTTCACGGCTCATTTCTGATCAGGCTGTGGCCCAAAGGTTGGTGACCCCTGCTCTAGTTTTGCTCAACTCTCAACAGTACTGTGGGAGTTGAAGTCCACTAAGGCTGGCTGGGGAATCCTGGGATCTGAAGTCCACTGATGCTGGCTGGGGAATCCTGGGATCTGAAGTCCACTAAGGCTGGCTGGGGAATCCTGGGATCTGAAGTCCACTGATGCTGGCTGGGGAATCCTGGGATCTGAAGTCCACTAAGGCTGGCTGGGGAATCCTGGGATCTGAAGTCCACTAAGGCTGGCTGGGGAATCATGGGATCTGAAGTCCACTAAGGCTGGCTGGGGAATCCTGGGATCTGAAGTCCACTAAGGCTGGCGGGGGAATTCTGGGATCTGAAGTCCACTGATGCTGGCTGGGGAATCCTGGGATCTGAAGTCCACTAACGCTGGCTGGGGAATTCTGGGATCTAAAGTCCACTAACGCTGGCTGGGGAATCCTGGGATCTAAAGTCTACTAACGCTGGCTGGGGAATTCTGGGATCTGAAGTCCACTAACGCTGGCTGGGGAATCCTGGGATCTAAAGTCCACTAAGGCTGCCTGGGGAATTCTGGGATCTGAAGTCCACTAACGCTGGCTGGGGAATCCTGGGATCTAAAGTCTACTAACGCTGGCTGGGGAATTCTGGGATCTGAAGTCCACTAAGGCTGCCTGGGGAATTCTGGGATCTGAAGTCCACTAAGGCTGTCTGGGGAATCCTGGGATCTAAAGTCCACTGATGCTGGCTGGGGAATCCTGGGATCTGAAGTCCACTAAGGCTGGCTGAAGAATCCTAGGAATTATAGTCACAAACACTGGCTGCTAAATTCTGGGAGTTCAAATCCACACACCCGGCTTTCAGACTGCAAAAGCTTGAGAAATCCTGGCTTTACACGGATCCCGATTCCTACGTGGGCATCCAACCCGATCTCCTCCTCCTTGCTTTCCTCGCTTGGAAAGTGCAAGCTCTTCTGCGTGTGAACGCAGCCCTCCTCCCGTTTCCTTAACCCGGGTTTAGATATCGTGTGAACACAAGACACTCCCTTTTCCCCCACCCACCCACGAGTCCTTTCCCCCCCCCCGGACTTCGGGCTGGCCGCTAAACGGGTCGCGGCCGCAAATCCCGTGTGGCCCTTTCCCGGGAGAGCGGCTCTCCCTCTGCCCATGCTCAGAGGCACGCTGATCGCGCGCCGCTTTTGCAGCTTCCCCGGCGGCCTTTTTTGCAAAAAAACGGCGTCTGCTTCTGGGCTTTCAGGCCAGGGCGAAGCGAAGCCAAGCAGGTTTTTTTGGAAGGCAGCCCTGGAGAGCGCCGGCTTTTGATCGGCAGCCCGTCTGCTCTCCCTCCCCCCATTTCCCTTCCTTCCCCCCCTCCCCTCCCCTCCTTTCCCCGCTAATGCTTGATTGATGGCCAACAGGAGAACCTCGCCTGGGTGAGATCAATGGGTTGCAATTAGAGCCAGCGGCCAATCAGGAGCGAGCAGGCTTGGGAGCCCACGTTACTTTGATTGACAGGGCGGAGCGCGGGGAGGGGGAGGAGGAGGGGAGAGGGGCGGGGGCACGGCTCCAGCCGCGCAAGGGCTTGTGGGGAACGTAGTTTTCTCCTCAGCAGTTTCCACGGTGTGTTCTCCCACCTTCCTGCATAATAAACTCTTGCTTCATTTTCAGGGAATTTAACCTCTTGCTAAATCTAATAGGAGCCTGAACCCCCTTTTTCGTGATGGGGGGGGCATCACAAAAAGGGGCTTCTGGGTTTCCGGCTCCTATTAGTTTTAGACAAGCATGCTTTTCGCCTATATAAAGAGGAATTTCCTGACAGTGACAACAATCAACCTATGGAACTTTCGGAAGTTGTGGGAGCTTCATCACTGGAAGCTTTGAAGAAGAGGCTGGGCTGCCATCTGTCAGAAATGGTGTGGGGTCTCCTGCTTGGACGGGGGTGGGGTGGGGGGTTGGACTAGATGACCTACAAGATCCCTTCCAACTCTGCTATTCTCTCTTTGGGATCGATCGATTGCATTCCCACAAAGACGCAACCTCCAAACCTGATTTTAGTACGCAAGTTGTCCTGGAGTTGCGACCACAACCGAGCCCCGAATTTATGTTGCTCAGTGAAACGATGAAGTGAATTTTGCCTCATTTTACGACCTTTCTGGCCACGGGTGTTAAGTGAATCGCTGCCACTGTCAACTTAGTAACATGGTTGTTAAGTGAATCTTAATGAGGCTTCCCTCATTGTCTTGACTCGTCAGAAGGTCGTAGACCTTGGGACCCCGCAACCGTCGTAAGTATGAGTCAGTTGGCAAGCGTCTGAATTTTGATCACGTGACCAAAAGGATGCTACAACAGTTGTTAAGTGTGAAAAAACGGTCATCCGTCACTTTTACCAGTGCCGTTGTAACTTTGAACAGTCACTAAACGGATGGGTGTAAGTTGAGGACTACCTGTATATGCTGCCCAAGAACAAAACACTTTGGAAGATTCTCGGTTCAAACCCCAGTTTAGCCCTGCCTAGGGGTTGTGGGAAGTTGCCAACCTGGGTTTAGCTGGCCATCCTGCCCACCAAGAAAGCCAACTGACCAGCAACAAGTTCCTGATTTGGAAGCAGATGTAGAAATTCCAAATTTTAAGTGGATTAAAACAGTACAAGTACTCCTTGACTTGCATTTAGTGACTGGATTCATTTAGTGACCATTCAAAGGTACAACACCACTGAAAAAAGTGATTTATGACCAGTGATGGGATTCAAGTAATTTAACAACCGGTTCTCTGCCCTAATGATTTCTTCCAACAACTAGTTTGCCAAACTGCCCACAAAGTTAACAACCGGTTCTCCCGAAGTGGTGCGAACTGACTGAATCCCACCACTGCTTATGACTGTTTTTCACACTTACGACCCTCATGGTCATGGGATCAAAATCCAGACGCTTGGGCAACTGGCATGTACAGGATTTAGAACAGTTGCGCTGTCCTAGGGTCATGGGATTTTGTGACCTTCCGACCAGCAAAGACGATGAGGAAGCCAGATTCACTTAACAACCGTGCTACTAACTTAACAACTGCAGTGATTCGCTTAACAGCCGTGGCAAGGAAGGTTATTAAAATGGGACAAAGCTCACTTTTTTTTTTTTTTAATTTGATTTATATGCCGCCCTTCTCCGAAGACTCAGGGCGGCTTACAATGTGCTCAGCAATAGCCTTCATCCTTTTGTATATTTATACAAAGTCAGTTTATTGCCCCCACAATCTGGGTCCTCATTTCACCTACCTTAGAAAGGATGGAAGGCTGAGTCAACCTTGAGCCTTGGCGAGATTCGAACCCTGCAGTAATTGCAGGCAGCTGGTCTTAATAAGCTTAATAACAGGGTGCCTTAAACCCCTGTACTACCAAGGCTCTTTTAACAATTGTTCTGCTTAGCAATGGAAATTTTGGATTCAGTTGTGTCGAGGACTACAGGTAGGATGGATGGATGGATGGAGACAGATAAGAAACAGATAAGATAGATAGATAGATAGATAGATAGATAGATAGATAGATAGATAGATAGATAGATAGATAGATAGATAGATATGCATAATAGAGATAGCTACATAAACAGATAATTATGGTGATGATTAGATCGATCGATAGATATGCATAATAGAGAGATACATAAACAGATAATTATGATGATTAGATAGATAGATAGACAGATAGATATGCATAATAGAGATAGAGATAGATACATAAACATAATTATGGTGATGATGATGATTAGATAGATAGATAGATAGATAGATAGATAGATAGATAGATGGATAGATGATAGAGATAGAGACGGACAGATAGACAATGCTGGCTGGGGAATTCTGGGAGCTGAAGTACTGCAAATAAATGCTCGTTTTCCTACCCAAGTGAATTTATCCTAGTGGGAAAACTTGCTCCTTTGACAAGACCAGCAGCAGAAAAAGCACATTTGCTTCTACAGGCCAAAACTACGCTACCCACAATTCTGCTGGGGAAGCTCCCGCCGAGCCCCTCCCTTGCCCGGCCGCTTAGGCCTCCCAAAGCTTCTAGGGCGCTTTCCCCTGATTAGCCATCCCCACCTTTGACGTCATAGACCCGTGTGGGATCCGACGCCACTGATTGGCCGGTTGCCTACCTTGGTTCAGCCAATCCGCAGCGGCCCGTAGTAGCCAAGGCTTGGAAAAGCAATTTAAGGTGGACCGAAAGGCTCGTGATTGGCATTGTGCTGGTGTTAAATATGTATTTGGTGGTTTTTTTTTTTTTAAGAAATAAATTTAATGCAATGAAGCTGGGAGCTTTTCTTGATGTTTCAGACAAGGGGAGATTTTTTAAATTATAATTTCTTTGTCCCCCAAGGTGTTGAGAGCCAAGTACCATCCTTGATGGATGAGCTTACAAAGATGATCAAAGTCAGGTTGTGTCTAACCATGGTTTATTAAATAGACCATGGTTTCTGGAATGGTACAACCCTACCATCCATTAGATTGGTGCAATCACGGCAGCATGCTAAGGTATCAAACTGCAAACCCCAGATTTGAAGGATAAAGTAGTCCTTGACTTACAACAGTTTGTTTAGTGGCCATTCAAAATTACAACGGCACTTAAGAAACTAATGACTGGTCCTCACACTTACAGCGACCACTGGCACAGTCATGTGTTCACAATTCAGGCACTCTGCAACTAACCAGGTATTTATAACTCTTGCAGTATCTCAGGATTGCTTGATGGCCCTTTTAACCTTCCCAGCCATCTTCTAATCAACAAAGTCAGTGGAGAAGCTGGATTTGCTAAATGAACTGCAGTGATTCACTTAACAACCATGGCAATACAGGTCATAAAATCGGGTGCAACTCCATTAACCACTGCCCTGCTTAGCAATGGATGGAAACTAATCGAGGAGAGATCAAACCTAGAACTACCCAGTTTCCCCTAAAATAAGACATCCCCTGATAATAAGCCCAATTGGGCTTTTGAGCGCATGCGCTAAAATACCCCCCCCCAAAATAAGCCCTCCCCGAAAATATTTAACTGCATGTGCAGCCAGTCCCTGCCATTTCCTCTGGTTAGGGTTAGGGAGTCAGAGCTGGAAGTCAGGTAAGACGGTAAGAGGAGCCCTGTCTTGCCCCATGTGTCCCAAAATAATAAGACCTCCCTGAAAATAAGGCCAAGCACTTATTTCGGGGTTCAAAAATATATAAGACAGGGTCTTATTTTCGGGGAAACATGGTAAGAAAAAATTCCTGACAATGAGAACAATCGTTGGAAGAGCTTGCCTTCAGAAGTTGTATGTGCTCCATCACTGGAGGCTTTTAAGAAGAGACCTGACAGCCACTTCTCTGAAATGGTATAGGATAGCCAGTGATAGCTAACCTTTTTGCCGTCGCGTGCCAAAAGCAAGGGGAGCGTGGGGAGGGGGTCGCGCGCACACATGCCCACACCCATAATTCAATGCGCCTCACCCCGCGCATTCGCACGCGACCCCCACTTTTGGCATGCGATGGCACGGTGGGCTCAGTAGGCCTGTTTTTCGCCCTCCCCAGGCTCTAGAGGCTTTCTTGGAGCCTGGGGAGGGTTAAAACAGCCTTCCTCACACACACACCACGGAGGCCAGAAACAGCCCGTTTCTCAGTTTCTTGTGGGCCCGGAAGGCCCGAAAATCAGCTGGCTGGCACATGCATGCACACTGGAGATGAGCTAGGGCAATGCTCGTGTGTCCACAGATATGGCTCCGTGTGCCACTTGTGGCACACGTGCCATAGGTTCGCCATCACGGGTATAGGGTTTGCTTGAGTGGGGGTTGGTCTAGAAGACCTCCAAGGTCCCTTCCAACCTTGTTACTCTGTGAATGGAAATTCCGAATCCAATTGTTGCAGAGGGGCTATCTGTAATTCTCCCCTGAGTCCTATCTATTAAAAAAATTCAGAAATGACAACTTGTGTTTTCAAGTCAACAGCACGTGATCAACATTTGAGTAACCAGTGTGCATTTACCACGATTTGCAACTTCCTGAGGTCGTGGGACTGTCGTTTGCAATCTTTCCAGGGAACTTCTCGGAAGCAAAAATCAATGGAGGAAGCCGTATTCATTTCACAACCGTCGTGATTCCACTTAACAATGGCAGTTTAAAAAAAAAAAAAGATTGTAAGATCCTGCAGGACTCGATCACCATATATATATATATTTTAATTTGATTTATATGCCGCCCTTCTCCGGAGACTCAGGGTGGCTTACAATGCGTTAAGCAATAGCCTTCATCCTTTTGTATATTTATACAAAGTCAGCTTATTGCCCCCACAAACTGGGTTCTCAATTTACCTACCTTAGAAAGGATGGAAGGCTGAGTCAACCTTGAGCCTGGGGAGATTCGAACTTGCAGTAATTGCAGGCATCTGAATGTTAATAACAGGCTATTAGTCTGCTGCGCCACCAGGCTCTTGCTTAGGAATGGAAGTTCTGGCCCCACCTGTGATCGTAAGTCGAGGACAGACCCTGAAAGCTTCTTAGTTTAGGGACCACCAACGATTCTTGAGAAGCAGTGGTTATTGCTCCTTTCTCAGTCAAATTCCTTCCTTGAAGAATGCAAAACACCTGTAGAGCACCTTCTTCTTCTTGTGCCATATCCGTCATCGGACGTTACCGATTATGTTGGTGATCCTATTTCTATCAACAGCTGCACTAAAAAGTGCTTCTGAGTCTTGTCCAAACCCAGTCCCTTAGATTTTGAAGCCATGATCATCTTCTTCTGCTTGGACCTCGTTTGCCTTCAATCTTTCCCTGGAGGATTAAGTGAAGTACGGATGGTGTATTTTTTTCCAGGTGCTGCACCCCATGTCCAAAATATTCTAGTGCAGCACCTGCATGAGCCAAACCTGAGATAAGGCCACAGAGGTGCTTAACAATGGCACTTTAAAGAGGTGAGCCGCTTTTGCAAAGAGGAAAAAAAATTGGATGAGAAGCGAAAGGTCTTCAAAAGAAAAAACAAAAAAGTCTTGGAGCCTTGGTGGCGCAGCAGACTAAAGTGCTGTTAAGTAACACCAGCTGCCTGCAATTATTGCAAGTTCAAATCTCACCAGGCTCAAGGTTGACTCAGCCTTCCATCCTTCCGAGATAGGTAAAATGAGGACCCGGATTGTGGGGGCAATAAACTGACTTTGTATAAAAAAAGAACACCGCTTGGGGGGGAGGCGAAAGCCCTACTAAATAGGTATATATAAAAGTATGAAGGCTATTGCTTAACGTATTGTAAGCTGCCCTGAGTCTCCGGAGAAGGGTGGCATATAAATTGAACCAATAAATAAATAAATAAATAAATCTATGGCATGCAGAGCCCTCTCTGCGGGCACGCCAGCCATCGCCCCAGCCCAGATCCATCGCGCATGCGTGCATGTGCCTCCTGCCAGCCAGCTGATCATCGAGCCTCTGCCATGCATGCGGGGGGGGCGGAGCCCATGTGGGGGACGTGCACGTGAATGCGTGGGTGGGTGTGCGCATGCACAGGGGCTGGGCACATGCATGCGGGCCCTCGCACTGCATTTGCGGGTTCGCCCGGCGCCCCCTGCGCCTCATGCGCCAACCTGGAAGACAAAACAGGGTGTGGGGGGCATGGCACATGCGCCAGGGGGCACTCACATTGCATTTTGGGGGTTCGGGCACACGCGTGTACATTCGCACGCACGCTTTGGGCACCCTGCACCAAAAAGGTTAACCATCACTGACCTATACTATAGTGTGAGATTGCCTTGTGGTCAAACCAGGTCTAATATTGGTTAGCTTTTAACTTAGCTCGACTCTCTCCAGTTAAGCTCAGCCCCAGGCACAGGGCGGTTTGGGGGCAGCAGTCCAATCATGGTTCCCCCAGTCTAGCCTACATCTCTGAGCTTCTCTGCGTTGTTCTATCCAAGGACTAACCAAGTTTGACCTGCCTAGCTTACCTAGATCGAGGAAGAAGCGGTTTTACCTACAGGTTTTACCTACAAGTCACTTTTCAGTTAAGCATTGAAATAGGTCTGTTTTGTTTTATGTTGGTTTGTTTTGTTTTATTAGATTTATATACCGCCCTACTCTCGAAGGACTCAGGGCGGTGAACAGGCACAAAATAAAATACATAGATACAAAAGTTAAAAGACATAATTAAAACCAGATTAAATAATTTAGCCCGAGACAATTAAAAATCCCAATAATTTAAAACAGATTAAAATTTCGATTTAAAAGAATTTTAAAACAGGGGAGAAAATTAGGCCAGGCCGGCTTGCTGGAATAGGAGAGTCTTAAGAGCACGGCGGAAAGTGTGCAGATCCGGGATCCTCCGTATCTCCGGGGGGAGCTTGTTCCAGATAGTAGGTGCCCCCACAGAGAAGGCCCTCCCCCTGGGGGCCGCCAGTCGACATTGTTTAGCTGACGGCACCCGGAGGAGCCCCTCTCTATGAGAGCGTACCGGCCGGTGGGAGGCTGCTTGTGGTAGTAGGCGGTCCCGTAAATAACCAGGTCCTAAGAGGTGAGTTGTCTTCCTCCAGGATAAGCAAAAATCCGGATTTGGGTAGCACTTTTTAACTTCATTGATTTGTTTATCCAATTTAGGCACTGCCCATCTCATTCTCATTCCTTTTTTTTTTCATCTCGCATATTTTATTAAAAATGATAAAACTGCAGCTCACAAAAGGTTATGCCTTTTAATAAAATTTGACGAGTTGGAAAAAGTGCTACCACTGCTCCTTTTTAACTGACCTTTTGCCAGATTTTAATTCCACTTCCCCTGTTGTCAGTTTAAAAAAAAAAATTCTAGCATAGCTCCTTTAGATAGGGCTTGACTTACTCCCACAATTAGGTTAGAAGTTTGAATGCTAAGTCATTAAACCTGTCATCAAGTGAGGAAACTCAAGCATTTATAACCACAGTCAGAAATCACTGCAGTCAGTGGTTCTCGAACATTTCTTCACCACAAATCCCCTTTGAATACCTTTTTGTGGCCACAGATCATGGCCACAGACCACCAAGACTTAACTCAAGATTTAAATCATAGTCAGACCTTCATGGTCCCCTTGGGATAATATTGCCTCATCCCAGAGATCCACGGGACACAAGTTGAGAACCACTGACTGCAGTCATTAAGTGAATCCAGCTTCCCCCCTACTGATTTTGCTTGTTAGAAGTCAGTTGGGAAGGTCACAAATACTTTATATGACAATGATGGCTAACCTTTTTGTCACTGCGTGCCAAATGCATGGGGAGCGTGGGGGCGGGTGTCACACATGTGTGTGCCCACACCCATAATTCAATTCCCTCCCATGCCCCGCCCCCTGCACATGCGTGTGCGCCCTCCCTTCGTGCTCCCCCTGCTTTTGGCACGCGAAGGCAAAAAGGTTACCGGTGGGCCCAGTAGGCCCATTTTTCGCCCTCCCCAGGCTCCAGAGGATTTCTTGGAGTCTGGGGAGGGCGAAAACAGCCTTCCCCACCCCTCAGAAGTCCTCCGGAGGCTGGAAACGGCCCCTTTCCCAACTTCCAGTGGGCCCGAAAATCAGCTGGCTCGCACGCGCACGTGTGCTGGAGCTGAGCTAGGGCAATGTTTACATGCCCACAGATATGGCTCCGTGTGCCACCTGTGGCACGCGTGCCATAGGTTCGCCATCATGGTTATATGCTGTATTTGGCCAAGTGTGGTTAGACGGTAGACCCACAATCGCAATCCTGTGACCACAAAGTGAGCGCACACGCCCGATCCCGTTGCAAACCGGTGGTAAAGATAAGTCAAACCAACTCCTGAAATGCACCTTCTTTCTCCCATAGAGGGAAAACGGCCTTGGACACTCACTCAACCACAAGCAACTGTGCAGTGCAATTGAAACCATTGGAGTATTGTGTTTCTCCGAAAATAAGACTGGGTCTTATATTAATTTTTGCTCCAAAAGATGCATTAGGTCTTATTTTCTGGTTAGGTCTTATTTTGGAGGAAATACGATACTGAATGCATCCGTCTGGCTGACAATCTTAACTGGGGCTTATTTTGGGGTGGGGTAGGATTTATATTACGAGCATCCCAGGGATGAAATCAGTGGTGGGTTCCTCCCGGTTCGGTCCGGTTTGGCCGAGCTGGTAGCGGTGATGATATGACATCACCGAACCAGTTCTCCCCCCCCGCCCTCCCACCCCCCCACCCCTCCATGTTATTCTTACCTTTTATTTGGCCCCACCCCCAATCTGTTGCTGCCTCCTGAGTCCCAGCTGATGACTAGAAGGAAAAAAACTGCTTAAACTCTTGCCGTGGGGCTTCAAAGGGCCGTCCTACAGCTGATCAGTGTTAAAAGCAAACAAATGAGTCAGGTCGTAAGTGCGAGGACCTTCCAGAAATGACTCTGACCAGCTAGCCATGCCCACCTAGTCACATGACCTCCAAGCCACATCCACAAAATAAGCCACGCCCACAGAACCAGTAGTAAAAAAATTTAGAACCCACCCCTGGATGAAATGCTCCCGGTTCGGACCGGATTGCCCGATCCGGTAGCGATGGAGGCGAGTGGTTCAGAGAACCGGTAGCAAAAATCCCTGCCCCCCCCATTGCCCAGCTGAGCCGCGCAATCATCAGAGGCATTTTTTTTTAACTTTTAAAACCATTTTTCTACAACCTCTTCAGCTGAAGAGGTTGTAGAAAAAACGGTTTTAAAAGTAAAAAAAAAAAAAAAAAGTTGGCAACGCCCACTCAGTCATATTACCCCCCCAAGCCACGTCCACAGAACCGGTAGTAACAAATTTTACATTTCATCACTGGAGCATCCTGAAAAATCATGCTAGGACTTATTGTCCGGTTGGGTCCTATTTTTGGAGAAACAGGGTATCTGGGGAATTCTGGGAGTTGAAGTCCATCCATCTTCCCTGAGGTTGTGAAACACGGCCTTATGGGGGATTTGTATTAACAGTTGAATATTAATTTGCTTATTAAATCCTCAACGTTGCTGGTTTCCCTGGACAGCTGGCAAAACCAAATCGAGGCGTGAATCTGCATTAAGAAATACCGAACATAGATTAAAGATGACTGGGGGGAAAAAAACCCAGTTTTAAAGCCAGAAGGACCGCAGATGATTCTGAATTCTAGCCCCCTCCTCCATACGACTGTATGGGAATTGGAATTCAATTTTGCTAAAAAAAAAAAAACAGAACGGGAACAGCGGCCTCGAATCTATGATATGAAAAACGTACATTGGAAAATAAGTTTGTCAGTCAAAAAAGGAGACAACCACACCGTTTTCTTGGCATTCAACTTGGTATATTGTATAGTACGACCCTGATTTTACTTTAAAATGCTTCTTCCCCTCTGGGTGCATTAAAATTATCACTCAAATGCAAATTCATTAAAAAGAATGCGGCAGCGATTTTAAAGTCACATAATTCAGAAAAAAACGGCAGAAAACCGAGGCTTGAAAATCAGTGCAGTGCCAGCCATAAAGCCGGTGGGGATTAAGGCCTAATGGTCACAGCGGTGGCATTCTTAGCAACAGAATAATAACAGAATAACAGAGTTGGAAGGGACCTTGGAGGTGTTCTAGTCCAATCCCCTGCTCAGGAATCCTACACCATTTCAGACAAATGGTTCTCCAACCTCTTCTTCAAAACTTCCTGTGTTGGGGCATTCACAACTTCTGGAGGCAAGTTGTTCCACTGATTAATTGTTCTTAATTCCTCCTTAGTTCTAAGTTGCTTCTCTCCTTGCTTATTTTCCACCCATTGCTTCTTTTCCTGCCTTCAGGTGCTTTGGAGAATAGCTTGATTCCCTCTTCTTTGTGGCAGCCCCTGAGATATTGGAAGTCTGCTATCATGTCTCCCCTAGTCCTTCTCTTCATTAAACGAGACATACCCAGTTCTTGCAACCGTTCTTCATATGTTTTAGCCTCCAGTCCCCTAATCATCTTTGTTGCTCTTCTCTGCACTCTTTCTAGAGTCTCAACATCCTTTTACATCGTGGCGACCAAAACTGGATGCAGGATTCCAAGTGTGGCCTTACCAAGGCTTTATAAAGTGGTATTACGACTTCGCGTGGTCTTGATTCTCTTCCTCTGTTAATACAGCCTACAGTAGGACTGTATTGGCTTTTTTGGCAGCTGCTGCACACTGCTGGCTCATATTTAAGTGATCGTCCACTAGGACTCCAAGATCCCTCTCACAGTTACTACTATTGAGCCGGGGACCACCTATCCTATACCTGTGCATGTGGTTTTTCTTGCCTACATGTAGAACCTTACTTTTCTCACCATTAAATTTCATTTTGTTAGATAGGGGCCAGTTTTCAAATCTGTCAAGAATGTCCTTCTGTATCTTAAGCCTATCTTCCGGGAGTGATGGCTATTCCTACTTGCGTGGTGTCATCTGTAAATTTCATGAGTTCCCCATCTATCCCCTCATCCAAATCATTGATGAAGATGTTGAAGAGTACTGGCCCTACTTAACCTTGTAAGCCAGTTTGATCCAGAGGCAGTTTGGTCTAACAGTGAAGGCACCAGGCTAAAACCAGGAGACAGTGAGTTCTAGTCCTGCCTTAGGCCAAGTTACTTCGGGTCATTCACCAGGAGACAGTGAGTTCTAGTCTTGCCTTAGGCAGGAAAGACAGCTGGATGACTTTGGGCCAATCACCAGGAGATGGTGAGTTCTAATCCTATCTTAGCCATGTTTTATGCGAAAGCCACAAGCCAAGGAGCTTCAGGTGTCCGCAATCTGTGGTCAGAATAAGTCAAGATGGCAGCCACAACAGCATTAAAAAAAAGCTTCAGCCAATTTTGAATGGGCATCACATTGTACATAAAAATGCAGAGGGGCTCTTCAATCACAGTGTTATGGTGGCCACCTCAACTTTTTTGATAACTGAAAATATTTACAGACCGCTCACATCCTGGACACAAACTGTTTCAACTCCTACCCTCAAAACGACACTATAGAGCACTGCACACCAGAACAATGAGACACAAGGACAGTTTTTTCCCAAACGCCATCACTCTGCTAAACAAATAATTCCCTCAACACTGTCAAACTATTCACTAAGTCTTCATTACTATTAATCTTCTCATCGTTCCTATCACCCATCTCCTCCCACTTATGATTGTATGACTGTAACCTTGTTGCTGGTATCCTTAAGATTTTTATTGACTGTTTCACCTTATGATTCTTGACGAATGTATCTTTTCTTTTATGTATACTGAGAGCGTATGCACCAAAGACAAATTCCTTGTGTGTCCAATCACACTTGGCCAATAAAGAATTCTATTCTATTCTATTCTATTCTATTCTATTCTATTCTATTCTATTCTATTCTATTCTATTCTATTCTATTCTATTCTATTCACTTGCTGAAGATTCCCCTGCAGAAACCTGCTCAGTTCTCAGCTGCTAGCACACTGTTAGTTGACACAAGCTGATTTTATTTATTACACTTTTCTAAATTTCCCATGCTGGCTCCAAGCAATGTTTCTCAGGCTTGGCAACTTTGAGAAGTGTGGATGATTTCAGTTCCCCAGATTCTCCAGCCAACATCTTAAAATTGCCTTAGTTGAGAAAAACACTCAATAAAGTTTTCTTGGAGGTTCCAGAATTGGGGTTGAGAATGTTCCCCCCATTTTTTTTTTTTTTTTGCTTGCTTCTAATTTTCGTCCTTGATTTACAACCGTTCATTTAGTCATCATCATCATTTAACAACTCCATAATCCCTTGCGGGCTGGAGTCTGGGCAACTGAATGGAGCTAGCAGAGCGTTTTAATGGCCGGATGCTTTTCCTGTTGCCAGTGTGGAGTTTTCTCACTGTGCCCAGAGAGAGAAATATCTGCCTACCTACGATCGAACTCACAGCCTCCTGATTGTGAGGCGACAGCTCTACTTCTAAGCCATCGCACCATTCTCCAAATCCTTCAAGGATTGCTTAGCAATGGATCTCTGGTCCCAATTGTGGTCGTAAATCGAGGACTACCTGTATCCCCCCTGGAAGCTGAAATACCTGAAATTTCCAGTCGCAAATTGGCAGGAGGATTGGTGTAGCCTGTGCCACATTTCTGCAGTCAGAAGTTCATTTTTGGGGAGGGGGATGCATTGGGAATCTTGGGTGTACAGTCTGTCCTCGACTTACGACCACACATTGAGCACGGCGTTTCTGTTGTTAAGCAAGACAGTTGCTAAATGAATCTTGCCCCATGTTGATGACCTCGCTTGCCACCATTAAATGAGTAACACGGTTGTTAAGTGAACCTGGCTTCTCCCATTGATTTTGCTTGTCAGAAGGTCACAGAGGGTGAGCGCATGACCCCGGGGCATTGCAACCGTCATAAATACGAGTCAGTTGACAAGCGTCATAATTTTGATCCCGTGACCCTGCTGGGGATGTTCCAATAGTCGTAAGCCTGGAAAACGGCCATAAGTCACTTTTTATGGTGCTGTTATATTTTTGAACGATCACTAAATGAACGGTGCTTCTTTGCAGGGGTGTCCCCAAAGCAGGGTAACAGTAACAGTAACAGACTTGGAAGGGGTCTTGGAGGTCATTTAGTCCAACCCCCTGCTCACGCAGGAGACCTATACTAGGGATTCGAACCGCCAAAGCTATGGATGGCCGTTCCCAGAGATGGACGCTCGGGTTCTCTAACCACTATTCCACTCAGCCCTGCGTGGCTCAGAGCCCATACCCGGCTTGCATTAAAAAAGATGTGGAGACTCTAGAAAGAGTGCAGGGAAGAGCAACCAAGATGATGAGGGGACTGGAGGCTAAAACATATGAAGAACGGTTGCAGGAACTGGGTATGTCTAGTTTAATGGAAAGAAGGACCAGGGGAGACAGGATAGCAGCCTTCCAATATCTCAGGGGCTGCCACAAAGAAGAGGGAGTCAAGCTATTCTCCAAAGCACCTGAGGGCAGGACAAGAAGCAATGGGTGGAAACTAATCAAGTAGGGAAGCAATTTAGAACTAAGGAGAAATTTCCTGACAGTTAGAACAATTAATCAGTGGAACAACTTGCCTCCAGAAGTTGTGAATGCTCCAACCCTGGAAGTTTTAAAGAGGAGTTTGGATAGCCATTTGTCTGAAGTGGTGTAGGGTTTCCTGCCTAAATAGGGGGTTGGACTAGAAGACCTCCAAGGTCCCTTCCGACTCTGTTATTCTATTCTATTCTATTCTATTCTATTCTATTCTATTCTATTCTATTCTATTCTATTCTATTCTATTCTATTCTATTCCCTTCCCTTCCTTATTCCTTATTCCTTATTCCTTCTCTTCTCTTCTCTTTCTTCTCTTCTTTTCTCTTCCCTTCCCTTCCTTATTCCTTATTCCTTATTCCTTCTCTTCTCTTTCTTCTCTTCTTTTCTCTTCCCTTCCCTTCCTTATTCCTTCTCTTCTCTTCTCTTCTCTTCTCTTCTCTTCTCTTCTCTTCTCTTCTCTTCTCTTCCTTATTCCTTCTCTTCTGTTTCTTCTCTTCTCTTCTCTTCTCTTCTCTTCTCTTCTCTTCTCTTCTCTTCTCTTCTCTTCTCTTCTCTCCTCTCCTCTTCTCTTCTCTTCCCTATTCCTTATTCCTTCTCTTCTCCTCTTCTCTTTCTTCTCTTCTTTTCTCTTCCCTTCCCTTCCTTATTCCTTCTCTCTCTTCTCTTCTCTTCTCTTCTCTTCTCTATTCTATTCTATTCTATTCTATTCTATTCTATTCTATTCTATTCTATTCTATTCTATTCTATATTCTCTATTCCAGCTGTTCGTTTCCCGCGTTTCAGGCGATTCCCCGGAGCCGTTCCGATCGATCGCTTCTGCAAGAGGAGGGGAGGTGGGGGGGGGGGACGGACGGGATCCACCTTAAACCTTCCGTGCGCGAGATTTTTTTTTTTTCCTTTCCCCCCGTCTGGTTGTCAATCGGCAGCGCTGCCCGCACAGGACCGCGTCCAGATTTGGCACCGACCTCCTGGGCTTGCACACACACACACACGCACACACCCCGCTTCCTTGCACGCTCAGAAGAAATTCGCCCCCCCCTTCCTTTTTTCAAGGGATCGCAAAGCTTCCCTCTTCTCTTTTCCTTCCTTGCTAAGTGCTCTTTTAAGATCTGGGCGGTGGGGAGGGGGGGGGGCGAGCGAGCGAGAGAGACGCCCCCCCTTTTTTTGCTGGTATTTAACACGTTTCTCCTTTACACCCGCGTGTGCAAATTCTTTTCTTTTCCCTTCTCAGGTAGAATTATTATTTTTTTAAAGATTCCCCCTCTTCTTTCTTTCTTTCTTTCTTTCTTTCTTTCTTTCTTTCTTTCTTTCTTTCTTTCTTTCTTTCTTTCTTTCTTTCTTTCTTTCTTTCCTTCTTCCTTCCTTCATCCCTCGTTTTTTGCTTTTATTTTTTAAAATAAATCTAAGGGCATGACACGGAAACCTTGCTGAAATCCGAAACGCAGAAGGAGCGCTCCCACCCACTCCCCAATTTATTTGGGGAGGGGGCGGTGTGTCCCCACCCCCCCAGGATGTATTCTCAAGGGCGGCATGCTGTAAGTACCATATTTGTTACGGGGATGGGGCGGGGGTGAGTTGCTGGAAGGGTCCTATCTTGAGGGGGTTTGGGCAGTGGTGGGATTCAGCCAGTTCGCACCGATTCGGGAGAACCGGTTGTTAACTTTCTAAGCAGTTCGGAGAGCCAGTTGTTGGAAGAAATCTCCTTTTGTTTTTCCCCCCACTTTACAGGGCTAATCCTGTAAGGAAGGCAAGAAGGAAATATTCTGGTGGTGTTTCTAGCCTAATCTTTATTGCCCTGCTTACAGAAACTGCCTCTCAGGTTAACCCTTGTTACATTGTAACAGCTAAGGCGAAGTGCCCATTGACGTGAGTGACGTTGAGTTGGCCACGCCCATACGGTCACATGACCACCAAGCCATGCCTACCCAGCTGGTCATTAGGGCAGAGAACCGGTTGTTAAATTATTTGAATCCCACCACTGGGTTTGGGGAATGGGACTTTGGGGGTGTCCCAAAAACTGGGTGCAGTTATGTAAGGTGAAGGTTAGGCTTGGGGAGGGGGGGGATCCAGGTGTTGGGTTGGTCCCCAGGTCTCTGCTTGGTTATTCACAGCAGCTGTTCTTTCCACAAAAAAAAAAAAGTGTTAATATACACTACAGGTCGTCCTGAACTTACGACCATTCGTTTAGTGACCGTTCCAAGTTACAATGGCACTGAAAAAAAGTGACTTAGTTAGGACCGTTTTTCACACTTAACGACCGTTGTAGCATTCCCACCGTCACGGGATCAAAATTCAGATCCTTGGGCCACTGACTCATCTTTATGACGGTCGCAGTGTCCCGGCGGGGGTCACGTGATCCTACTTTTGCGACCTTCTGACAAGCAAAGTCAATCTGGGGAAGCCATTTCACAACCGAGTTACTAATTTAACAATTGCAGCGATTCGCTTAACAAATTTGGCAAGAAAAGTCATAAAACGGGGCAAAAACTCACTCAACCGAGTCTCACTTTAGCCACAGAAACTTTGGGCTCAATGGTGGTCATAAGTCGATGTCAATGTAAGTTGACCTGCATTTGCAAGTCAAAATGAATTTCTCTGCCGGAAACGGATTTCCAGATAAGTGTGGGGGAAACTTGGAATTCTGGAATCTGGTGAGAATCAGAGCCAGGATTTTCCCTGCCTCTTTTTGCTAAAATTCAGCATTTCCTGCTCAGTTGAGTAATGAATCCTTTATGATGAATTGCAAGTCCTTCTGCTTAACGTTTATTTGTGTAGCCTTTTTGAACCCAAAAGTTCACTGCCCCAGTGGGGAGAGGCTGCCATTTGTCAAAACCATATTTTTTTTAAAAAAAGAAAAAAAACGGATTTTAAAGGATGGGAAAAAAAAACCATCCTGTTTGACCAGACAGGGCGTTTCTGTTTTTGTGGGTACCGGGTTCAGATCTGTCTGCACCGGTGACAAGCAGAGGTGGGTTTTGGCAGGTTCTGACCAGTTCTGGAGAACCGGTAGCGGAAATTTTGAGTAGTTCGGAGAACCGGTAGTAAAAATTCTGACTGACCCCGCCCCCATCTATTCTCTGCCTCCCGAGTCCCAGCTGATCAGGAGGAAATGGGGATTTTCCAGTATACTTCCCTTGGAGTGGGGTGGGATTCGGGGTGAAATCCAGCAGGTTCTAACAGGTTCTGGAGAACCGGTAGCGGAAATTTTGAGCAGTTCGCAGAATCGTCAAATACCACCTCTGGCTGGCCCCAAAGTGGGGTGGGAATGGAGATTTTGCAAAATCCTTCCCCCAGGAGTGGGGAGGGAATGGGGATTTTACAGTATCCTTCCCCTGCCATGCCCACCAAGCCACGCCCACCAAGCCACACCCACAGAGCCGGTAGTAAAAAAGTTTAAAACCCACCTGACCTTGGATTGGATGGAAGGAAGGAAGGAAGGTAATCCTTCCACTTATTCACACAACATGTCAACCCAGGTCAGGGGACAGACCTAACAGATGCATTGACAGAGTCCACTTCAGTATAAAATAAGTAACAATAGTTAACTAGGTTAATTGTGGTTTGCATTTGTTGGATGTGTGTATGGGGAGCAGTTCGGAGAACCGGCAAATACCACCTCTGGCTGGCCCCAGAGTGGGGAGGGAATGGAGATTTTGCAGTATGCTTTCCCTGGAGTGGGGTGGGAATGGAGATTTTGCAGTATCCTTCCCTTGCCACGCCCACCAAGCCACACCCACCAAGCCACACCACGCCCACAGAACCGGTAGTAAAAATTTTTGGATTTCCTAAGTCACTTTTTTCCGTGTGCCGTCGTAACTTGGAACGGTCACTAAATGAACTGTTGTAAGTCGAGGACTACCTGTACTGCATAATTGGGTTGTTTATGGGGCAAAACACACCCCAGGGAGTGCCGCCTTCTTTAATCTGCCTTAAAGATGCTGGAAGCGCCATTCACACAACATGTTCACCTCATTTACTATATTAGACTTGTTGGGGTTGATGGCTGAAATAATCGCTGAAATAATCGCTGAGATAATTGGCTAATTTGAATCCCCACAACAGTTGCCTAGACTATTGTGTGAATGCAGCCCTAGGAGAAACCCAGCCTGGCCCTTCAGCTGGGAGAAATTTGCAAACGGGATGCATGTCGGTCTTTAAAGGTAACCCCTGACTACAGAATCATTAGCTGCAGAATTGGAGGAGGAAGAGAGAGATATATATCGTGGTGTTTACACAACTCCCTTACCGACAATTAATTTAACCACGGTGTTTTCAATTAGTCTGGGTTTGCATGACACAGAACTGGAAGCTAAGTAGCATTCGGGTTGGTTGGAGGCTCGGCTGACCGTGAGCTCAAGCAGTGCCACGACAGCCAGGCTCCGGGAAAGCGGAATGAGGGGTCAAAGGGGCCCTTTATTTAATTTGTATTTATTTAATTTTTTTTTTTAATTTCTCACCTTCGGGATTTTTATAAATAATTCCAAACGGGAAACACACCTGCAATTCAGGTAGTCCTCGACTTACCACAGTTCGTTGAGTAACGGTTCAAAGTTACGGCGGCACTGAAAAAAGGGACTTAGGACCAGAGGTGTGCTCCTGGGGGTTTGGGAGAACCTCTAGCTAAGATTCTGTGTAGTTCGGAGAACCCCCAAATCCCACTTCTGGCTGGCCCCGCCCACCCGTCCCCTCCCCTCCCCCCCCCGGATTCCCCACATGGCCCATTTTGGACCTCCGGGTTTTTCTCTGTGCCCTCAAGACCCTACTGTTCCGACAGGCGGGGCTGTCAAATTGAATGATTTTAAGTTGGGTTTTAATTTTGGGTTTTAAAAATTCGGCCAAAACTATTTAATGATTTTAATTAATTTTAACTAGATATTGTATATTTGTATATTTGTATTTTAATTTTGGCTGTACACCGCCCTGAGTCCTTCGGGAGAATGGGCGGAATATAAATATTATTATTATTATTATTATTATTATTATTATTATTATTATTATTATTAGACGCAGGTAAGTGCAGGGCACACACAGAGGCTCTGGGAGGGTGAAAAACGAGCCTACCGGAAGTTCGGGAAGGCCGGAAACGGGCCCGTTACCAGCCTCCAGAGGGCCTCCGGAGCCTGGGAGGCCATTTTCACCCTCCTAGAGATTTGAAGAAGCCTCCGGAGCCCGGGGAGGGCAAAAATGTCCCCCCCATTGTGGTGCAGGTGGCTGATTGGGCCACACCCACCATGGCCACGCCCACCCAGCAACCGTGCAGAGGACCCCTTGCTAAAATTTTTGAAGCCCATCCCTGCTTAGGACCATTTTTCACAGTCACGACCTTTCCGATATTCCCATGGTCACGTGACTAAAATTCGGATGCTTGGCAACTGGTTTATTTTTTATAACGGTTTCTGTGCCCCAAAGATGATGGGATCCCCAAGTCAGTGGGGAAGCCAGATTCACTTAAGAACCGGGTTACTAACTTATCATCCGCAGCGATTCACTTAATGATTGAGGCAATAAAGATCGTAAAATGGGGCAAAATTCACTTAACAAATGTCTCACTTAAAAACAGAAATTTTGGACTCTATTGCGGTCTTATATCGAGTACTGTCTGTAGTTTCTCCTCCTATTTACCCTACAACAATATCCCTGTAAGGTGGTTGGGGTGAGAGAGAGAGAGAGGGACTGGCCAAAAGTTGCCAAGTTAGCTCTTGGGCCTAAGGCGGGACTAGAACTCCCAGTCTCCTAGTGATTGACCCAAAATCACCCAGCTGGCTTTCGTGTCTAAGACAGAACTAGAATTCCCAGTCTCGTGATGATTGGACCAAGGTCTCCCAGCTGGATGTTGTGCCTAAGGTAGAACTAGAACTCCCAGTCTCCTGGTAATTGGCCCTAAATCACCCAGCTGGCTGTTGTGCCTAATCTGAGACTAGAATTCCCAGTCTCCTGATAATTGGCCCCAAATCACCCAGCTGGCTGTTGTGCCTAAGGTAGAACTAGAACTCCCAGTCTCCTGATAATTGGCCCCAAATCACCCAGCTGGCTGTTGTGCCTAAGGTAGAACTAGAACTCCCAGTCTCCTGGTAATTGGCCCCAAATCACCCAGCTGGCTTTGTGCCTAAGGTGGGACTAGAACTCCCAGTCTCCTGGTAATTGGCCAAAGTCACCCAGCTGCTGTTGTGCCTAATGTGAGACTAGAACTCCCAGTCTCCTGATAGTTGGCCCAAAGTCATCCAGTTGGCTGTTGTGCCTAATGTGAGACTAGAATTCCCAGTCTCCTGGTAATTGGCCCCAAATCACCTAGCTGGCTGTTGTGCCTAAGGTAGAACTAGAACTCCCAGTCTCCTGGTGATTGGCCCAAAGTCACCCAGCTGGCTTCTGGTTTCTAGACCAGCTCCTTACCTCTAGACCAGACTGGGGTTTGGGCAGTGGTGGGTTTCTACTGGTTTGCCCGAACCGGGGCAAACCTGTAGTGAGGGTGGTGGGAGGCTCCACCCACCCGCCATCACGGACGCTCTGCACATGTGCAGAAGGTTCTACACATGCTCAGAAGTGCTGTGCGCGCATTCCTGATTCTGAACCGGTAGCAAAGGTAAGTGGAACCCACGACTGAGTTTGGGGTGAACTAGCGGGATGCTTGCTGGCCAGATCCCTGAGGAATGCCTCCTCCTGGTTGGACGGGAGCCATTCAGAGCAGGGACTCTTGTAGAGTCACAACAGGAGCCTCCTGGGAAAATAGTGTCTCTGCTCCATCTCTAAAATGGCTGTTTTCAGAGAGTATCATTGTTGTATCTTTATTTTTGTTTTTGGGCTGAAAAAGTATAAAAAATTCAGCTTTTTTGCCCAGTTCTGGATGGTGAATAAAAGAGTCACTGCAATGAAAGTCCCACTCTGCCTGTCTGGCTGGGGAATTCTGGGGGTTGAAGTCCACCCGTCTTGAAAGTTGCCAAGTTTGAAAAATACTGTTTTTAATGCATTGCACTGGGCGTCTATTATCTCTCCCTTTCCCAGGTGGATTTAAAACCAGCCAGCAAGCTGCTTGCAGGCCAAGGGAGGAAAAAAAAAAACCCTTTTAAAGATTTTTACCTCCCTTAATTTTAGGTTACAGCCATTCCTGTCAGCCGCAATCGTTTTTTTATAAGCAGCTGCAGTTCATAAGATCACAGCGGCTCTTTTCATTTCCTGCCTGTCACCTCCGAAAAAGGAGAAATGAAAAAAAATCATTCTAACGCCCCAGGTCCAGAAGGGGTACCTGAGGTCATCCAGCTTCACCCCGTATTTGATGGCAGGAATACAAATTAACAGGATGTTTTTCCTAACAGTCATAGTTTTTAATCGCTTGATCCGTTATACGGTTAGTCCTTGCCTTACCACCACAACTGAGCCAAAAATTTCTGCGGCTAAGCGAAACGTTTGTAAAGTGAGTTTTGCCCCCTTTTATGACAATTCTTGCTGCAATTATGAAGTGAACCACGGCAGTCGTTAAGTTAGCAACACGGATGTTAAGTGAATCTGGTTTCCCCGTTGACTTTGCTTGTCAGAAGGTCGCGAAAGGGGATCGCGTGACCCAGGGACGCTTCAACCGTCATAAATGTGAGTCGGTTGCTAAGTGCTTGAATTTTGATCGCGACCGTAGGGATGCTGCAACGGCCGTAAATGTGAAAAAGTTGCTTTTTTCAGCGCCATTGCAACGTTAAACCGTCACTAAACTAATGGCTGTACGTCAAGAACTATCTTTAATAAAGAAATTGCTACTCAGGGCTGATACAAAATCTTGAAATGCCTCCATCACAGACGGCAAATTCATAAAATCGCTGCCCCTTGCAGAGAAAAACAACGGTCTTGCTTAGCGACGGCAATGTTGGGTTCAATTATGGTCGTAAGTCAAGGACTACCTGTATTACCACCCACTGCCTAGGACAGTGATGGCTAACCTTTTTGCTGTCGTGTGCCAAAAGCAGAGAGAGCGCAGGGGAGGTCGCGCACGTGTGTGCCCACACCCATAATTCAATTCCTCCGTGCCCTCCTGTACATGCGTGTGCGACCCCCCCCACGCTCCCCCCACTTTTGGCACGCGACGGAAAAAAGGTTCCTGGTAGGCCTGGTAGGCCCGTTTTTCGCCCTCCCCAAGCTCCAGAGGCTTTCTTGGAGCCTGGGGAGGGTGAAAACAGTCTTCCCCACCCCCCCGGAGCCCCTCCGGAGTCCGGAACCGGCCTGTATCCTGACTTCCGGTGGGCCCACAAGGCCCAAAAATCAGCTGGCTGGCATGCACATGCGTGCTGGAGCTGAGCTAGGGCAATGCTTGCATGCCCACAGATATGGCTCTATGTGCCACCTGTGGCACGCATGCCATAGGTTCGCCATCACGGGCCTAGGATCTTCTTTCTCAGGGTTAAATCTCTCCATCATCTTCTCTGTCGAAAACTGAATATATTTATATATATATTCATATCAAGGGTAAATAATTTCTTTTCCCTGAATTTGTCCCAGTTTAGTCGGATGCTTTGGGAAGAAATGTCTTTTATTAATTTGGGAAGAGTTTTTTTGTGTGGCTGTTTTAATCTAGGCCATTTTTAAAAAGCGTCTTCCTCCTCTTTTCCCATTGGTCCATACGGAGTCAGAATTTGAAATGAATTTGAACCCAACTTTTAATAACCTCCCTTCCTACTTAGGTGTATGACCACACAGGAAATAATGGGCTATTTTAATTGGCTTTTTATTTGTTAAGAATGGCAGTGTTCACTTAAAAACCTCCAGGAACTCACCTTTTGCCAAATACACAGAGAATTTGGGGGATTCTGCCATGGGGGAGGGGAAGGCCTCTGCACATGCCCAGTGGAACTGGTTTTCTGCAGCTGTTCCAAAGTCTACGAAATCGGGGGGAGGGGGGGGCAAATTGGCAATTGAATGCAATGTGAAAAGCTTAGTTTGGGGAAAAAGGAGAATATCAAATACAGGTAATCTCCTGATTTACAGCTGCAATTGGCACTAGAATTTCCGTGGCTAAGCACGGCAGCAAAAACCTGCAGTTGTTAAGTGAATCACCTGGTTCGTTAAACGAATCCAGCTTTCCCCGTCTGCTTTGCATGTCGGGGAAAGTCACAAATGATGATCATTGTGAACCCAGGATATTGCAAATGTATGCTGGTGGTTGTCCAAGTGCCCAAATTTTGATCACATGACCGTGGGGATTGCTGTGATGGTCGTAAGTGTGAGGATTGGTCGTAAGTCACCTTTTTCAGCGCCATTGTAAATTTGAAAAGTTGCTAAATGAAGGGTTGTAAGTCGAGGACCACCTGTAAAGTAATTATGGTATATGGGGAAAATTGGTTTTGCCACATCATTTGGGACAACGAAATAATGTGTCATATTTTATTTTATTTTTTCTCTCTGCCTTAAGCTATTTATATCTTTCCATCTTTCTGTTTTCAGTCTGGGCAGCCTTTTAAGTTCTCGGTGTTGGAGATTTGTGACCGAATTAAGGAAGAATTCCAGTTCCTCCAGGCTCAGTATCACAGGTATGGAAAAGAAGAGGAAAGAAAAAAAAAGAAGAGAAGATTAGGGTTCTTAATTCTGATAACTAAATGGAACCTCCACACCCAGTGGCAGTATACCCCACAATGCTGTACAGCCTTGAAAACAATCCAGAAATCTCTCTGTTGCTTTTTCTCCCTGATCGCTTTTTTTCACCCCTGTCAACCACGGTGCAGCTTTGTTTGCACATCACGCTCAGATGTGGTTTGTTTAAACCCGGTTTACAGGATTAATGGCTGGATTTGCCCAACATGCGGTACCAGAAAACCACATTGTGCTTAAGTGCATTGTGTGAACTAAAATCTGGGCCATTTTTCTCCTTTCCCTTCCCTTCCCTTTTCTTTTCAAAACAAAAAAGAGTGGGTTTGCCTGGAAAAGGAAGGCAGCCTGTAAATCAATTTATTGTTGATTCTCCTCACATACCTCTAGTCCAGTGATGGCTAACCTTTTTGCCGTCGTGTGCCAAAAGCGGGGGGGGGAGTGGAGGGGAGGGGTCACACATGTGAGTGCCCACACCCATAATTCAATTCCTCCATGCCCTCCTGCACATGCATGTGCGACCCCCCTGCGCTCCCCACACTTTTGGCACATGACGGAAAAAAGGTTACTGGTGGGCCTGGTAGGCCTATTTTTCGCCCTCCCCAGGCTCCAGAGGCTTTCTTGGAGCCTGGGGAGGGTGAAAACGGCCTTCCCCATCCCCCCGGAGGCCCTCCGGAGGCCAGAACCAGCCCGTTTCCCGACTTCCAGTGGGCCCGGAAGGCCCAAAAATCAGCTGGCTGGCATGCGCATGCGTGCTGGAGCTGAGCTAAGGCAATGCTTGCATGCCCACAGATATGGCTCCATGTGCCACCTGTGGCACGCGTGCCATAGTTTTGCCATCACGGCTCTAGTCCACTACAGTCCCTGAGGGAGGAAGCCATGGAAAGTGGGAAGGAGTTTGGAGAGGGGCAGGCAGAGATGGTTTTGAAGAGACAGTTCGGCAGAAAAAAAAAGTGAATTTGTCCCCTGTCTGAAGTGATATAGGACAGGAGTGTCAAACTCGAGGCCCATGGGCCGAATCTGGCCTGCGGAAACAGTGAAGGACCGGCTCGCGGTGCCCCTGCCAGAGTGCCTCCCCCTCGGGGCTCAGTTTTTGCTGGCACAGGGCTATCAAAACTGTACTACTGTACTGTACTGTACTACTGTAATTGGACTACTGTAATGCTCTCTACATGGGGCTCCCCTTGAAGAGCACCCGGAGGTTCCAACTGGTCCAGAATGCGGCCGCGCGGGTAATTATGGGTGCGACACGGCGCACCCATGTAACACCTCTCCTGTGCGAGCTGCACTGGCTCCTGGTGGTCTTCCGGGTGCGATTCAAGGTGCTGGTTACCACCTTTAAAGTGCTCCATGGCTTAGGACCTGGGTATATACGAAATCGCCTTCTGCCACCGGTAGCCTCCGACCGGCCAATACGCTCCCACAGAGAAGGACTCCTCAGGGTGCCGTCGGCCAAACAATGCCGACTGGCGACACCCAGGAGGAGAGCCTTCTCTGTGTTCCCTCTGGAATGACCTGCCCCTAGAGGTTCGTATGATCCCCGACCTTCGTACCTTTCGCTGTGCCCTTAAGACCCTGTTGTTCCAACAGGCCGGGCTGGCTTAGAACATGAATTTTAAATTGGGTTGTTTGTCAATGTTTAACTTTGTGGGCCAAATTTAATATATTCGTTTTAAATTGTTTTTAAATTTTGAGAGTTCATGTGTGTTTTAACATGGCTGTACACCGCCCTGAGTCCTTCGGGAGAAGGGCGGTATAGAAATTGAATAAACTAAACTAAACTAAACTAAAACAAACTAAAAACAAAACAAAAGGAGAAATATTTTCCCCTTTTGCATTTGAGCATGTAAGGAGGGACAGGAAAGGAGAAAGGGAAAGAGGAAAGACAAAGAAAAAGAAAGAAAGAGGGGAAGAGATCAAGGAAGGAAAAAGAAGGAAAGAGGGGAAGGAGGAAGAAAGAAGAATGAAGAGGGAAGGAAAAGGAAGGAAGGAAGAAAGGAAGGAAGGTAGATAGGTTATAATGAGAGTGAGGGAGGGTCTGAGGGAATTCCTTCCTTAGCACTTGGCCACCACAGGTGACCCCAACACAAGTGATCTCGAGCTGGCCACGACCCCCCCACTCAAGTCAAACACAACCCTGATGCGGCCCTTGATAAAATCGAGTTTGATGCCCCTGGTATAGGATTTCTGTTTGAGCAGGGGGCTGGACTAGAAGACCTCCAAGGTCCCTTCCAGCTCTATTCTGATTCTGAATCATATTCCCTTCTTTTTTTTGGCAGCCTGAAATTGGAATGTGAGAAATTAGCGAGCGAAAAAACAGAGATGCAGAGGCATTATGTTATGGTAAGACATAATAATAATAATAATAATAATAATAATAATAATAATAATAATAATAATAATAATAATTGACATTGCAATACCTGGTGATGCACGAATTGAAGATAAGCAGCAAGAAAAAATCACAAAGTACCGGGACTTACAAATTGAAGTTGAGCGACTGTGGAAAAAGAAATCGTGTGTTGTCCCGATTGTAATTGGAGCCCTCGGAGCAATACCCAAAGGGCTACCCCACTATTTAGAAATTCTAAATTTGCTGGACTTGAACATTTTGACTCTACAAAAAACCACCTTACTCGGAACAGCTTACATCCTCCGATGATACCTTAACAGTTCCTAGGTCCTTGGTTAGGACTCGAGCTGCTGAGCTATTAACCAGCCTCAAAGGCTGTGAATCTCACTAAAGATTAACCAATAAATAATAATAATAATAATAATAATAATAATAATAATAATAATACCAATAATAACCGTAATACTTTTTTTTTTAGCCAAGAAGTTATGGATTTACAAAATACAGGTAGTCCTTGACGTACAACAGTTCATTTAATGACTTTTTGAAGTTACAACGGCACTGAAAAACGGGACTTATGACCGTGTTCCCCATGTACGACCGTTGACCGCAACTGAACCCAAAATTTCTCTTGCTAAGTGAGACATTTGTCAAGTGAGTTTTGCCCCATTTTACGACCTTTCTTGCCATGGTTGTTAAGTGAATCACTGTGATTGTTAAGCGAGTAACACGGTTGTTAAGTGAATCTGGCTTCTCCCTTGACTTTGCTTGTCAGAAGGTCGCCAAAATTAATCACATGACCCCAGGAGACAGCAACCGTCATAACTATGAGCCAGTTTGCCAAGTGTCCGAATTTTGATCCCATGACCGTGGGGACTCTGAAACGGTCATAAGGGTGAAAAATAGTCATCGGTCACTTTTTTCAATGTCATTTTTACTTCGAACGGTCACTAAATGAACTGTTGTAAGTCAAGGAGTACCTGAATGTGTTTGCTAAATCGTCGAACCCCAATTTGATGGTGTATAATCCAATCATGGTCCAAATGGTTCTTTTTAGAGTTTTTTAAGAATATATCTTTATCTATTGGCGGCTGTTTGGGGTTTCTATGAACCTTGCATGTTTTTGCGTGTAACTATGGCCGCATAGCAATTGGGGATCGAATGTCAAGAATTGGGGCACGATGCTAAGAGAGGAAATTAATGCTTATCATGGTAAAATGAAAGAATTTTGCAGTTCTGGGTTAAACTGCCTGCCTAACTGGGGCTTTTCCTTCTATTTCAGTATTACGAGATGTCCTATGGCCTGAATATTGAAATGCATAAACAGGTATGCCATCCTGGGAATCACCAAAAGGAGCAGGTTTGGGAAGGAAATTCAGATTCGGATATGAACTTGCCACGTTGGGCATATATAATGGGGGTGTAACTTTGTTAATTTGGATGGTGCCAAGGGTCCAGATTGCAGTTGGCTTCCTAATGAGCATCAGGTTTCCAATTTATAGGCTGCGTTCCCTGGTCCATTCACACCACAAAGCTAAGCTTAAGTGTTGTGTGAAAGCAGCCAAGTTGTTTAAAATGTATGAAAGAATGAGACTTTCTGAAGGGAATAATTGGTGGACTTTCCTCCTTCCCTCCCTTCCATTTCCTTCTTTCCTTCTTTCCTTCTTTCTTTTTTCTTTCTTTCTTTCCTTCCTTTCTCCCTCCCTCCTTCCTTTTTTCCTTCCTCTCTCTCTCCCTCTCCCTCCCTCCTTTTCCTTCCTTCCTTCCTTCCTTCCTTCTTCCCTTTCTCCCTCCCTTTCCTTCCTCCCTGCCTCCCTCCCTCCTTCCTTCCTCTTTCTCTCCCTCTCTCCCTCCCTCCTTTTCCTTCCTTCCTTCCTTCCTTCCTTCCTTCCTTCCTTCCTTCCTTCCTTCCTTCCTTCCTCCCCTCTTCCCCCCCAGCCAGAGAAAATTTGAGCAGAGAAAGGCTTCGAAGTTTCTCCTCTCTTTTCCTTTAGGCTGAGATTGTCAAGCGACTGACTGCGATCTGTGCCCAGATTATCCCATTTCTCTCACAAGAGGTAAAAATAAATAAATAAAAGCGGGCAAGAAAAAAAAAGCGAATGGTTGTAAGTTGAGGATTCCCTGTCATCCATCTTTCCCATTGGTGGCAATTGGACTCTTGCCTCCTTTCTAAGGGTGGGCTTTGGCAGGCCTGGGTCAAGGCAAGTGTTTCATGGAAGCCCTTTTTGGACTGACTGACGCAGTTTTCTTTGGCCCCCAGCATCAACAGCAGGTCTTGCAAGCCATGGACCGGGCCAAACTGGTGACAATGGGGGAACTGAATAACATCATTGGGGTGAGTGAACGTGGCCTTGGCTTTTTCACTAATAATTGACCACAGCTGGGCTTCTAAATCCCAGCAGCGTTAAGACTGGTGGACTTCAGCTCCCAGAATTTTTCTGAACTTGCCACAAAGTGAAAGGAAGGAAGGAAGGAGGGAGGAAGGGAGGGAGGGAGAGAGGGAGGGAAGAGGAAGGTGGCAGGAGAGAGGGAAGGGAGGGAGGGTGAGGAAAGGAAGGTAGGAAGGAAGGAAGGAGGGAAGAAGGGAGGAAAGGAGGAAGGAAGGAAGGAAGGAGGGAAGAAGGGAGGAAAGGAGGAAGGAAGGAGGGAAGGGGAAGGAAGGAAGGAGAGGGGAAGGGAGGGAGGATGGGAAGCAGGGAAGGAAAGGCAGAGAGGGAGGGGGAGGAAGGGAAGGTAGGAAGGAAGAAGGGAGGAAAGGAGGAAGGAAGGAAGGAGGGAAGGGGAAGGAAGGAAGGAGAGGGGAAGGGAGGGAGGATGGGAAGCAGGGAAGGAAAGGCAGAGAGGGAGGGGGAGGAAGGGAAGGTAGGAAGGAAGAAGGGAGGAAAGGAGGAAGGAAGGAAGGAGGGAAGGGGAAGGAAGGAAGGAGAGGGGAAGGGAGGGAGGATGGGAAGCAGGGAAGGAAAGGCAGAGAGGAAGGGAAGAGGAAAGAAGGCTGGAGAGGAGGAAGGAAGGAGAGAAGAGATGGGAGAGACAGGAAAGGAGAGGTAAAAGAAGAAGGAAAGGAAGAAGGACAAAGGAGGGAACAGAAGAAGGGAAGGGAGGAGAAGACAGGACAGGACAGTAGAGAAGAAGCAGGGAGGAGAGGAGGAGGGAAGGAAGAGAGGGGAGGAAGGAAAGAGAAGGAGGAGGGAAGAAGGAAGGAAGAAAGAAAGGGGGAAGGAAGGAAGGGAAGGAAGGAAAAAAGAAAGGGAAGGAAGGAGAGTGGAAAACAGGAGAGGGAGGAAAAAGGAGGAGAGGAAAAAGAAAGAAACAAAGACGAATAAGAAAAGAAAGAAAGCTATGCTGACTGGGGGATTCTGGGAGTTGAAGTCCGCCAGGCTTAAAGCGGCCAAAGTTGGAGACCCGTGTCCTAGGGGGGTCTCTCCTTTTTCTTTCCAGCAGCAGCAGTTACAACATCTGTCCCATCAGGCCCCTCCGGTTCCCTTGACCCCACACCCTTCGGGGTCTCAGGCTTCTAGCTTGGCTGCGGTCAGCACCACGGCTTCCGGGCTTCTGGCCCTCTCGGGGATGTTGGGGGCTCAGAGCACCCTGGGGTCAAAGCAAGAAAACTCTGGGCAGGACTCCCAAAACAATCAAGGTAAGAGAGGAGAGGGAAGGGGGATTGGTGGGGGTGGGCTGAGAAGGAGTCTGTCTCCCTGGTTGGATTTGCAAACTGTCCATCAGAAAGGGGGCGGGTGCTTCAAAACAGAGCAGCCCTTTCCCCATTTGTTTTGGGGATATTTGCATAGCCCCGCCCTTGACAGGATTAACATAACCCATCCCTCTCATTTGCATGCCTCCTGTCCTGCTGATCTCTGCTTGTGCCAACATTCACACATGACACTATGCTGGCTTAAGACCTCCCAGAATCACTGGAAATTGGGGGGATTTATCAATGTAATAAATAATAATGATTGGAAACGTAATTGAAATGTGTGGTGTAAGTCAGGCTATGGTTTGTCCTCAATTTATGACTACAATCGGGGCCAGAATTTCTATTGCTAAGTAAAGCGGTTGTTGAGTGACTCGGACCGGATTTTTAAATATTTTTTTGGGCGATGGTTGCTAATGAATCATTGCAGTTGTTAAGTGAATCAAGTAGTCGTTAAGCAAATCCTGCTTCCCCCGTTGACTTTGCTTGCGGGAAGCTGGCTGGGAGGGGTTGCAAATAGTGATCAGGTTTTTTAATATTTAGGTCTGGAGGTCAAAATGTACTTCTGTACTTTTAGGGGAATTGGAAACTAATTTCCTTCCTTCCTCCCTCCCTTCCTTCCTTCTCTAGCTGCTACCTCTCCTTTCTTTTCTCTTCTTTTCTCTTCTCTTCTCTTCTCTTCTCTTCTCTTCTCTTCTCTTCTCCCTTCCCTTCCCCTCCCTTCTCCTCTTACCCTTCTTCTCTTCTGTTCTCTCCTTTGTCCATTCCTCCCTTCCTCTATCGGTCCTCCTTTCCTGTCTCTCCCATCTCTCCTTCCTTCCTTCCATTTCTTCCTTCCTCCCTTCCTTCCATCCCTTCTTTTCTTCCATCCTTTCCTTTCCTTCCTCATTTGCTTCTTCCTTCCCTCCCTCCCTCTTTCCTTTGTTTCTTTTCTTACTTCCTTCTTCCTCCCTCCCTCCCTCCCTCCTCCCTTCCTTCCTCTTCTATCTCTCCTCCTTTCCTTTCCTTTCCTTTCCTTTCCTTTCCTTTCCTTTCCTTTCCTTTCCTTTCCTTTCCTTTCCTTTCCTTTCCTTTCCTTTCCTTTCCTTTCCTTTCCTTTCCTCCTTCCTTCTGCCCTTCCTTTCTTCCTTCCGTTCATCCATCTTCCTCCCTCCCTCCCTCCCTCTTTGTGCTAAGTTCAGAGAATTCATACCCCTTTCAAAGACACAGAGAGCTCTGTATCTTTTTCTGGCCAAAATCTCTGCCCGCTGCTGCTGCTGCTGCTCGTGGTGTAGTTTTGCCTGCCGATTTGTGCTTGTCTAGACTGGTGAGCCAAAGACGGCACAGAGAGAGAGATCCATGGGGGGGGGGGGTGTCTGGAACTTGCCCAGCTGGTCCTCCACAACCGGCCTGTGTGAGAGGCAGATCCAGGCCTTGTGGCGAGAGGGGGGTGGGCGGGAAAGAGACCGTATTACACCCACACGGTTGCAAATTGCCTGGCCTGCAGGCCCGATCCAAGCCAACCTGCTTGGCAAGCCCCCTTTGCAAAAGCTTTCTTGGCCCAGATGCATTCTGGGACTTCATCCAGGCCGGCTCATTCTGGCAGGCCTCCCTCTTTAATCTGGAGGGAAATAAGAGCTTTTTTCTCTTTCCCTCTTTCAACCTCCGTGCCAAAGTTGGGAGCCAGCCCAACGAGCGATGTTTGATGGCCAGGCGCCTTCGTCACCTCGCCGTAGCGATCCATAACTTTGGTTTAATGACGGTCTGGTCGCCTATGGCGAGGATGAGATCCTAGGTGACCAGATGAAGGATGGCTTACTAAGAGGCCACGCAGAGCTGGGAAGAAATATCGCTTTTAGTGCCAGATGGAAAATAATAATAATAATAATAATAATAATAATAATAATAATAATAATAATAATAATAATTATTATTATTATTATTATTATTATTATTATTATTATTATTATTATTATTATTATTATTATTATTATTATTATTTTATTTCTATACCGCCCTTCTCCCGAAGGACTCAGGGCAGTGTACAGCCTATTAAAAGCACAAGACAAACATCAATTAAAATAATTTAAAATTATTAAATAATTCAATTTAAAACCCCAGAAATTTAAATGCTATTTAAAAAAAAAAAGTTGAGTCCTACACTCTTAATAGGGATGCGGTGGCTCAGTGGCTAAGACGCTGAGCTTGTCGATAGAAAAGGTCGGCAGTTCGGCGGTTCGAATCCCTGGTGCCGCGTAACGGGGTGAGCTCCCGTGACTTGTCCCAGCTTCTGCCAACCTAGCAGTTCGAAAGCACGTTAAAAAAAATGCAAGTAGAAAAATAGGGACCACCTTTGGTGGGAAGGGAACAGCGTTCCGTGCGCCTTTGGCGTTGAGTCATGCCGGCCACAGGACCACGGAGACGTCTTCGGACAGCGCTGGCTCTTCGGCTTTGAAATGGAGATGAGCACCGCCCCCTAGAGTTGGGAACGACTAGCACAAGTGTGCGAGGGGAACTTTTACCTTTACTATACAGTCAGGAAATATAAAAATTTCGTTTATTGGATTACAGATCTCTGTTTAGTTTAGTTTAGTTTAGTTTTATTTGATTTGTATACCGCCCTACTCCCAAAGGACTAAGGGTGGTGAACAGTCACAGGATAAAAAACATAAATACAAAATTTAAAACTGAATAAAATCGAATTAAACAATTTGGCCGAAGACAGATTTAAAACACCCCAATAAATTAAAAACGAATTAAAATTTACGTTTTAAAAAGGGAAAAAAGGGAAACAGTTAGGCCAGGCCAGCCTGATAGAATAAAAAGGTCTTGAGAGCGCGGCGGAAGGTGCGTAGATCCGGGATCCTCCATATCTCCGGGGGGAGCTCATTCCAGATAGTAGGTGCCCCCACAGAGAAGGCTCTCCCCCTGGGGGCCACCAGTCGACATTGTTTGGCCGATAGCACCTGGAGGAGCCCCTCTCTATGAGAGCGTACTGGCCGGTGGGAGGCTACTAGTGGCAGCAGGCGGTCCCATAAGTAACCAGGTCCTAAGCCATGGAGCGCTCTAAAGGTGGTAACCAATTGTTCTGTTAACTCAACTTGCTGTGAAACGGAGGGAGGGAGGGAGGGAGGGAGGGAGGGAGGAAGGAAGGAAGGAAGGAAGGAAGGAAGGAAGGAAGGAAGGAAGGAAGGAAGGACCATGGTGGCACAGTGGTGAGAATGCAGTATTGCAGGGTGACTCTGCCCACTGCCATCAGTTCGATCCTGACTGGCTCAGGGTTGACTCAGTCTTCCATCCTTCCGAGGTCAGTAGAATGAGGACCCAGATTGTTGGGGGCAATAGGATGACTCTGCAAACCGCTTAAAGAGGGCTGTAAAAGCACTGTGAAGCGGTATATAAATCTTAAGTGCTATTGCTATTGTGTGAACCCAGGAAACGAGTTAACTCAGTAAGCTGTGGGAACAGAACTCCTAGACTATTTTCATTCTGTAAGTTTTAATTATTATTATCTAGCATTTCTATGCTGTTGCATTTCAGCCAGCTCTGGGCAGCTTTTTACTCAGCGTGTGCCACACAAATGCCACACCTGTGTGGGCACGTACATAATCTTTTCTTGTTGTATTCAGCTCTCTGGTTTTATCATTCCAAAGGCCTAATTCCCTGTTTTTACCGTCTTTTTTTGCTTCCCCCAAAATGTCGGATAACTGACTGCGTTCCAGGGAATCCACAAAGTCGGGTAAGGCTAACAAACTGTGTCTATGCTTGGGGGAAACAGGGGGGGCACTTTGGGGCAGCCCCAAAAGTCTGATCCTCGGGTTAGCTCAGGCTGTAGGATGTGTGCAAGAGCTGGTTTGGTTTAGTGGTGAAGGTATCAGTCTAGTAACCAGGAGATCAGGAGTTCTAGTTCAGCCTTGGGCATGAAAACTATCTGGGGGAACTTTGGGCCAATCACCAGGAGATGGTGAGCTCTAGTCCCGCCTTAGGCATGAAAGCCATCTGGGGGACTTTGAACCAATTACCAGGAGGCGGTGAGTTCTAGTCCCGCCTTAGGCATGAAAGCCATCTGGGGGACTTTGAACCAATCACCAGGAGGCGGTGAGTTCTAGTCCCACCTTAGGCATGAAAGCCATCTGGACAGTGGTGAAATCCAATTTTTTTTACTACCGGTTCTGTGGGCGTGGCTTGGTGGGCGTGGCTTGGTGGGCGTGGCAGGAGAAGGATACTGCAAAATCTCCATTCCCACCCCACTCCAGGGGAAGGCGACTGCAAAATCCCCATTCCCTCCCCACTTCTGGGGGGAAGGATATTGCAAAATCTCCATTCCCACCCCACTCTGGGGCCAACCAGAGGTGGTATTTGCCGGTTCTCCGAACTACTCTCCGCTACCAGTTCTTTGAATTGCTCAAAATTTTCGCTACCGGTTCTCCAGAACCTGTCAGAACCTGCTGGATTTCACCCCTGCATCTGGGGGACTTTAGGCTAATCACCAGGAGATTGTGAATTCTAGTCCTGTTTTAGGCAGGTAAGCCAACTGAGTGACTTTAGGTCAATCACCAGGAAATGGTGAGTTCTATCTTAGGCAGGAAAGAGAAGTGGTGACTTTTGGCCAATCACCAGGAAACTGGGAGTTCTAGTCCTGTTTTAGGCCATAAAACCCAGCTGGGTGATTTTGGATTACTCACGCTCTCTCAGCCAAACCCACCTCACAAGATTGTTATTGTGGGAAAAATGAGAGAAGGAAGGAATATTAATGTACGTTTTGTTGTCTTGAGTTACTTATAAAGTAATAACGGGGAGATAAAATAATAAATGGGGGATGAATAATAATATTAATAAATAATAATATAGAGGAACCTCAGACAATCAGTCCCGGTTTCTTTCAACTCTCTTCTCATCTGCTTGGAAAAAGGAACCAGGTTTTTGGTGACTGCAAAGCAAACACACAAACACATGGGAAAATTTCGGGGGGTGGGGGGGGTGGGGGAACCTGACCAGGTTTTATTTATTATTTATTTATTACGTTTATTGGCCATCCATCTTAGCACAGGGCAACTCTGGAGAGGCTTACAATGTTGGTTTTTTTACAATGATGTTTTGTATCATTCTGCTTTAACTCTATATTTTCCTCATTGGTCGGTATTGGATTTCAGAGCTGCCGACTGTCCCCTGAATGATTCTGAATGGCTTACACCTTGAATCGGGAAAATTACCAAATTCCCTTTTATAATACTGGTGGGAGAGGCAGATGGCCTGTCTGAGGTGAGGGGAGGGTGATCACAGGCTGTAGGCTGGTGAAGATAGACTACAGATCCCAGGATTCCCAGCCCATGCCAACGATGGCTGAGATCCTTTGGTCAGTGGTGGAATTCCAATTTTTTTTTACTACCGGTTCTGTGGGCGTGGCTTGGTGGGCATGGTGTGGCTTGGTGGGCGTGGCAGGGGAAGGGTACTGCAAAATCCCCATTCCCTCCCCACTCCTGGGGGAAGGGTATTGCAAAATCCCCATTCCCTCCCCACTCCTGGGGGAAAGATATTGCAAAATCTCCATTCCCACCGCACTCTTGGGCCAACCAGAGGTGATATTTACTGGTTCTCCGAACTACTCAAAATTTCCGCTACCAGTTCTCCAGAACCTGTCAGAACCTGCTGGATTTCACCCCTGCCTTTCGTTGTAATTCAACCAGCTGGAGAGAGCTGTGGATTGAAGAACCTAGAACAGAGTTTCTCAATCTTGGCTAGGTTAAGACTTCAACTCCCAGAAGTAGGGAGGGGAGGAAAAAGTAATCTTACTTGTAATTAAATTACAAGGGTTAGGCCTGGCCTAACTCCCCTCTTTTAAATTTTTTAAATTTTTTTAATTCGTGACTTTATAAATTGGGTGTTTTAATCTGTGTTTCAGCCAAAATATTTAATAATTTTAAGGGATTTTTAATATTTGTATTATCTGTATTTTATCTTGGCTGTTCACCGCCCTGAGTCCTTCGGGAGTAGGGCGGTATAGAAATTTGATTAAATAAAATAAAATAAATAAATAAATAAATAAATAAATAAATAAATAAATAATAGCCACCGTCTTATGGTATGGAGCAGGAGGTCTCCAACCTTGTGAGCTTTACGACTTGCGGACTTCAACTCCCAGAATTCCTCCGCCAGGCCATGCCAAGGAGAATTCTGGGAGTTGAAGTCCACAAGTCTTACAAGTTGCCAAGGTCCGAGACCCCTGATTTGAAGCACCAGAAATGGGCCTCTGTTTTCCCCGCTTGCTTCTCGCCGTTCATTAATTTGCCTCTTTCTCGTCTCCGCAACCTGTAGAGCACTTCTGCGTCTCCTCCAGAGAGTATCCAAGGTGAAGAACGGGGCGAAGATAGCGGGGCGAAGGCCAAGCTGCAGGACAAAGAAGAGGTAGGAGGTTATGCAAGTGTCTCTTTTTCATTTTGGTCATGTGATCAACATTCAGGATGTTTGGCAACTGACTCGTTATTTAGGACGGTCGCAGTGTCTGCCGGGGGAGGGGGGAGGTGTCATGTGATCCCCTTTTGCGACCTTCTGACCAGCAAAGTCAATAGGGGAAACCGGATTCACTTAACAACCCGCAAAGCTAAACTTAACAACGGCAGGGATTCACTGAACAGCTCCGGCAAGAAAGGTGGTAAAACGGGGCAAAACTCAACAACGGTCTCACTTAGCGACGGAAATGTTGAACTCCATTGCGGTCGTAAATTGAGGACTACCCTGTAATATAGCAAGTCCTTCGGTGAGGATCATTCATTCAGCGACTGTTACAAGGGGGTGGAAAAGGAAGGAAATTATAACCCAGGGGTCTCCAACTTTGGCAACTTTAAGACTTGTGGACTTCAACTCCCAGAGTTCCTCAGCCAGCAAAGCTGGCTGAGGAACTCTGGGAGTTGAAGTCCACAAGTCTTAAAGTTGCCAAGGTTGGAGACCCCTGTTATAACCGGTCCTCTGAGTTTAATAAGACTTTCTGATAAGCAGTTTTGGAGGATGAAGGACAAACGTTTGGAAAGCACTGAATTCGAACCCGGGATTAAGAACTGGGGATGTCCAGGTGCCCAGATGGGCAGTCAGGCTCATGGGTTGGAGGCCAAGTTCAACTCAGTCGTATCAGAGGTTTAATTTGCTTTTTGAGATAGAACTGGTGTCTCCCTGCTGAGATCTGGAGATTTGGCGACTGAATTTCATCGTCTGGATTAATTGGTTTGATACCATCAAGTTGGGGCTGCCTCTTAGCAACCCCAGAGTTTATTTTCCACCCCCACCCCCCAGGAGATGCAGTTTTTGTGCTGCAAAAATAGAGAGAGGGGCCACATTTTGCCAGGAGTTTCCCCACTGATTTACACCAAGGGTGGTTTATTAGCAGCTGGGAAGGTTTCCTGTCCATCTTTCGGTTTTCGTTTGAAACATTCTGTCAGGGATGGTGCAAAATTGATGATTTTCCTTCCTTCCTTCCTTCCTTCCTTCCTTCCTTCCTTCCTTCCTTCCTTCCTTCCTTCCTTCCTTCTTTCTTTCCTCCTTCTCTCCCTCCCTTTTTCCTTCTCTTCCTTTTCCTTCCTTCCCTACTTCCTTCCTTCACTCCCTCCCTCCTTTCATCCTTCCTACGTTCCTTCCATCTTCTCCGTTCTCTTCTTTTTCCTTCCTTCCTCCTTTCCTCCTTCCCTCCCGTCCTTTCTCCTTCTCTTCCCTTCCTTCCCTCCTTCCTTCCTTCCTTCCCTCCCTCCTTCCTTCCTTCTTCTCCCTTCTCTTCTTTTTCCTTCCTTCTTCCCCCCTTCCTCCTTCCCTCCCAACCTTTCTCATTCTCTTCCTTTTCCTTCCTTCCTTCCTTCCTTCCTTCCTTCTTTCCTTCCTTCTTCTCCCTTCTCTTTTTCTCTCCTTCCTTCCTTTCTTCCTCCTTCCCTTTCTCCTTTTTTTTCACTTTTCTTCCTTCCTTCCCTACTTCCTTCCCGCCCTCCCTCCTCCCTTCCTTCCTTCCATCCTTCCTTCCTTCTTTCTTATCCCTTCTCTTCTTTTTCCTTCCTTCTTTCCTCCCTTCCTCCTTCCCTCCCGCCCTTCCTCCTTCTCTTCCTTTCCTTCCTTCCCTACTTCTTTCCTTCCCTCCCTCCTTCCCTCTCTCCTTCCTTCCTTCTTCTCTTTTTTCCTTCCTTCCTTCATTCATTCATTCCTTCCTTCCTCTCTTCCTCTCTTCCTCCCTTCCTCCCTTCCCTTCCCTCTCTCCCTCTCACCTTCCTACCTTCCTACCTACCTTCTCTCTCTCTCTCTCTCCTCCTTCCTTCCTTTCTTCCTCCTTCCCTCCTTCCCTTTTTCCTTCTCTTCCTTTTTCTTCCTTCCTTCCCTACTTCCTTCCTTCCTTTCTTCTTCCTTCCCTTTCTCCTTTTTTCACTTTTCTTCCTTCCTTCCCTACTTCCTTCCCACCCTCCCTCCTTCCTTCCTTCCTTCCTTCTTTCCTCCCTTCCTCCTTCCCTCCCGCCCTTTCTCCTTCTCTTCCTTTCCTTCCTTCCCTACTTCTTTCCTTCCCTCTCTCCTTCCTTCCTTCTTCCCTTCCTTCCTTCCTTCCTTCCTTCCTTCCTTCCTTCCTTCCTTCCTTCCTCTTTTCCTTCCTTCCTCCATTCCCTTCCATTCCCTTCCCTTCCCTCCCTCCCTCTCACCTTCCTACCTTCCTACCTACCTTCTCTCTTTCTTTCTCTCTCTCTCTCCTTCTTCCTTCCTTCCCCATTTCTTTTTCCTGGCTGTCTTGCAGGAAAGCGATGGGGAGAAGAGCGATTGCAACCTGATTGTGGATGAGGTACGTGGGGTGCTGGTGGTGGTAACGACTCCATTCCATGGGAAGCTTTGGCGGCTGCTGTAGGCACGAGCAGCTCTCAGGAGGTTTCCGTGCTAAATTATGCAGGGGCTTCAAAGCGTTTGGATTCCGGGCGGTTTCACCATCCATCGCTTTATTTCTCCATGCAGCTTTGCACTTTCCCCTTTTTTTAAAGTCTTAATTACACTCCGGGCTCATTGCGGGGGTCAGGCCAGCCGCTTCCTTCTGACTTCTGGCAAGATGAAAGCTGTGGCTCTTTGACCTGGGTGGCCTATTGCTCCCTCGGTGCATTTTTATCCCTGCAGGAACGTGGAAGCATTTGCATTCTCCCCACCTCCGTAGAAAACGCCATTGAGTATTTGCATCTGGATTTTCCTTCCTTTGTGCCAATCGGTGCCCCACAAATACCCACTTTGTGCAGCGCCTGGAATCTGCCCAGCCTGGGATCAAAGCCGCACACATCTCACCTAAACCCAAAGACGGACTGAAACACATTGCAAAATAAACGTTAAAAGTTTGGCTTGAAAACTCTCCCTGCAAATAGGAAAAGAAAAAAAAAAAAGACAAAAACAGCCCCTCAATCTTCACATTCTGCTTTGTTTTCTTATCCTTCCCCCCCTCCACACTCTCTCTCTTCCTTTGAGAAAGAGAGTCAGAGAGAGAGAGAGAGAGACAGAGACACAGACAGAGACACAGAGAGAGACAGAGAGACAGAAACAGAGAGACAGAGAGACAGAAACAGAGAGACACAGAGACAGAGACAGAGACACAGAGAGAGAGAGACACAGAGAGAGACAGAAACACAGAGAGAGACAGACAGAGAGAGACAGACAGAGAGAGAGACAGACAGACAGAGAGACAGAGAGAGAGAAACACACACACAGAGATACACAGAGAGATAAAGAGACAGAGACACAGGCAAAGAGAGAAAGACAGAGAGACAAAAAGAGAGAGAGACAGAGAGAGAGAGAGAGACACAGAGAGAGACAGAGAGACAGAGAAAGAGAGAGACAGATTTTGCTGGATTTGCACAACATGTTTTATACATGTTGTGCAAATTGGGAGGATTGTATGCAGTTCGGGCAGCTGTAATTTAAAAGGTTCACGGAAAGGTATGTCTCAAGTTGAAGGAGAATATCAGAATGATGGCAGGTCAGGAAAACTGGGATTACGAATGAAGACAAATATACAGTGTCCTATACAGGCTCCAGCACGAGCCCACAGGCTCGGAAGACCAAATCTTCTGAGCGGATAGATGGGGAACTCATCAAATTTGCAGATGACACCAAGCTGGCAGGAATAGCCAACACTCCAGAAGATAGACTTAAGATACAGAAGGACATTCTTGACAGACTTGAACATTGGGCCCTATCTAACAAAATAAAATTCAATGGTAAAAAAAGGAAGGTTCTACATTTAGGCAAGGAAAACAAAATGCACAGGTACAGTATATGTGGTACCTCGCTCAATAGTAGTAACTGTGAGGGGGATCTTGGAGTCCTAGTGGACAACCATTTAAATATGAGCCAGCCGTGTGCAGCAGCTGCCAAAAAAGCCAACACAGTTCTAGGATGCATCAGCAGAGGGATAGAATCAAGATCACGCGAAGTGTTAATACCACTTTATAAGGCCTTGGTAAGGCCACACTTGGAATTCGGCATCCGGTTTTGGTCGCCACGGTGTAAAAAAGATGTTGAGACTCTAGAAAGAGTGCAGAGAAGAGCAACAAAGATGATTAGGGGACCGGAGGCTAAAACATATAAAGAACGGTTGCAGGAACTGGGTATGTCTAGTTTAATGAAAAGAAGGACTAGGGGAGACAGGATAGCAGTCTTCCAATATCTCAGGGGCTGCCACAAAGAAGAGGAAGTCAAACTATTCTCCAAAGCACCTAAGGGTAGGAGAAGAAGCAATGGATGGAAACTAATCAAGGAGAGACGCACCCCAGAACTAAGGAGAAATTTCCTGACAGTGAGAACAATTAATCAGTGGAACAACTTGCCTCCAGAAGTTGTGAATGCTCCAACACTGGAAGCTTTTAAGAAGATGCTGGATAACCAAGTGTCTGAAGTGGTGGAGGGTTTCCTACCTAAGCAGGGGGTTGGACTAGAAGACCTCCAAGGTCCCTTCCGACTCTGTTATTCTATTCTATTCTATTCTATTCTATTCTATTCTATTCTATTCTATTCTATTCTATTCTATTCTATTCTATTCTATTCTATTCTATTCTCTCTGGTCCGGGTGACTGACTCCAAGAGGGATCTTGGAGGCTTAGTGGACAACCAATTACAGTAGTGTCCAAAATTGTGGAAGCCTTTTGGGAAAAGTGTATTTTTGAGGTTTGATGGCTAATAACACCACGTTTTTTGGAGTTTCAAGCAGTGGTGGGTTGCTCCAAGTTCGCACTGGTTCGCAAGAATCGGTAGTAAAAATTTGTAGTAGTTCGGAGAACTGGTAATAACATTGGCTGGCCACGCCCCCGAAACGGTCCCCGGCCCAGTCGCCGCTCGCTTACCCCGCCCACCTCATCAGAGGCTTTTTTTTTTTTTACTTTTAAAAGCATTTTTTTCTATAATCTCTTCAACCAAAAAAATGCTTTTAAAAGTAAAACAAAAAAAGCCTCTGATGATCGCGCGGCTCAGCTGGGATTGTCAGAGGCTTTTAAAAGCATTTTTTCTACAACCTCTTCGGCCGAAGAGGTTGTAGGGGGAAAAAAATGCCTTTAAAAGCCTCTGAAGATCCCAGCTAAGTTGCCTGATCGTCAGAGGCTTTTAAAAGCATTTTTTTCTGCAACCTCTTAAGGTTGTAGAAAAAAATACTTTTAAAAGTAAAAAAAAAAAAAAAAAAAGTTGGCCACGCCCACCCAGTCACATTACCCCCACCAAGCCATGCCCACAAAATAATCCACGCCCACAGAACCGGTAGTAAAAAATTTTAGAACCCACTCCTGGTTTCAAGACTATGGAGCCGACTAAAGAAACGTGTTAGTCAGAAGCGACCCAGCAATAAACCCCAGTTAAAAGAAGCAATCATTCAATCTTGGTTTCACATTCTAACAGCTGCAGAACTCAAAGACTTGGTTCACTCCATGGGAAGACATTGTAAGGCCGTCATTCATGCTAAAGGTTACCCAACTAAGTATTAACTGACATGATGATAATTTTTGTATATCTCGTTTTTTCTATGTGTTTCACTGTTCTTCTTTATACTGTAACTGCTATTCTAATAGCAAATCCTTCATAAAAGTGATTGCATTACAGTCTTGATTAAATTATATTTCCATTGATCAATCATTTTATGGTACTACTCCAATAAAAAAAAAAAAGTGGTGTTATTAGCTAGTTTTAGAAAATACACTTTTCCCAAATGGTTTCCACAATTTTGGCCGCTACTGTAAATATGAGCCAACAGTGTGCAGTGGCAGCCAAAAAAGCCAATGCAATCCTAAATTGCATTAACAGAGGGATTCAATCAAGATCAACGAAGGTACTAATACCACTCTATAAAGCCTTAGTAAGACCACACCTAGAATACTGCATCCAGTTTTGGTCACCACACTATAAAAATGATGTTGAGGCTCTAGAAAGAGTGCAGAGAAAAGCAACCAGGATGATGAGGGGACTGGAGACTAAAATATATGAAGAACAGTTGCAGGAACTGAGCATGGCTAGTCTAGTGAAGAGAAGGACCAGGGGAGACAGGATAGCAGCCTTCCAATATTTGAGGGGCTGCCACAGAGAGGAAGGGGGGTCAACCTATTTTCCAAAGCACCTGAAGGCCAGATAAGGAATAATGGATGGAAACTGATCAAGGAGTGATTCAACCAAGATTATAAGGAGAATTTTTCTGACAGAAAAATCGACCCATGGAACAGAAATTGCCTTCAGAAGTTGTGGGAGCTTCATCACTGGAGGTTTTTAAGAAGGGAGTGGACTGCCATCAGTCAGAAATGGTGTAGGGTCTCCTGCTTGGGCAGGGGGTTGGACTAGATGTCCTACAAGGTCCCTTCCAATGCTGTTATTCTTTTTCTGTTCTGACTCCGATTGGATTTTGCAAAACTGGGATAATTTGGGAATCGGCGTGTTTTGCTTGCAAAAAAAAAAATAAGGAAAATTGAATGGAGATATAGAGCCCTTTTGAGGTTTTACCCTGCTCCAAGGTTTCTCAACCTTAACCACTTTAAGATGCGTGGACTTCAACTCTCAGAATTCCCCAGCCACGCATCTTAAAGTGGCTAAGTTTGGGAAACACTGCCCTACTTGGTATTTTTAGGAAAAATACTCAGACTCAGTTTTGGGAGGGGGTGTGTGTCAAACTGTCCTACATTTAACCTGCCAGTTTTAGTTTGGTTTAGATTCAGTTTTCATTCTCGTTTTAAGTTGAATTTTCATCTCTGGCACAGAGACATATTGTGGTGCCTTCTAATTAGAGTAGAAGTAAAATATTAGATAAATATTTGGATGGATGGATGGATGGATGGATAGATAGATAGAGATAGATAGATAGATAGATAGATAGATGATAGATAGATAGATAGATAGATAGATAGATAGATATAGATAGATAGATAGATAGATAGATAGATAGATAGATAGATAGATAGAAATAGATGGATGGATGGATAGATAGAGAAACAGAGATGATGTATAAATAGATGAGAGAGATGGATGGATATTATACCTTTACAGGGGGAATATCTGAGAAGTAGGTGTGGCTCACTGACGAAGCCTTATAAGGCAGAAATAGCTATCTGAGTCTCCCAGAGAGCAACACAGAGTTGCAGTTTGTCAACAGAGAAAAAAAGCCCTGAAGTTTGTGAATGAGATTTCACACAACCAGAGCTGAAAAACAACTTAGTTTACGTAGGTAAAACCTGGCTAGAAAGAATATGCATATATATATATATGCATATATATGTGTGTGTGTGTGTGTGTGTGTGTGTGTGTGTGTGTGTGTGTGTATAGTTAATATTTCGGGTTTCTTCCCGTGTAATTGTGGATATATCCCTAAAAGGATATATCCACAATTACACGGGAAGAAACCCGAAATATTAACTATACACACATACATACCCGTGAAAACTTACATAAACATATATATATATATATATATATATATATATATATATATATATATATATATATATATATAGAGAGAGAGAGAGAGAGAGAGAGAGAGAGAGAGAGAGAGAGAGAGAGAGAGAGAGAGGGGGGGGGGGAGATGGATGAATGGACAGATTATATGTGTCATCAAAGCAGTATGGAGTCTGTTGGAAATAATATGAGTGTACATCTATCTAAGTGTGCACGATTTGAGAAAAGTTGACTTATTATTGAAACTGCCAACAGGAGAAAAGCGACCAAGTTGAAATTTAAAGAAAATAAATATAGGTATAATGATGTAAATGCAGGGCAGGTGTATTGTCAGCGGTCCGACTAGCAATCCCCCCCCCAAAAGTAGACATTCTCAGGAACTTTGAAATCTCAAAAGCAAAACTTTATTAGAGACAGCCTTTCGGTACTGAAGAATCAAAACCAACTCTGGTTTTTCCCCGCGCAATGCTTGTATAGTTCAACAAAGAGCTTCCCTTTCTCCCCACTCTCGGTTGGTCACATTGTCCAATTATGAATCGTCCTTTTGTTTTGAGAACCGTCCGTCTTACAGTCAGACACCTGGATCGGTGGCCATGGTGGGACCTTGGCTCTCGCGGTCCGTCTCTGAAGCGTCTGCCTTCTTTCTCCCCTTCCCTCCCCCCAGTTTTTTTAGCAAGCGGAATAGCGATAAGATTCAAAAGTGGTTCAACCTTGACATGTAGACTTCTCTTCACTGGATATAGGGGTTGGATGGCAGGCTGTCAGGACTGATAAGCAGTATAGATAGTCCTGGACTTACAAACATTCCTCTAGTGACAGTCTGTAGAGATTCTCAGTCATCATAGTTGTCCCAAAGGTGCTTTTCCAGGAGACAACTGGACTTTCTTGTTTTTCTTTGAAGAGGTTTCGCTTCTCATACAAGAAGCTTCTTCAGCTCTGACAGGATAGTGGAGAATGGAAAGATTTACCGTATTTTTTGAAGTATAAGACGCTCCGGAGTATAAGATGCACATTAGTTTTTGGGGAGGAAAACAAGAAAAAAAAAATCTGCCTCTGCCTATCAGCATCCATCGGTATTCATCTGGCTAGCGTCCTTGCAGCAAACAGCAAACAGCCTGCTCAGCTTCAGCATGTTATCGCAGCCTGATTCGGATGAGCAGCTGATTGGCGGTTGGATCAGCCTCACGGAATACTGCCAACCAGCTGTTCCAGGCTGCAGGGATCGCCACAGCCCATTGTCGCCTCCACACGTCGCCTTTTTAGCCTCCGCACATCGTGTTTTTGGCCTTCGCACCCTCTGTTTAGACCCGTTCCAGGCTGCCAGATCGCCATAGGACATCGCCGCCGATCGCCGCCTCCATGTATTGCATTTCCAGCCTCCCCGCGTCACTTTTTCGGCCTCCACACAGCCTCTGCGCATCGCATTTTTGGCTGGTTCCAAGCGGCGGGGATGCCCCCCGCTGCCAATCCCCACCACCTAGAACTGTTCTGTCCCCGCCCCACACAGACGGCCCGGAGTTAATAAGCCACATGACAAAGTCTTTGAAGATAAAGCTGGCAGCAACCCAGTGGCTACCTGCCAATTCAGACTTTACTCACACAAAATAAAGATTAGACTGCAAGCATTCCGATAAAGCAGGCAAAGTTTCAGCAATACAAGGATTAGTCCAAATACAGTCCGACAAGGCAGGCAGAAGTCCAGTAACACAGAGATCATGGATTATTTCTAGTTTTTGCTCATCACAAACTGAACCAGCCACCACACCCACATTTATACCCTGTGGGGTGTGGTCCAGTGACTCAGCTAATCTCTGGCACGCCTTCCCCTCTGCTGCGCACGCTTCTCCCTGCGCTACTGTCGAGGATCCAGCCAGCACTTATCTCCTTCGTCGCTGTCCACCTGTGGCTGCGGGGACGTGCTTGGCTCTGGGCCTATCTCTTGGCCTTCGGTGTCCTCCGGAGGCATTGCCAGAGAGGAGGATCCTGGAGAGGGAGGCCTTGCCAACTCCTCTCCCTCACTCTCAAAGTCTGCATCTGTTGATAGCCCAGGCTCAGGCAACGGAGCCACAACAAGAACCAGCTGAAAATGCGATGCATAGAGGCCAAAAATGCAACACACGGAGGTCGAAAATGCAACATACGGAGTCGAAAACGCGATGCACGGAGGTGGCGATCGGTGGCGATGTGCTGTGGTGATCCTCGCAGCCTGGAATGGGTCTAGAATGGGACGTACGGAGGCCGAAAAAGCAATGCGCGGAGGCCGAAAATGGCCGAAGGGTGGGGGCGGCGTGTGGGCATGGTTTCGGCAACATTTAGTGTATAAAACACACTGCAATTTTCACCCACTTTTAAGGGGGGGGGAGTGCGTCTTAGACTCCGAAAAGTACGGTATATTCCTTGCAGACAGCTGGTCATTTGCATCCTTTTAGAGGGTCCTTGAAGCACTTGGAGGTTTCTCTGTGTCCTCAGGGTCACTGAGTTAGTGCTATTGGTTCCTGTAATCTGCAATTTTTCCTCTGGAAATCCATTCCTAACTCCCACACCTTTCCAAGGGTCTCCATCCCAAATTGTTTAGCTAAAAGTCTGCCAGAGATTCCTTTAGTGACCATTTGAAGTTGCAACAGCACTGGATAAAGTGACTTAGCATCAGTCCTCACACTTACAACGGTTGTAGCATTCCCCAAGGGTCACAGGATCAAAAATTGGGTGCTTAGTAACCGGCATGACGGTTGCACTAGTGACAGCATCCCAGAGTTACGTGATCACAGTTTGCAACCTTCCCAGCCAGCTTCCGACAAGCAAAGTCGAGGGGGGGGGAAGGGAAGCCGGATTCGCTTTACAACCGCATGATTCATTTACCCACTGCAGCGGTTCGCTTAACAACCCTGGCAAAAAGATGATAAAAAATCGGGCGTGACTCCCTTAACAAAGGCCTTACGTAGCAAGGCGAATTCCGGTCCCAGTTGTCTTGAGTTGAGGACTAACGGTAGTGGAATCTACAATGAGCAATTGTTGATTGTTAACTAATTAATTATCTTAATTAATTAAGGCATTAATTCCACTGGTTAATTGAGAACAATTAACCAGTGGAACAGCTTGCCTTTCAGAAGCCGTGGGTGCTTCATCACTGGAGGTTTTCAAGAAGAGACTGGACAGCCATTTGTCTCACATTGTATAGGGCAGCGATGGCTAATCTTTTTGCTGTCGCGTGCCAAAAGCGGAGGGAGAGCGGGGGAATCGTGCGCATGCGTGCCCACACCCATAATTCAATGCCCACCTGTGCCCCGCCCTCCCACGCACGTGCGCGTACCCCCTCCGCACTCCCCCCGCTTTTGGCATGCGATGGCACAGCGGGCCCATTTTTCACTCTCCCCAGGCTTAAGAGGCTTTCTAGGAGCCTGGGGAGGGCAAAAACGGCCTTCCTCAACCCCCCCCCCCCCGGGAGGCCTTCCGGAGGCCGGAAGCAGCCTATTTCCCAACTTCCGGTGGGCCCAGGAAGGCCCGAAAATCAGCTGGCCAGCGGGCACATGTGTGCTGGAGCTGAGCTAGGGCAACGCTCATGTGCCCTCAGATATGGCTCCGCGTGCCACCTGTGGCACCCGTGCCATAGGTTCGCCATCACAGGTATAGGGTTTCCTGCCTGGGCAAGGGGTTGGACTAGAAGACCTCCAAGGTCCCTTCAAGCTCTATTCTGATTGATTGATTGTTTGATTGAATATTACACTAGATGTCCTCTGAGGCTCCTTCCTATCCATGATTAGGTTGGCATTGGGGTTAGGGGTAGGGCAATAGGGTCTCCTGCTTGGGCGGGGGGTTGGACTAGAAGACCTCCAAGATCCCTTCAAGCTCTGTTCTATTCTATTCTATTCTACTCTACTCTACTCTATTCTATTCTATTCTATTCTATTTTCTATTCTATTCTATTCTATTCTATTCTATTCTATCCTATTCTATTCTACTCTACTCTATTCTATTTTCTATTCTATTCTATTCTATTCTACACTACACTATTCTATTCTATTTTCTACTCTACTCTACTCTATTCTATTCTGCTCTACACTACTCTACTCTATTCTATTCTATTCTATTTTCTATTCTGTTCTACTCTACTCTACTCTACTCTACTCTATTCTATTCTATTCTATTTTATTTTATTCTACTCTACTCTACTCTATTCTATTCTATTCTACTCTACACTACTCTATTCTATTCTATTTTCTATTCTATTCTATTCTACTCTACTCTATTCTATTGTATTTTATTTTATTCTACTCTACTCTACTCTACTCTATTCTACTCTACACTACTCTATTCTATTCTATTTTCTGCTCTACTCTACTCTACTCTATTCTATTCTATTCTACTCTACACTACTCTATTCTATTCTATTTTCTATTCTATTCTATTCTATTCTACTCTATTCTATTCCATTCCATTCCATTCCATTCCATATATTTATTCTATTCTATTCAATTCTATTCTATTCTATTCTATTCTACTCTATACTCTATTCTATTTTCTACTCTACTCTACTCTACTCTACTCTACTCTACTCTACTCTACACTACTCTACTCTATTCTATTCCATTTTCTATTCTATTCTATTCTATTCTACTCTATACTCTATTCTATTTTCTACTCTACTCTACTCTACTCTACTCTACTCTATTCTATTCTACTCTACACTACTCTATTCTATTCCATTTTCTATTCTATTCTATTCTATTCTATTCTATTCTACACTACACTATTCTATTCTATTTTCTACTCTACTCTACTCTATTCTATTCTGCTCTACACTACTCTACTCTATTCTATTCTATTCTATTTTCTATTCTGTTCTACTCTACTCTACTCTACTCTACTCTATTCTATTCTATTCTATTTTATTTTATTCTACTCTACTCTATTCTATTCTACTCTACACTACTCTATTCTATTCTATTTTCTATTCTATTCTATTCTATTCTATTCTATTCTACTCTACTCTACTCTATTCTATTGTATTTTATTTTATTCTACTCTACTCTACTCTACTCTACTCTACTCTACTCTACTCTATTCTACTCTACACTACTCTATTCTATTTTCTGCTCTACTCTACTCTACTCTATTCTATTCTATTCTACTCTACACTACTCTATTCTATTCTATTTTCTATTCTATTCTATTCTATTCTATTCTATTCTATTCTACTCTATTCTATTCCATTCCATTCCATTCCATTCCATATATTTATTCTATTCTATTCAATTCTATTCTATTCTATTCTATTCTATTCTACTCTATACTCTATTCTATTTTCTACTCTACTCTACTCTACTCTACTCTACTCTATTCTACTCTACACTACTCTACTCTATTCTATTCCATTTTCTATTCTATTCTATTCTACTCTATACTCTATTCTATTTTCTACTCTACTCTACTCTACTCTACTCTATTCTATTCTACTCTACACTACTCTATTCTATTCCATTTTCTATTCTATTCTATTCTATTCTATTCTATTCTATTCTATTCTATTCTATTCCATTCCATTTTCTATTCTATTCTATTCTATTCTATTCTATTCTATTCTATTCTATTCTATTCTATTCTGTCAAGGAGAGAAACAACCTGGAATTAAGGAGAAACTTCCTAACCGTGAGGACAATTAACCAGAGGAAGGACTTGTCTCCAGAAGTTGTAGATGCTTCATGACTGGAGGTTTTTAAGAAGAGACTGGACAGCCATTTGTCTCAAATTGTGTAGGGTTTCCTGCTTGAGCAAGGGGTTGGACTAGAAGACCTCCAAGGTCCCTTCAAGCTCTATTCTGATTGATTGATTGATTGAATATTACACTCAGCAAGCAAGCAATATTGCACTAGATGTCCTTTGAGGCACCTTCCCTATCCATGATTCGGTTGGCATCGGGGTTAACCTCTTTTCTGGTTATGCACAATTCACGAACCAGCCCCAAAAAAACCCCGGATTTAACAGATCCAGCCAAGCCACCGAAAAGCCAGGATTAAATCGGCGTTAAAACCAAACTAATGGATATAGTGCAGCTACCAGCTCTTTAATCTAACCCGGTTAAATGCAACCTGTGGGAACATAGCTAGTGGATAACCACTGGCCACCACCACAACCTTTTTTCCTTCCGAAAAGGTGAGAAAACCAGCAGCCGTACGTTAGACGTCTTTGGAATTTCTGCAAAAAAAAAATTAAAAATAAAAAATCCAAGGATAGGAAAGGAACGTTGGTTTTGCATTCCGCAGAAGTGTGTCGAAAACCGTTTCCTCCGTTTGCTCCCGAGAGAATCCGGAACGATTAAAACCAAGAAAGGAAAACCGTAATATAAGGCATTCAAGCAGCAATCTGGGGTTGGCTGGGAAGAGCGAGGCGAGGCGTGCGAGTCACCTGACACCAGAAATGTGTTGTTGGAGGTTTTCTTAAGTGCCGGGTTGGAAAAATAAAATGTGTTCCTTGCGGATGGATGCCTGTGGAATCCCAGGATGGGTTTAATCCCCTGAAAAATGAGTGGGGGGGGGGGAAACCAGGCTGGAACAAATGCACATTTTTCAGAAATGGGAATTAAGGACTCTCCGTCGGAATTAAGGAGGGGCGTATAAAGTGTAGCTTGCCCTCGACTTACAACAGTTCGTTTAGTGACCGTTGGGAATTTTCAAGGGCAGAAAAGTGACTTATCTCCATTTTTAGGACCGTGGCAGCATCCCCTGGGGGTGGGGGGTGTCACGTGATTTTCATTCGGCCGCCTGACAACTGACTCGTATTTATGACGGTTGCAGAGTGTCCCGGGGGTTGTGCGAGCCCCTTTTTGTGGCCAAGCAAAGACAAAGAGGGAGCCAGATTCGCTTAACAACGGTGTTAGTAATTGAAGAACTGCAGGGATAGCACTTAGCAAATGTGGCGGGAAAAGTCATAACGTGCGGCAAAACTCACTAAATGAATGTCTTGCTTAGCAAACATACATTTTGGGCTCAGTTGTGCTCGTAAGTTGAGGATTCCCTTTACCTAGATGCCTAAATTGTCTCCCTCCCTCTCTCCCCCTTTCTCTCTCTTTCTCTCTCTCCCCCTCCCTCCCTCCCTCTCTGTCTTTCTCCCTCCCCCCTCCACCTCTCTCTTTCTCTCTCTCCCCCTCCCTCCCTCCCTCTCTGTCTTTCTCCCTCCCCCCTCCACCTCTCTCTTTCTCTCTCTCTCTTTCTCTCCCTTCGCCCTCTCTCTTTCTCTCCCTCCGCCCTCTCTCTTTCTCTCTCTCTCTCTCCCTCCCTCTCCCTCCCTCTCTCTCTTTCTCTCTCCCTCCCTCCCCCTCTCTTTCTCTCTCCCTCCCCCTCCCCCTCTCTCTTTCTCTCTCTCTCCCTCCCTCCCTCCCTCTCCCTCTTTCTCTCCCTCCCCCTCTCCCTCCCTCCCTCTCCCTCTCCCTCCCTCTCTCTCTCTCTCTCCCTCCCTCCCTCCCCCTCTCTCTTTCTCTCTCTCCCTCCCTCTCCCTCCCCACTCTTTCTCTCTCCCTCCCTCCCTCTCTCCCTCTCTCCCTCTCTTTCTCTCTCCCTCCCTCCCCCTCTCTCTTTCTCTCTCTCTCCCTCCCTCTCCCTCCCCCCCTCTTTCTTTCTCTCTCTCTCTCCCTCCCTCTCTCTCTCTTCCCCCCTCCCTCCCTCCCCCCCTCTCATTTTCCACCTCATTTTGGAGGAGCTTGTGAATTCCTTTCAAATTCCTCAAATTCCTTGAGTTCAGGTTGTGGCGGGAGGTGGTGGATGGGGCAGTTATGGCTGCTCAGAGATATTTCTATCGCTCTGACAGCCCAGCCGCACCTGGCAGCTGTTCTCGTTTCCCAAGAGATTCCCTCCGCAGGTCCTTTCCTTCGGGCTGCGTGGAAGCGTGGGAGGCTGCCGAGAGCGGGAGAAATGAATGTGGCGGGAAAGGAGGGGGAGTCTTCACACCCCACCCCTTGCCCAGCTCTCTGCCAAATAGGTATAAGCACCACTTCCCCCCTCTCTTCCTCCCCCTCCCCCTCCTTTTTGCTTTTCTTTCCTTTCTTTCTTCCACTTTCCCCTTCTTCTTTCCCCTTTTCCTTTCCCCTTCTTTCTTTCTTTCTTTCTTTCCTTCCTTCCTCCCTTTCCCGTTCCTTCTTTCCTTCTTCTTTCTTTCCTTCCTTCCTCCCTGCCTCCCTTCCCCTTCTTTTCTTCCCTTCCTTCCTTCTTTCCTCCCTCCCTACCTCCCTCTCTGTCTCTTTCTCTCTCTTGCTTTCTTCTCTCCCTCATTTTCTTCCTTCCTTCCTCCACCTCCTACTTTTCCTGTTTCCTCCTTTCCTCCCATCTTCCTTCCTCCCTCCCTCCCTTTCCCTTCCCTTTCCCTTTCCCCTTCCTCTCTCCCTCCCTCCCTCTCTTTCTGTCTCTTTCTCTCTCTTGCTTTCTTCTCTCCCTCACTTTCTTCCTTCCTTCCTCCGCCTCCTACTTTCCTGTTTCCTCCTTTCCTCCCATCTTCCTTCCTCCCTCCCTCCCACCCTTTCCTTTTCCTTTTCCCCTTCCTTCCTTCCTCCCTCCCTCCCTCCCTTTCTGTCTCTTTCTCTCTCTCTCGCTTTCTTCTCTCCCTCACTTCCTTCCTTCCTTCTCCACCTCCTACTTTCCTGTTTCCTCACTCCCTTCCTCCCATCTTCCTTCCTTCCTTCCTTCCTTCCTTCCCTCCCTCCCTCCCTCCCTCCCTCTCTGTCTCTTTCTCTCCCTTGCTTTCTTCTCTCCCTCATTTTCTTCCTTCCTTCCTCCACCTCCTACTTTCCTGTTTCCTCCTTTCCTCCCATCTTCCTTCCTTCCTCCCTCCCACCCTTTCCCTTCCCTTTCCCTTCCCTTTTCCCCTTCCTTCCTCCCTCCCTCCCTCCTTCTCTTTCTGTCTCTTTCTCTCTCCCTCGCTTCCTTCCTTCCTTCCTCCACCTCCTACTTTCCTGTTTCCTCACACCCTTCCTCCCATCTTCCTTCCTTCCTTCCCTCCCTCCCTCCCTCCCTTTCTGTCTCTTTCTCTCTCTCTCGCTTTCTTCTCTCCCTCACTTTCTTCCTTCCTTCCTCCACCTCCTATTTTCCTGTTTCCTCACTCCCATCTTCCTTCCTTCCTTCCTTCCTTCCTTCCTTCCTTCCTTCCTTCCCTCCCTCCCTCCCTCCCTCCGTCCCTCCCTCCCCATCAAATTGAATGAGAAACAACAGGGAGAAAATACAAATCAATCTTCCTGCAGGGCACCTTCAAAAAAATAATCATCATCATTTCACCATCTCTCAGGCTACTCTTGTTTGGGCCCAGCTAAGAGGCTTCTTTTGCCCCGCCTGTTTTATAAAATTGTTCTGCTTCATGTGGTGTTTTTTTTTTCCCCTCCCACCAGTTCAAAGCATTCTTGGCTTTTATTTTCCTTGGCACCAAAGGAGGCTGCACATGGTTGAGTTCCCTTTTCTCTGTTGACACTGAGGGAAAGCAAGAAAGACAAAGCAGAAAACCTGCTCAGGCCTTTCACACATTCCCCAGAAATGAAATCAGCCATCCATTGTTTGGTAGATCTCCAGATGTTCGAATTCAACTTCCAGAAGAGCCCAAAGAATTCTAGAGATTTAAGATCCAACATCTAGGGAGGGTACCACTTGGGAAGAGGCTGAATTTGATTATGAGATGTGTTCTTCTGCCTCTCTTAGTCCCAGATAGCAAACTAACAAGAGTTGGAAGGGGCCTTAGAGGTCTTCTAGTCCAACCCCCTGCTCAGGCAGGAGACCCTACACCATTTCAGACAAAGGGTTGTCCTATCTCTTCTTAGAAGCCTCCAGTGTTGGAGCATCCACAATTTCTGGAGGCAAGTTCTTACTGTTAGGAAATTTCTCCTTATTTCTAGGTTGCTTCTCTCCTCGATTAGTTTCCCCCCATTGCTAAGTGAGTATTGCTCCATTTTACGGTCTTCCTTGCCACAGGTGTTAAGTGAATCACTGCCGTTGTTAAGTTAGTAACGGTCGTTAAGTGAATCTGGCTTCCCTACTGGTCAAAAGGTCTCAAAAGGGGATCACATAACCCCTGGGACACTGCAACGGTCATAAAGATGAATCCGTTGCTAAGAAGTGGAGGGGTTTTGATCACGTGACCCCGGGGATGCCGCTGTAATGGTTGTTAAGTGTGAAAAACGGTCCTCGGCCACTTTTTTCAATGCCGTTGTCACTTGGAACGGTCACTAAACAAATGGTTGTAAGTCAGGGACTACCTGTATGAGATTACTTGTTCTCCAAAGCAGGGGTTTGCAACCGTGGCAATTTTAAGCCTGGCGGACTTCAACTCCCAGAATTCCCCAGCCAGCTAAACTAAGCTGGCTGGGGAATTCTGGGAGTTGAAGTCCGCCAGGCTTAAAGTTGCCAAGGTTGGAGACCCCTGCTCTAAAGACTCTTTGTCAGCTTTTCATTCTGCAATGGCTCAATCCAATCTTTTCTATTTTTAAAGCTCTACCTCTAATTTTTGCAGCGGTTCCCTATTGTGCCGAATATCTCGGCAAAACTGAAGGCATGAAACTATTTTTTTCCCCTCCCTTCCAGGACCTTCCTTCTGAGCACGGGAGCCCACTGTGCACCTCTGCTGCCCAGCTCCTGCCCAGCCAAAGGGGCTTTACGAACAGTCCAGTCTCGCTGGCATCCAGCCGCAGCCCAACACCTCTCAAAGGCAAGGACCTGAATTTGGTAAGTGGAAGGATGGTTATAACTCATGAACAAGTCTCTACGTGACTCCCCGCACTCCTTGAATGGATAGCTGATTTATCTTTTAGCAATAGCACTTAGATTTATATACTGCCCCCATGGTGTTTTACAGCCCTTTCTAAATGGTTTACAGAGTCAGCCTATTGTCCCCAACAATCTGGGTCCTCATTTTACCGTCCTCGGAAGGATGGAAGGCTGAGTCAACCTTGAGCCGGTTAGGATCGAACTGATGCAGTGGTGGGTTTCGCCCGGTTCCTCCTGGTTCCGCCAAGCTCGTAGCGGTGACAATATGACGTCACCGAACCGGTTCTGCCCCCCCGCCTCCCCTCCGTTATTCTTACCTTTTATTTGGCCCCACCCCCAATCTATTGCTACTTCCTGAGTCCCAGCTGATCAGCTAGAAGGAAAAAAACTGCTTAAACTCTTGCTGCGGGGCTTCAAAGGGCCGCCCTACAGCTGATCAGTGTTAAGAGGCAGTGTTGTGGTAGACCAATACCTCAAAAAACAAATGAGTAGACCGGTGCCTCCAAAAATAAATGGGTAGACCAGTGCCTCCCAAAACAAATGAGTAGACCAATGCCTGCAAAAGTAAATGGGTAGACCAGTGCCTCCAAAAACAAATGAGTAGACCGGTGCCTGCAAAAATAAATGGGTAGACCAGTGCCTCCAAAAACAAATGAGTAGACCGATGCCTGCAAAAATAAATGGGTAGACCAGTGCCTCCAAAAACAAATGAGTAGACCGATGCCTGCAAAAATAAATGAGTAGACCAGTGCCTCCAAAAACAAATGAGTAGACCGATGCCTGCAAAAATAAATGAGTAGACCAGTGCCTCCAAAAACAAATGAGTAGACCGATGCCTGCAAAAATAAATGAGTAGTCCGGTACAGCTCTGCAAGCAGTTAAAAGCCTGGTAGATCAGTACCTCTGCTAAATCCTAAAGAATTGTCACATGACCATAAAGCCACACCCACAAAGTAAGCCACGCCCACAGAACCGGTAGTAAAAAAAATTTAGAACCCACCCCTGAACTGATGGCTGTGAGCAGAGATAGCCTGTAGCACTGCATTCTAATCACTGTGGAGAGAGTATGTGTGTGTGAGAGAGATAGAGAGGGAGGGAGAGAGAGAAGAGAGAAGATAGACAGATTAAATGAAAGATGATAGATAGATAGATAGATAGATAGATAGATAGATATAGATAGATGATAGATAGATAGATAGATAGATAGATAGATAGATAGATGATAGATAGATAGATAGATAGATAGATATAGATAGATGATAGATAGATAGATAGATAGATAGATAGATAGATAGATGATAGATAGATAGATAGATAGATAGATAGATAGATAGATAGATAGATAGATAGATAGATAGATAATCAGATATATATTGATGGTTGTGCTCATTTGGTTCTATGAGGAAGTTATTTGGTCAATACAGCTTCAAGTTCAAAAGGTTGTTTTTATTATTTACAAATATATACATGCATATGATAATGAACAGGGTGTCCTGTTACATTTTTTTACCCTAACTGTATGACTCAGATGTTGAGAGGAGAGAGGAGTTCATGTGTTGTCTCGCTGAGAGATAGATGAGAGAGAGAGAGAGAAAAAAAGGGGAAGATATCCAAGTGGTTTCTAGGTAAGAGTCCAATAAGAGAGTTCATTGGCTGATATAGTCACATGTGATGTCTGTAAAGACTTAACCCCTTCTAGTCTCTGGTGCATCATATGCAGGCAATATCTGACATAGATAGATAGATAGATGGATGGATGGATGGATGGATGGATGGATGGATAGATAGATAGATAGATAGATAGATAGATAGATAGATAGATGATAGAAATAGCACTTAGACATATACCACTTCACAGTGCTTTTTAGCTTTTTCTAAGCGGTTTAGAGTCAGGCAATTGTCCCCAACAATCTGGGTTCTCATTTTACCAATGAAACGTCTTCAAAGAAAAACCGGGAAGTCCAGTTGCCTCCTGAAAAAGCACCTTTGGGACAACCGGGACCTGAGTGACTGAGAATCTCTACAGATTTTTAGTCCTTGACTAAATCCAGCAGGTTCTGACAGGTTCTGGAGAACCGGTAGCGGAAATTTTGAGCAGTTTGGAGAGCCGGCAAATACCACCTCTGGCTGGTCCCAGAGTGGGGTGGGAATGGAGATTTTGCAGTATCGTTCCCCTGCCACGCCCACCAAGCCACGCCCACGGAACCGGTAGTAAAAAAAAATTGGATTTCACCACTGCTCAGAACTATTCGTTTAGTGACTGTTCCAAGTTAACAATGGCGCTGAAAAAAGTGACTTATAACTCATTTTCACGGGACAGTTGCAGCATCCCTCTGGCCACAGGATCCAAATTGGCCCTGCTTGACAACTGGCATGTATTTATGATGGTTGCACTGTTTCCTGGGTTGTGTGATCATCACCCTTTGTGACCTTCCCAGCTGGCTGCCGACAAGCAAAGTCAATGGCGGAGGCCAGAGTCACTTAAGGACCACGCGATCCACTTAACGACGGCAGGGAATCGCTTAAGAACTCTGGCAAAAAAAAAAAAAAAGGCCGTAAAATGGTTCAAAGCTCACTTAACCATTGTCTAGCAATGGAAAATTTGGGCCCCGTTGTGGTCGTAACTCGAGGACTGCCTGTATCGCAAGGCAAAAAGATCTAAAAAGCAAACCACGTTGTGTTGGAGAATTACATCCAGACCGGTTTCCAACCTCCGTCCGCACAACTCCCTGGACGAATAAACCAGGTAGGATTGAGGTATTCTCAGCCTTGTCAAAAATCCAAACCCAGAAACTGGGGGAAAAAAAAGTGAATATTGCAGAGAAATGAAAAGGGGCAGCTGGCAAGACGGGGAGACCCAGACAAACAGACAGACAGACTGACAGACAGAGAACATCTGGGCTGGGAAGATGCTTTGCAATTCTCTGGCGCTAGTGACACCGGTTGCTAGGCTCCCTCTCTGCCTGTTTTCCCTTTTTCTTCCCTCCCCTTCCCCTTTCCCCCCTTTGGCTCTGCTGGGCTTCCCGTGCCCCCTCCTCAAAAGCTGGGGAGCTCCGTTAATTAGCAGCCCACTGAGGGCTTTGAATTCCAGGGAGGATTTTAATGTATAATTAATTGCTATTAGGGCAGGCGTGCAGAAGGGAAGGGAGGGGGAAGGGGAGGGCTGGCCAAGGAATCTGTGTGTTATTTCGTGTGTGTGAGAGAGAGAGAGAGAAAGAGAAGGAGAGAAAGAGAGAGCGAAGAGAAAAAGTGGGAGAGAAAGAGAGAGTGAAGAGAGAGAGAGAGAGAGAGAGAGTGAAAGAGACAAAGAGAAAGAGAGACAGAAAGAGAGAGAAAGAGAGAGACAGAAAGAGAGAGCGAAAGAGAGACAGAAAGAGAGATAGAGAGAAAGAGACAGCGAGAGGGAAAGAGAGATTGGGAGAGAGAGAGAGAGGAAAAGAGAAAAAGAAAGCGAGGAAAAAAGCTAGCGAGAGAAAGAGGGATATATATGTAGAGAGAAAGAGAGTGGAAAGAGAGAGTGAAAGAGACAAAGAGAAAGAGAGAGAGAAAGAGAGAGGCAGAAAGAGAGAGAGATAAAGAGGGAGAGAGAAGAGAAAAAGAGAGACAGAAAGAGACAGAGAAAGAGAGAGAGACAGAGAGAGACAGAGAGACGGGGAGAGGGAGAGAGAGGAAAAGAGAGAAAAAGAGAGAAAGAAAAGCTAGAGAGAGAAAGAGGGATATATATATAGAGAGAGAGAGTGAAAGAGACAAAGAGAAAGAGAGACAGAAAGAGAGAGGCAGAAAGAGAGAGAGAGAGAAAGAGATAGAGAGAAAGAGAGGGAGAGAGAAGAGAAAAAGAGAGAGACAGAAAGAGACAGGGAGAGGGAGAGAGAGGGAGAGACGGGGAGAGAGAGTGGGGAGGGAAGGGAGGGAGGGAGGGAGGGAGGGAGGGAGGGAGAGAGAGAGAGAGAGAGAGAGAGAGAGAGAGAGAGAGAGAGAGAGAGAGAGAGAGAGAGAGAGAGAGAGAGAACCAGAGTACCAGACCATCTGAGCTGGCTTGGGGACTAAAAGGGAAAAAAACAGGAAAAAGTGGGGATCAATTTTGCAGCCCGGTTTCTCGCCCCTCCCCCTTAATTTCTTATTTTGTAGCCTGGGAGAACCCCTCTCTCCTTTCCAAGGTTGCTCACCCCCCCTCCCCTCTTTCTTGATGGGTACAAACAGTGTCAAGATTCAGTCGCTTTATTGCCTTCTAGCTTCTATCGCTATTCAACTATTCAACGGAAAAAAAAGTGGGGGGGGGAGAAGGGTGGAATGTGTAGGGAGGAAACGGAATGCCAAGACTTCGTTCACGGACCATGAGGGCCTCCAAAAACGCCAAGGTCACCCCTGCAGGTGCTCGACGGAGAAATGGACTGTCGTCCCCATAACGGCAACAAAAAAGTGTTATAATTGGACCATGTGAACGCCAGAGGGGGGCTTGCGTGGGGTCCTCGAATCTGGCTCGAAGCTCCTCCAGGAAGGCATCAACATTCCAGGGGCCAGCTGATTATTGGAACTACCAATTCGCCTGAACCGGTCCGAACCGGCAGCAGCCCACCACTGCAGATATGTAATATATCCACAGAGAAACAACACAGTCTAGTTGGGATGTATACATGTCCATGGTGAGAAAAAGGAATCCTGTGAGTTTTCCAGATGGATGGCCTAGGGAGCAAAGCTGTTACAGAATCTGGTAATCCTGCTCGAAATACTTTGAAACCTCCTCCCAGAGCGGAGCAACAGAAACAGATAGACCGTAAGGTGGGTGTGTGGGGTCTCTCACAACACTTTGAGCTCTAAGCACATCGCGCTTATAAGCAGCATCCTGAATAACTGGAAGCGAGCTTTCTATAATCTTCTCCGTTGTCCTCACCACTCTCTGTATGGACTTTCTACCTGAGGCGCGGCTGCCACCAAACCAAACAGTGATGCAGTTTGTTAAAACGCTCTCAATCGTACCTCTGTAAAAAGTGGCCAGGACAGAAAGAGAAAGATGTGCTCTCCTCAATCCGAAGGTGAAGGCAATATTTAGAGTGGGAAGCCCCACGAAACCAGAAGACAACTACAGAGCTTCTTGGTCTTCACCCGCTCGCAAGTTTATTTATTTATTTTATTTTACTTCAAATTTATATACCGCCCTTCTCCCTGGGGACTCAGGGCAGTGTACAGCCAGATAAAAACACATAATACAAACATTAAGAACAGATTAAAAGGAAATATCTCAATTTGTCCCAAAATTTAAAAAACATACGAATTTAAAATCATTTAAAAGGATTTGTTAGGCCAGCCCGGCTTGTTGGAAAAGGAAAGTTTTAAGGGCACGGCGGAAGGCACGGAGGTCTTGGATTCTCCTTATCTCTGGGGGCAGCTGATTCCAGAGGGTGGGTGCCCCCACAGAGAAGGCCCTCCCCCTGGGGGTCACCAGCCTGCATTGCTTGGTTGATGGCACCCCGAGGAGGCCCTCTCTGTGGGAGCGCACGGGTCGATGGGAGGTCGTTGGTGGCAGAAGGCGGTCTCGAAGATAACTAGGTCCTATGCCATGGAGCGCTTTAAAGGTGGTAACCAACACCTTGAAGCGCACCCGGAAGACCACTGGGAACCAGTGCAGCTCGCGCAGGAGCGGTGTTATGCGGGAGCGCCATGCAGCTCCCGTAATTACCCGCGCGGCTGCATTCTGGACCAGAGTTCATTCCCGTTCACAAAAAGCCACTGCCCATCACTGAGCTACTAAAAATGGGAAGAAGAGGGATAAAGCCCAAACCGACCAGCCTCTTAATTGGACTATGAAATGTCAAGCGGCTTTCAAAAAGCTGAAACGATTCTTGGTGGAGGAACCGACCCTTAAGCACCCTCAAACCCAGAGGAGCCCTTTGTAATACAGGCTGACACTGGTGATGTAGCGGTGGGGACCAGCCGGTTCGCACCGGTTCAGGCAAACCGATTGTTAAATTACCCCCCCCCGGCTGTCAATGCAATGGCGAAATGGGCAACGGAGTGACTGGCGTGAGGGAAGGAGAAGGCCGCTTTCCCTCTTTCTTCTCCCTGCTCCTCCTCCTTCCCTCGTGACGGCTGCTCTGTTCCTGTATCTCCATTGCAGCGCAGCGCCCAGGATCCACTTTGATAGCGGGGTGGGGGGTTGGGCTTTTAAATGTTACAACCAGTTCACTCAGGGTCAGGTTGGCCGTCGTGGTGGAGCTGGAAGACGGGGATGGCCCACGCTTCCCATGACAGCCAACCTGACCCTGGCCAAACCGGTTGTTAAATTATTTGAATCCCACCACTGCAGGGGTGGTATTCACTTACATTCGCTACGGTTCGCAAATGTGAGCACACACGCCACCTCCGCACATGCACAGGGCAGGGGTGGGTTCTTCTTAACTTTACTACCGGTTTGCAATGGGGCCGCACGCGTGCTCTCGCTATGCTTGCGCACGCTCTTCTTCGCAAGCACAGAAGCTTCTGCGTAATCACAGAAGCTTCTGCGTAAGCACAGAAGCGTTTTGATGATGTCAGGGTCAGTGGGCGGAGCCTCCCGCTGGTTTTACTACGGGTTCTATAGAACCGGTGCAAACCGGGGGCAACCCACCACTGGCGCAGGGGCCTTCCACGCATGCACAGAGCGTCAAAACCTTGGATAAATGGGATGTGATTACATCCGGGCGGGTGGGCGGAGCCACCCGCAGCTGCCTCTACCAGTTTGTTCGAACCAGATAGAACCGGCTGAATACCATCATTACACCTCTGGGGCCATCCTGCTCCAGTGGAATGCGGAAGGGGAAGCTCTAACCCTGCGCTTACTACACCTCTCGGAAGCTGATTGATACTGAAAGACGTTGAGCGGTGGGCGCTGCTGACCTGGAGGCACTTTTGAGAGGGCAGCACAGGGATCAAATACGCACTCAGAGCCGCATCCCTGCTGTGCAGATTCGATCGATGGCTGCTGGCAAGATTGCAGCAGTTGTAAACCTTGGGAGCGGTGGGAAAATAGAGCGGCGTCGATTGGGCTGCCTAACCCATCAGTCCCAGCCAAGACAAGGAGGCAAAGATGGGATTGGGAATAAATTTCCCCTGAATTAAAAAAAAACAGTCCTGCGGTGCGGGACCAACAGAATGGGGTTCGATAGAAGCCAGGGGAATGTAGACTGTGGGGTGTTTCCTCTTTTCAAGGCATGTTTCTCCCCAATCTGGCACTCTAGACTTCAGGTCCCATCATTCCCAGCCTGGTTCTAATCTATCCAGGGTGTAGCAGGTGGCAGGAGGACTATAAAAATCAGGGTTCAGCTAGCCAGTTCCTTAGTCAGCATCGATGATGGACTTCAACTCCCAGAATTCCCCAGCTAGCATTGCGGAAAATTGAAATCCACATTTCAACGAATTGCCAAATTTGGAAAACCTGATCGCTGAGGAATTCTGGGAGTTGAAGTCCACGTGGTGACTGGGGAATTCTGGAAGGTGAAGTCCAAAAATGTGGGCTAAGGAATGCTGGGAGTTGAAGTCCATAAATGCAGGCTGGGAAATTCTGGGATTTCAAATCCACAAATGCTGGCTGGGGAATTCTGGGGGTCAAAGTCCCCACGTCCTGTTCCCGAAAGTAACCAATACGATAATTCAATCAGGATAGAAAGGTAAGATACCCTCCTCCATAATCTGTCCCATTCAGGTAGACTATCATAGATCCTGGAAGTTCCATCAAACGAACTGATAAAACCTTTGGCGCACTTCAGTATTTAAATTAACCCTTTCTTTCCAGAATGAAACCAATCCAGCTCCTTGCAAATCAGCCAGCTTGTCTCCAGTCTCCGAAATACTCACTCCCCGACCGGGCTCGAGTTACGTGCCACAGATTGCAAAACCATCCACCACCGATGTTATCAGTGAGTCATTGATTTAATTTCTCGCTTTCTGCTTCAGTAATTTCTGCCGGTCTCTGTATATCAATCTTGCTGTTTGCCAAGGTCATCGGAATAAGGATGGCATCTGCTGTACCCTGAGCTGGGTAAATTTTAGGGTGGGTGGGATGGGCCCAGTGGTGGGATTCAGCCGGTTCGGGCCGGTTCGGGAGACCCGGTTGTTAAATTGCTGGCTGGCCCGGAACCAACCTTTCCAGGAGTCCCCACGTGCCCCGTTTTTGCTCCCTCCCCCAAAATGCTCCCTCCTTCCAGCCACTGGTGGTGGGGTCCCTGATGTGAGAACATGCAACCTTTTTTGACTCCTGCAGAACTTTTGGCATGCTCAGAAGTTGCTTAAACGTCCAGGTAGTTTTCTCTGACTTACAACCATTTGTTTAGTGACCGAAGTTTACAACGGCACCGAAAAAGTGACCGATGATCGTTTTTCACTCTTACGACCGTTACAGCATCCCCGTGCTCAACACAGATGCTTGGCAACTGACTCATATTTACGACGGTTGCAGTGTCCCCGGGGTCACGCGATCCGCTTTTGCGACTTTCTGACAAGCGACATCGATGGGGAAGCCATATTCGCTTAACAACGGGGTTATTGTATGAGCAACTGCAGTGATTAACATGTGTGACAAGCGGTGGGATTCAGCCGGTTCGGATCAGATTGGGCGAACCGGTAGTAGCGACCTGTGGGTGGCCTGCCCCGCCCACCCACCCCAACAGTATGCCGTCCTATTTAGCCATGTTTTTTAAGCCGAGTGCATGTGTGCAAGCCACATGCGTGAGCAAAGTGCATGTATGGAAGGACCCGCGGACCCACATTTTCAGTGCTGGGCAAATTGGTTGTTAAATTTTGTGAAGCCCACCTCTGGTGACCAAAAAAGGTTGTAAAACGGGGCAGAACTCACTTAACAGCTGTCTCGCTTAGCAACGGAATTTTTGGGACTCAATTGCGGTCGTAAGACGAGGACTACTTGTATTCTGTTTCTCTGAAAGGAACAAACCTCTTCTTTTTCCTTTCTCTCTAAAAACAGCCTTGCGGAGTCCGCTGAATTCTTTCACCAGCCATTTTGGTTCGTCCTTTGGGGTGATGCCTCACGCTACCCTCAATGGTGAATTGTCTGCACCGAGTTCCTATATCAGCATCCATCTTTCTGCAGGCCCCGGAGGATACGGACGGTCTCCTCTGGTGAGCATCGGGGCAGTCTTCCGAACTGGGTTTTTAAAAAAGGGAGGGGGGAGACTGAGATGAAACCCAGTTAGGTCAAATTATCTGACAACCATTCATCTGCGAGAAGAAAAATAGCCAGTGGCCATCCCCCAGTCCAGAGGTAGCAGGTGCCTCAGAATAATGTACCAAAAGAAATGTTTCTCAACCTGGGCAATTTTAAGACTTCAACTCCCAGAATTCCTCAACCGGCATGGGGGAGTATTGATGATCTTTGCTGGCCCCTTCGCCACGGGAAGGGATTATTATTATTATTATTATTATATTATTATTATTATTAATTGAATTTGTATACCGCCCTACTCCCGAAGGATTCAGAGCGGTGAACAGCCAAATAAAATACATATAATACAAATGTTAAAAAACCATTAAAATACAATTAAATAATTGGCCCGAAAAACGAAATTTAAAACACCCTAATTTATAAGACAAATTTAAAATTTAAGAATTTTAAAAAGTTTAAAAAGTTTAAAAGAGAGGTTAGGCCAGGCTGGCCTGCTGGAAAAGAAATGTTTTGATGGTACGGCAGAAAGCACGCAGGTCCGGGATCCTCCGTATCTCCGGGGGGAGCTCGTTCCAGATGACGGGTGCCCCCACAGAGAAGACTCTCCCCCTGGGGGCCGCCAGTCGACATTGTTTGGCCGACGGCACCCTGAGGAGCCCCTCTCTATGGAAGCGTACTGGTCAGTGAGAGGCCACTGGTGGCAGAAGGTGGTCCCGTAGATATCCCGGTCTTAAGCCATGGAGCGCTCTAAAGGTAGTAACCAGAACCTTGAAGCGCACCCAGAAGACCACTGGGAGCCAGTGCAGCTCGCGCAGGAGGGGGGTCACATGGGAGCACCTCGTCACTCCCATAACCACCTGCGCGGCCGCATTCTGGACCAGCTGGAGCCTCCGGGTGCTCCTCAAGGGGAGCCCCATGTAGAGAGCATTGCAGTAGTCCAGGCGGGAAGTGACGAGGGCATGAGTGACCGTATTTAACGAGTCCCGATCCAGAAAGGGACGCAACTGGCGAATCAGGCGAACCTGATAAAACGCCCTCCCGGCCACAGCCGTCAAGTGCTCTTCTAAAGACAGCTGTGAGTCCAGGAGGACCCCCAAGTTGCGAGCCCTCTCCGTGTGGGCCAATGACTCGCCCCCAATAGTCAGTGATGGCACCAACTGACTATATCGGGATGTCGGAAACCACAGCCACTCGGTCTTGGATGGGTTGAGCCTGAGTCTGTTCCTCCTCATCCAGATCCGTACAGCCTCCAGGCACCGGGACATCACTTCAAGGGATGACTTTATGATTCTTAGTGTTCCCTTCTACTTTATAATTCCCGAAACAGGGCAAAGTAGCAGGTGTCTCAGAATAATGCCTAGCAGGGCTGACTGGGGAATTCTGGGAATTGAAGTCCACAAGTCTTCAAGTGGCCAAGGCCCTTCATCACGAGGAGGGGTGGACCAGTGGTGGGTGGCTCCCGGTTCGCACCGGTTCGGGAGAACCGATAGTAGCTGTGGCGGGAGGCTCCGCCCACCCGTCCGGAAGTCATCAAATACGCTCTGCGCATGTGCGAGAGAAGCAAGTACGTGCGCACGAGCGAACCGGTAGCAAAAGTAAGTAAAACCCACCATTGGGGTGGACTCGATCTTTCTTGTTCCCTTCAACTTTACAACTCGGAGACAGGGAAGTAGCAGGCGTCTCAGAATAATGGCTAACGGAGCTGGCTGGGGGATTCTGGGCGTTGAAGTCCACACCCATCTTAAAGCGGCCAAGTTTGAAAAAAAACACTGCGATACAACATCAAACCGAGGCCTTTTGCTTCTTCTTTTAAGGAAGACGCGAGGCCCTAGTCCTCATGGTTTTGAGTGTATTAATCCATTTGATTTACGCCTCTTGTCTTTCTGCTTGGGTGAGTGTTCACGTTGGCTGAGGGGACGAATTAAGGGAGAACAGGGAGGATTGTATTGCAGTGGGTTGGCGCTTTGTCAATATATACAATTTTGTACTTTTCCGTACTGAGCCTGCACTAGTCGTTTCTACGGCATCAAAGCTGAGCGTTAAACTGGAAAGCTTCCAAATCTGAAACAGATTTTCATCACAAGTCCCAGCTGATCCCCGATTCCTTCCTTGGTTTCCCCAGGTGGCTTTTGAATCGCACCCACATTTGCGGGGATCGCCCCCCTCGGCCTCCCTCCCTGCTATTTCCAGCAGCAAGCCGTAAGTCGGGTTTCCTGGTTGGGAGGAGGAAAAAAAAAATATATTGTGATTTTTCTCGGTGATTGCAAGCCTGGGCAGGATTTTATCTATTTTATTTATTTCCTTCTGTGCTTATTTCTATCTTGCCCAGAGGCAACTCTAGAAGGTTTACCACCAATAAAACCAAAAAGATAAAAGACATTAAAACATTAAAATAATAACGTAACATTGATTAATTTTTGTGAGATTTAGGATAGGGATCTCCAGAGTCTTTCAATCAGGCAGCCTTTTATCAGTAAAACAAGAAATACAAGTACGTGGAGTCCTTGACTTATAGCCAGAGGTGGGTTTCAGCAGGTTCTGACCAGTTCTGGAGAACCGGTAGCGGAAATTTTGAGTAGTTCGGAGAACCCATAGTAAAAATTCTGACTGGCCCCGCCCCCATCTATTTTCTGCCTCCTAAGTCCCAGCTGATTGGGAGGGAATGGGGATTTTGCAGTAACCTTCCCTGGAGTGGGGTGGGAATGGAGATTTTACAATATTCTTCCCCTGCCACACCCACCAAGCCACGCCCACCAAGCCACACCACGCCCACCAAGCCACGCCCACAGAACCGGTATTAAAAATATTTGAAACCCACCACTGCTTACAGCAGTTTGTTTCGTGACCTATCAGTTACAACAGCACTGAAAAAATGTGATTTATGACCATTTTACAGTTACGACGTTTGCAGCATCCCCATCGTCACATGCTCAAAATTCAGACGCTTGGCCACTGACTCATATTTATGACGGTTGCAGTATCCCGGAGTCCTGCGATCCCCTTTTGCGAGCTTCTGACAAGGGGGAAGCCAGATTCATGTAACCACTGTGTTACTCACTTAACACCTGCCGTGATTCACTTAACAACTGTGGCAAGAAAGGTCGTAAAATGGGGCGAGGTTCCCTTAGCACAGAGGTCTTCAGATATGGCAGCTTTAAGACTCGTGGACTTCAACTCCCAGAATTCTCCAGCCAGCTATGCTATGCTATGCTGGCTGGAGAATTCTGGGAGTTGAAGTCCACGAGTCTTAAAGCTGCCATGTTTGAAGATCTCTGCCTTAGCAATTATCTCGCTTAGGCACACATCCATTTTGGGCTCAGTTGTGGTCGTAAGTCCGAGGACTAGCTTGTAATAGCAGTTAATTCTCTGATCCTGACAGGGCCTATTCCTTCCACGTAAGCGCTGACGGGCAGATGCAGCCGGTGCCCTTCCCTCCCGACGCCCTGATCGGCTCCGGCATCCCCCGCCACGCCCGCCAGCTCCACACGCTCTCCCACGGCGAGGTGGTCTGTGCCGTCACCATCAGCAATTCCACCCAGCACGTCTACACGGGGGGCAAAGGCTGCGTCAAGGTCTGGGACGTGGGGCAGCCGGGCACCAAGACCCCCGTGGCGCAGCTGGACTGCCTGGTACGTACAAGGAAGATTCTTTTTACGACGGTCTGAAAATCCGCCGCTGTTGTTATCATGTGCACCGTTATTTTGCACATCTGGGTGATTTGATCTAAGAAGGTTTTGTTATCCTTCAGGCAAGGATAATAAAGTTTCGACTGAGTTTTGGGTCGAAAATGGGATCGCTCCCTTGATATTTTCTTTGGTTTTCAGGATTCAGGTTTTCCGTATCAAGTAGCAGCTGTACTCATACAGCACTTAACAGAATAACAGAGTTGGAAGGGACTTTGGAGGTCTTCTAGTCCAACCCCCTGCTTAGACAGGAAACCCTACATCACTTCAGACAAATGGCTATCCAACATCTTAAAAATTTCCAGTGTTGGCGCATTTACAACTTCTGGTGGCAAGTTGTTCCACTGGTTACTTGTTCTCACTGTCAGGAAATTTCTCCTTAGTTCTAGGTTGCTTCTCTCCTTCGTTAGTTTCCATCCATTGCTTCTTGTCCTGCCCTCAGTTTTTTAAGAAGAAAGTTTTCAGGAAGTTTTTAAGGAAGAGATTGGACAACCATTTGTCTGAATTGGTGTAGGGTCCCTTCCAACTTGGTTATTCCTATTTTTTCCATTCCATTCCATTCCATTCCATTCCATTCCATTCCATTCCATTCCATTCCATTCCATATTTTCTATCCTATCCTATCCTATTCTATCCTATCCTATCCTATCCTATCCTATCCTATCCTATCCTATCCTCAATATGCGATTGGAGAGCTGTTTCTCCAGAATGCCATAGCAATGTTTCTCAACCTTGGCAGACGTGTGGTTTTTAAAACTCCCAGAATTCCCCAGCCAGCATAGAATTCTGGGAAGTGAAGTCCACGCATCTCCCAAGCCGCCAAGGTTGAAAAACACTGGTATAGATTCACACTTGCTCGAGCAGTGGGTTGGACTAAGAAGACCTCCAAGGTCCCTTCCGACTTCTGTTATTCTGTAAAATCAGCTTCCTCCAGTGCTTTCCCTTTAAAAAAAAGCTCGCCAAGTTTCTAGTCCTTAGCAGTGTAAAGATATTTTGAACGGGATTTGAGAGATGCCAGAGGTTAGGATGGTGGGAAGCTAGGCTATGGGGTTTATAATATAACTTTCCACCTTTCTCTCCCCCCAGAATCGAGATAATTACATCCGATCCTGCAAGCTACTTCCCGACAGCCGCAGCCTCATTGTTGGGGGTGAGGCCAGCACCTTGTCCATCTGGGACTTGGCGGCCCCCACGCCCCGGATCAAGGCCGAGCTGACCTCCTCCGCCCCGGCCTGCTACGCTCTGGCCATCAGCCCCGACGCCAAAGTCTGCTTCTCCTGCTGCAGCGACGGCAACATCGTGGTCTGGGATTTGCAGAACCAAACCATGGTTAGGTGAGAGCCATGATGTCTAATGTTAAGGATATTGTTGTTGTGTTACCAACCAGCAGAGTGTATGCACAAGGAAACGTTGCTGAGAGCAATGAATAAGAGTTATGCAAACTGGTTTATCAAAAGCTTACTTTATAGTAGAAAAACAGTCTCATAGTTTTTAAACAAATTCCAAGTCTTTGCCATTTAAATCAGTCCAGTAGTTACAGATATCTTCTTACTCAACAAACAGTAGTTGGTTAGAATAACAAACTCACTCTGGTTCACAAACCACGATGGTTGCAGATCCATCCAACGATGATTACAGATAACAACTCCTCTCAATGGTAGCTTATCATAGCAGCTTCATCATCAATGGCAGCATAGCATAGCAGCAACTGAACATGTTACAATACCTTGCTTAAATACTCTCACAACCAGTCATTATCTAATTACAGCATGACTCAGCATTAAAGTCGCATAATACATTTACAGATTAAAGTTACAGTACACATATATTGCCTGGACAACTGTTAGGCTCAAACCATATCCTAACATCTAATCTGGTATTTCCCAAGATAATTTTAGAAGTTTAGCGGCAGGATGCTAGTTTTGAACGCTGAGGAGGGAATGCAGGCAGCCTTATTGGTAGTCCTCAACTTACAACCATTTGTTTAGTGACCGTCCAAAGTTGCGACAACGCTGAAAAAAGTGACTCATGGACAGTTTTCACATTCATAACCATTGTCACCCTTTGCAGGCAGTTCCAGGGTCACACGGATGGGGCGAGCTGCATTGATATCTCCAATTATGGCACCAAACTTTGGACCGGCGGTTTGGACAACACCGTCCGGTGCTGGGACCTCCGCGAAGGCCGGCAGCTGCAACAACATGACTTCACCTCGCAGGTCAGCTGGGGAAGGGGTGGAGTCTTTTGATGGACAGCCTTTGAGTGGGTGGGATCAGTGGTGGCAACCAATCAGCCCTGGGAAAGAGCGGGATCTTGGTACACCGATATTGGACAAGCCGGTGATCCTCATTTAGCTATCACAATGGGACCGACAACTCCATCACTTACTTTCTTTCTCTTTCTTTCTTTCTTTCTTTCTTTCTTTCTTTCTTTCTTTCTTTCTTTCTCTTTCTTTTTCTTTCTTTCTTTCTGTCTTCTTTCTTTCTTTCTTTCTTTCTCTTTCTCTCTCTCTTTCCTTCCTTTCTTTTTCCTTTCTTCTTTCTTTCTTTCTCTTTCTCTCTCTCTCTCCGTTCCTTCCTTATTTCATTTTTCCTTTCTTCTTCTCTCCTTCCTTCTTTCTTTCTTTCTCTCTCTTTCCTTCCTTCCTTTTTCCTTTCTTTATTTTTTTCTTTCTCGATCTCTTTCTTTTTTTTCTCTCTCTTTCCCTTCCTTCCTTCTTTTTTCGTTTCCTTTCTTCTTGTTTCCTTCCTTCCTTCTTCCTTTCTCTCTTTTTCTCTTTCTCTTTCTTTCTTTTTCCTTCCTTCCTTCCTTCCTTCCTTCCTTCCTTCCTTCCTTCCTTCCTTCCTTCCTTCCTTCCTTCCTTCCTTCCTTCCTTCCTTCCTTCCTTCCTTCTCACCCATCTCCCTCCTTTCCCTCCAGATCTTCTCCCTGGGCTATTGCCCCACGGGAGAGTGGCTGGCGGTCGGGATGGAGAGCAGCAACGTGGAAATCCTCCACGTGACGAAATCAGAGAAGTACCAGCTGCACCTTCACGAGAGCTGTGTCCTCTCCCTGAAGTTCGCTTCCTGTGGTAGGTTGCGTGGGTAAGAAAGACGAGGCAGCTGGTGGAACTTACGAATCCCATCTGTCATCACCCTGGTTGCATTCGCACAACCCGCTTAGCAAAGTCACAGTCACACACCACAATAAAATGCAGGAACGTACAGGTGGTCCTTGACTTCCAACAGTTCACTTAGTGACCGTTTGAAGTTACAACTGAAAAAAGTGACTGAGGAGCATTTTTCACATGACTGTTGCAGCCTCCCCATGGTCACATCAATTACATTTGCATGCTTGGCAACTAACCCATATTTATGACAGTTGCGGTGTCCCTGAGTCATATGATTCCTTTTTGCGACCTTCTGACAAGCCAAGTCCGTGGGGAAGCCAGATTCACTTAACGGCCATTTTACTAATTTAACAACCGCAGTGATTCACTTAACAAATGCGGCAAGAAAAAAAATCGTAAAAAATGGGACAAAATTCACTGAACAAATTACTCACTTAGCAACATAAATATTACACTATACAGTAGAATTCAGTAGAGTTACTGCTCTGGGATAGAAGCTGTTTTTCAGCCTATTTGTCCTCGTTTTCATTATCCTGTACCGTCTGCCAGATGGTAATAGTTCAAAAAAAAGGCTGCCCAGGATGAGATGGATCTTTAAGAATGTTTTGAACTTTCTTAAGGCAGCAGGAGCCATAAAGCTCTTCCAAGGAGGGGAGAGGGCAACCAATAACCCTCTGGGCAATGGCGTTAAACCAGGGGTGGGTTCTAAAATGTTTTACTACCGGTTCTGTGGGCGTGGCTTATTTTTTATGTGTGGCTTGGTGGGGGGAGGGTAATGTGACTGGGTGGGTGTGGCCAACTTTTTTTTTTTTTTACTTTTAAAAGCATTTTTTTCTACAACCTTAAGAGGTTGCAGGAAAAAATGCTTTTAGAAGTTTAAAAAAAAAAAAAAAGGCTCTGATGAGGTGGGCGGAGTAAGCGAGCGGCGACTGGGCCGGGGACTGGTTCGGGGCATGGCCAGCCAATGTTATTACCGGTTCTCCGAACTACTACAAATTTTTACTACTGGTTCTTGTGAACCGGTGCGAACCGGGAGCAACCCGCCACTGCGTTAAACCCTCTGGAGTGCTGTCCTATCTGCCACTGTGCAATTAGCAAACCATATACAGGTGCAGTAAGTTAAAATACTCTCTACAGTGCAGCGGTAGAAGGCCACCAGCAATTTTTCATTCAGTTGTTGTTCCCTGAGAAGTCTCTGGTAGCATAATCTCTGCTGGGCTCTTTTGACGAGTGCTGCAATGTGAGCTCCCCAATGTGACGGAAGATTTCGGGAAAGGCAGAACTTTCACTTTTAAATCCGGGGGAAACCCGCGGGAACTTTCAGAGTCGGTTTTCACCCGTTTGTGCCAATATGATATCTCCAATAAAACTGTTCTTCGGGGAACATGCCTGCCTCGGAGTTCTGCTTTCAATGGAGTTATTACTTGGAACTCTGACACTTGTAACTTCAAGCGGTCACTAAATGGATGATTGTACATCGAGGGCAGGGGTGGGGCTGCTGGGGGTTCGCAGGGGTTCGGGAGAACCTCTAGCTAAGATGCTGTGCAGTTCGGAGAACCCCCAAATCCCACTCCTGGCTGGCCCCGCCCACCTCTCCCCTCCCCTCCCCTCCCCTCCCAGGAGTCCCCACGCAGCCCGTTTTGGATGCAGATTTTTGGATGCAGGAAAGTGCAGGGCATGCATGGAGGCTCAGAGAGGGCGAAAAATGGGCCTACCGGAAGTTTGGGAAAAATGGGCCCGTTTCCAGCCTCCAGCGGGCCTCTGGAACCTGGGGAGGCCGTTTTCGCCCTCCCGGAGGCTCCATGCATGCCCTGGAGCCCGGGGAGGGCAAAAATACCCCCCCCTGTTGTGGTGGCCATGCCCACCATGGCCATGCCCACCCAGCAACCGGGGAAAGAACCTCTTACTAAAATTTTTGAAGCCCACCCCTGATCGAGGACCCTTAAATGGCTCCCGGGACCTCAGAAGGCGCTCTCTCTCTCTCGCTTATCATCTGTAATTTTCGTGCACCCAGACCGGATCCCTTCTCTGTTTTTTCCTCTCCTCTCTCGCTGCAGGCAAATGGTTTATCAGCACCGGCAAAGATAATCTTCTTAACGCGTGGCGGGCTCCCTACGGTGCCAGCATCTTTCAGGTAATGGAGATTGAGGGTTGCACAGCTGCTGGCTGAAACTTTCACTCTCTGCAGAAAATACAAAATGATTGTGGGGGTTTCTGGATGGAAAGGAGACCCGTACGATTCAGCCAAGTTGGGTTTTTAAGAGGACCCATGTTGCAGTTTGGCTCGCTTGTTAGAGCTACCGTAGAAGACGTGTCCCAAAGGTGCTTTTTCTGGAGGCAACTGGACTTTCTGGTTTTTTTTCTTTTGGAGACGTTTCGCTTCTTCTCCAAGAAGCTTCTTCAGCTCTGACTGGATTGGTGGAGAATAGAAGGATTTATTCTCCTTGCAGACAGCTGGTCATTTGCATCCTTTGAGAGGGTCCTTGAAGCACTTGGAGGTTTACCTGTGTCCTCAGGATCACCTGAGTGGTACAAATGGTTCCTGTAGTCTGCAATTTATCTGGGAAGCTGCAGCTGGGAAGGTCACAAAGGGTGATGATCACACAAAAATTTGGGAGAACCATGACCTGGATGACTGAGAATCTCTACAGACTTTTAGCTATATAATTTGGGATGAACCCCCTTTGAATAGTGTAGGAGTAGGAATGGATTTCCAGAGGAAAAAAAATTGCAGACTACAGGAACCAGAAGCACCACTCAGCTGACCCTGAGGACACAGAGAAACCTCCAAGTAGCCTCAATGACTCTCAAAAAGGATGCAAATGACCAGCTGTCTGCAAGGAATATAAATCCTTCCATTCTCCATCATCCAGTCAGAGCTGAAGAAGCTTCTTGGAGGAGAAGCGAAACATCTTCAAAAGACAAAACAAGAAAGTCCAGTTGCCTCCTGAAAAAAAGCACATTTGGGACTAAGAAACTCTACAGACGCATAGAAGACGGGACTCCTCCTTCAGCACTAATATTCAGGCATCCTTGGCCTAACCATGGATATGCTATCAATTTAATTTAATTATTTAATTTAATTACTTAATTTAATTAATTTAATTTAATTATTTGTATCCTAACTCAAGGTGACTAATTTTTTTTTATTTTTTATTTATTTTAATTTGATTTATATGCCGCCCTTCTCCGGAGACTCAGGGCGGCTTACAGTGCGTTAAGCAATAGCTTTCATACTTTTATATATTTTATACAAAGTCAGCTTATTGCCCCCACAAACTGGGTCCTCAATTTACCTACCTTAGAAAGGATGGAAGGCTGAGTCAACCTTGAGCCTGGCAAGATTCGAACTTACTTTAATTGCAGACAGCTGGTGTTAAATTACAGTGCCTTGTCTGCAGAGCTATCTCAATTTATCTAATGCTATTCCCTCCTCCTATTTTTCCTGTAATAACAACCCGGTAAATTGAGTTGGGCTGAGAGAGAGGACCCAAAGTCACCCAGCCCTCTTTCATGCCTAAAGTGGGACTAGAATTCACCAACTCCTGGTCGGGCCAAAGTCACCCAGCTCTCGTTCTTGCCTAAGATGGGACTACAACTCACCATCTCCTGGTGATTGGTCCAAAGTCACCCAGCCAGATTTCGTGCTTAAGGCGCAGGACTAGAATTCCCCATCTCCAAGTGATTGGCTCAGTCACCTAGCTGGTTTTCATGCCTAATTTGGGACTAGAACTCAGCGTCTGCTGGTGATTGGCTCACAGTCATTCAGATGGTTTTCATACTGACGACAGGACTAGAACTCACCTTCTCCTGGTGATTGGTTTCTTCTCTATTTAAGAGTTTTGTCTAGTCATTAATGTACTAGGCTAAAAGCTGGGAGGCAGTGAATTCTAGTTCTGCCTTGGCCCTAAACGCCAGCTGGGTGACTTTGGACCAGTCGTGAGAAGGTGAGTTCTAGGTTGCCAAAAGAAGACACCAATAATTGGCGTTGCCAAGCAAGGTATCTTGTGAAAATCTGGCGAGTTTCCCAGTTGAACGTCCGCAGAATCAGTCCGTTTCTTCTCTTCATTTCTCTGCTTTCTTTTGCAGTCCAAAGAATCTTCCTCAGTTCTGAGCTGCGACATCTCGGCTAATGACAAGTTTATCGTGACCGGATCAGGAGACAAGAAAGCCACAGTTTACGAACTGGTCTACTGAGCCACGTTCCTCACTTTGGATGGCTAGAAGGGAGATCCAAACGCTTTCGGTTCCCTGGGAAAATGTATTTTCCCCCACTGGCTTCGGAGACTGCGGTGCCGAAACAGCCTTTGCGCTTCCAACCCTCCTTGCAGACGCATGAGGACTAGAAACTTAAAAGAGCTGAGAGTCTCAGGAAGATATTTTTCTCCCCTCAAGAAGCAAGTGGGGGGGGGATCCTTTCAGATCCCTGATGGAACAAAATCTTCTCATTTTCCCCCCAAAAGGGGCCAGAAGATCGCCTCAAAATTGCGTTTGACAAGCTGAGCGGCCAATCCACATCAGGCTCAGCAGAGCTCCGCCCACATTCTGACCACCTGAATACTGCAGTCCATATTTTCATTTTTGGGTGCAAGCAAAAAAGGGGCTGCATTTACGCCTCGCAGGTACAACTACAGGTAGTCCCTGACTTATGACCGGTTACTTAATGACAGTTCGAAGTTACGACGGACCCTGGAACTTATGACCTGGTTTCGAAGTTGCAATTTCTTCAACCCTGTGGTCACGTGACCAATAACTACTTTTGACCTGGTCCTCATTTACAGCTGTTTGCTGCACCCCTTGGTCACATGATCACGATTTACGTTTTTGCTGGAACCTCTTTTATTTTCAGTTTGAAAATGGGCTGGACTGGACAGTTCCGTTTCAGCCGCTCTGCAGCTCCTTCTCTTTTTCTTGGAGGACTTAGTGGGCCAGTCTAGGCTATTACTTTTTGACTGTCTGCTTTGGCTGACCCCAATTCATTTGATTCATAATTACCTTGATTTAAAGTTAAAACTTGTCTTCTGCTTTTCCAAACACCCACCAGGTTAGCAGGACCGCACGAAGAAGCTCTACCACTGACCTGGTTAAGCACATGATGAGAATCCAGCCAACACTAACATTGGCCACCGATTCTCACAAATCCTGGTCAGTAAGACCAGTAGCCCAGATGATGATGGGTGTTGCTTTTCGGCAACATGAAAACCACAGATGCATGCCTCCGATGTTCTTTTTGCACTTTTGAACATAATGTGCAAAAAATTTGTTAGCTCAAAGTGTTTATGGAAAGAACTTTCCAAACGTTATGTGACTAGAGGGAAAATAAACATAAAAATATGTAAAAATTGTGTGACACTAACTTTTTAAAAAAGAACAAACTTTTATGCAACTTGAAGCTGTGTGGACCACAACTCCCAGAATCCACTAATGCTGGTTGGGGAATTCCGGGAGTTGAAGTCCATTAATGCTGGTTGGGGAATTCTGGGAGTTGAAGTCCATTAATGCTGGTTGGGGAATTCTGGGAGCTGAAATGCATTAATGCTGGTTGGGGAATTCTGGGAGTTGAAGTCCATTAATGCTGGTTGGGGAATTCTGGGAGCTGAAATCCATTAATGCTGGTTGGGGAATTCTGGGAGTTGAAGTCCATTAATGCTGGTTGGGGAATTCTGGGAGCTGAAATCCATTAATGCTGGTTGGGGAATTCTGGGAGTCGACATTTATTAATACTGGCTGGGGAATTCTGGGAATTGAAGTCCACAAGTCTTAAAGTTTCCAAGGTTAGAGCCCCGTCCTAGAGCAAGATAGATGGATAGATGACATATAGATGATACATATAGACAGATGATAGACAGACAGATAGATGATATAGGTAATGATAGACATATGATATAATGACTATAGATAGATGATAGCTAGATGATAGATGATAGGCAGAAAGATAGACAGAAAGATGATAGAGATGATAGACAGGCATATGATAGACAGAGATAGACAGAACCCTCCAGGATCCGCACTCATGACCCCAAGCACTGGAGGCATTTAAAAAAAAAAAAAAAGATTAAAATCTTCTCCATATCGGTGTTCCTTCTTACCATCCTCAACTTCCTAAAAAGTGTCCATTCTCCTGCACCTCTGAACAGGCACAGAAATCCAGGCGTTTTTTCCAGAGCCACACAAAACCCCGGGAAGGTCAAGCGAGTCAAGATGGCGGCCCCCCAGCGTGCGAGGGAAGCCCCGCCCCTTTTCCCCACACTAAGGAACCTCACAAAAACCGGAGCGATCCAGATGGGCCCGTAACCCAAACACCATCATCTCTTTATTTGAAAGTTCATATTTTTTTTTCTTTTTTAAAAAAGAAAAGGTTAAAATACACAACAAACTTTTCCAAAGGAATTTCAATGCGGACACACACTTGCGCGCACGCACACTCACGCACGCACGCACGCACACACACACCAAAGAGAGCGCCAACCCTTGTTCCCACCATGCCAGGATAACTTGGCGAGAAACCATGAAACTCGGCCGAAAGCCTCAGGTTGAGTGGAAGACGGAGGGGGCTGCCTTCCCACAACCCACCCAGCGTCCTCGTTGTGGGTTCCGGATCCCTGGTTTCCATTCCTGGATTGTGAGGGGATTCTTTGGCTGGAAAAAAAACCGAGACGGGGGGGCGCCAACGAGCCGCCCCTTCTCTTTGGGGTCAGTCTGGAGCGACGTCGCGATTCTGGTCAGTACATGACTTCGTAAACGGAGGCTTTCTTGTCTCCGGATCCGGTGACGATGAATTGATCGTCTGTGGAAACGTCGCAGCTGAGGACGGACGAGGTTTCTTTCGACTGCGGAGACAGGAAGAAGGGACGGTTACCCAAAGGGAGAGGGCTGTGGGTCTCGACTTATGACCGCAATTTGTCTGAAACGGTATAGGGCCGTGATGGCGAACCTGTGGCTGAGGTGGCACGCAGAGCCCTCTCTGTAGGCATGTGCGCTGTCGCCAGCGGCTCTTCTGGTTTCCGACGTGCACATGCGCGCTAGCCAGCTGGTCTTTGCGGGTGTCGGAGCGCCGGAAAACAGCCAAAAAAACAGGCCGTTTTCTGGACCAAAAAACTGCCTGAAAACAGCCGAAAAAACAGGCATGTGCCTGCCAGCCAGCTGGTTTTTGGGTTTCTGGTGCTCCTGCGCACACGAACACCAGCTGGCTGGCGCATGCATGCACACACCAGCCAGCTTGTCTTTGGTTTCCGGCGCGCGCAAATGCATGCATGTTCCAGTTTGGGCACTCGGTGCCGATATGGAATTTCTTCCTTCCTTCCTTCCACCCTCTCCTTCTTTCCCATTCCTTCCTTCCTTCTTCCCTCCCTCCCTACCTCTACTTCTCTTCCTCTTTTTCCTTCTTCCTTCCACTCCCCCCACTCTCTCTTCCAGTTTTTTTTCCTTCCTTCCTTCTTCCCACCCTCTCCTTCTTTCCCATTCCTTCCTTCTTCCCTCCCTCCCTCCCTCCCTCTACTTCTCTTCCTCTTTTTCCTTCTTCCTTCCACCCCCTCCCTCCCTCTTCCGGTTTTATTTCCTTCCTTCCTTCTTCCCACCCTCTAGTTCTTTCCCATTCCTTCTTCCCTCCCTCCCTCCTTCCCGCCACTTCTCTTTCTCTTTTTCCTTCTTTCCTTTCCTTCCTTCCTCTCACCCTCTACTTCTTTCCCCTTCCTTCCTTCTTCCCTCCCTCCCTCCCTCCCTCCCTCCACTTCTCTTCCTCTTTTTCCTTTCACCCCTCACCCTCCCTCTGCTCTTCCTTGCAGTTTTTTTCCCTTCCTTCCTTCCCACCCACCCACCCACATGATAGGGTTAATAGTTTGACTTTTCACCCAGTTCTCTTCTGCATATTATCAGAGTATTTCCCATAATATCAAGATCTGTTTCCCGGCAAAAACCACAAACTATTGAAAACATCAGGGCATTGACCTTGATTCGGCTGTGCTTTTGTGTTGGATGCAAAACAATTTTGTTTAGGCCTTTTTTTTGGCGATGTCTTTTGTTCTCTTCCTCCCTTATTCAATTCGAGTAAATGGATGTAGGGCAACAACTGCTGGTTTAAGAGACTCAAGCTAACTTTCTCTTGGTCTTTGAAGCCATCTGATTTTACAGGAATGATTACCACCATCCTACCCACAAAATATAGGTCTGACCACAATTGAGCCCAAAACGTACGTTGCTAATTGAGACATTTGTGAAGTGAGTTTTGTCCCAGGTTACGAATTGTCTTGCCACGTTTTCTTAAAACGAATCACTGCAGTTTGTTAAAATTAGTAACATGGTTGTTAAGTGAATCTGGCTTCCCTGTTGACTTTTGCTAATCTGTGGCAGGCCTGAGGGCCCAATGCCAAAGATGGCTTCCGGGCCTGACAGTCAGAAGGTCGCAAAACAGGATGGCTTGACCCCGGAACACTGCAACCGTCACAAATATGAGTCAGCTGTCACGCATCCGAATGCAAATCACGTGACCCTGAGGAAAGCTACAAAGGTTATAACTGTGAAAAATGGCCGTGTCACTTTTTTTCAGCGCCGTTGTAACTTCGAACCAGTGGTGGGTTCCTCCCGGTTCCGCAGAGCCGGTAGTGGTGACGATATGATGTCATCGAACCGGTTCTCTTTGTTCGGGAGCTGGGCCCTCCTGCCCCCCCCCGTTATTCTTACCTTTTATTTGGCCCCACCCCCAATCTATTCACTGCCTCCCGAGTCCCAGCTGATCGGCTAGAAGGAAAAAACTGTTTAAACTCTTGCCGCGGGGCTTCAAAGAGCCGCCCGACAGCTGATCAGTGTTAAAAGGCAGTGTGGTGGTAGACCAGGGCGCTTGAAAAACCAATGAGTAGACCGGTGCCTCCAAAAACCAATGAGTAAACCGGTGCCTCCAAAATGAGGACCCGGATTGTGGGGGCAATAAGCTGACTTTGTATAAATATACAAAAAGTATGAAGGCTATTGCTTAACGCATTGTAAGCCACCCTGAGTCTCCGGAGAAGGGCGGCATATAAATTAAAGCAAAAATAAATAAATAAATAAATGAGTAGACCGGTGCCTCAAAAAACAAATGGGTAGACCGGTACAGCTCTGCAAGCAGTTAAAAGCCTGGTAGACCAGTACCTCTGCTAAATCCTAAAGAATTGTCACATGACCATCAAACCACGCCCACAAAATAAGACACGAACCACAGAACCGGTAGTAAAAATTTTTTAGAACCCACCCCTGCTTCGAACGGTCACTAAATGGCACTGTTGCAAGTCAAGGACTATCTGTAGCCATTGTCTAACTCACGGGTCAGCAACCTGTGGCTCTGGAGCCGCGTGTGGCTCTTTCACCCCTCTGCTGCAGCTCTGTCACTCAAAATATGCGTCACAACCGCCAATGTGCGACACCTGCCAGCACGCGATTTATTGAGCTTTTCAACCCCCGGTAGGCCAACCATGGATAAATGCAAGAAAAGAAAAGTTTCAGAAGAAAACAGAACGTTTAATTCAACTACATATGCTAGTTTTGTGGCCGCTCAAGAAATAGTCAGGCATGAGAAAGGTTTTGTGGCTCCCGGTGTTTTCTTTTCTGTGGGAAACGGGTCCAAATGGCTCTTAAGGTTGCAGACCTCTGGTCTAACTAGACTTTCCACAGGTGGTCCTCGACTTACAACCGTTCATTTAGTGACTGTTTAAAGTTACAATGGCGCTGGAAAAAAGGGACACGACCATTTTTCACAGTTATAACCTTTGTAGCTTTCTTCATGATCACGTGATCAAAATTCAGATGCTTGGCTACGGACTCATATTTATGACGGTAGCAGGATCCCGGGGTCATGTGATTCCCCTTTTGCAAACTTTTTCGCTTTTTTAATCAATAAACAAACACGACCTCCACATTTAAAAATAGCTTTTTTATGAGCAGCCCTCCCACTTTCCAAATTACAGGATAAAATGTAGAAGATTAAAAGTTAACCAACAGAACCAATAGAATAGAAATAGAAATAGAAAAGGCTAGCTTAGAATAACAGAGTTGGAAGGGACCTTGGAGGTCTTCTAGTCCAACCCCCTGCTTAGGCAAGAAATCCTACACCACTTCAGACAAAGGGTTATCCAATCTCTTCTTAAAAACTTCCAGTATTGGAGCATTCACAACCTCTGGAGGCAAGTCGTTCCGCTGATTAATTGGAATTTTTTAATTCTTAAACATTTTTAATTGGATTAATTGGAATTAACCAGTTAAAGCTTTGCATCATTTTAAGGAACAGGGTTCAACTCTTACCTGGAATATGCTGGCGCCGTAAGGGGTCCGCCAGGCGTTTAGCAGATTGTCCTTCCCAGTGCTGACAAACCATTTGCCTGTATGTGAGAGAAATGGAAGCAAAGCTTATGGGTCTATTCGAGGTCTGATCTTGGTCAGCTTTCCCCCCCCAAGATCAGACAAACTCAGTTAGGGAGTTTGTTTGAAACTAGCTATTCAATGGTTCTGGGTAATCTAGGGCAATGTGCAATAAAATTCATCAGTAAACTCCGCCATTTTAAGACAGGTGGACTTCAACTCGAAGTCCACTAGAATAGAATAGAATAGAATAGAATAGAATAGAATAGAATAGAATAGAATAAGAATTAGAATAGGGATAGAATAAGAATTAGAATAGAATTATTAGAATAGAATAGAATAGAATAGAATAGAATAGAATAGAATAGAATAGAATAGAACAGAATAGAATAGAGTAAGAATTAGAATTGAATAGGAACAGAATAAGAATTAGAATAGAATGAATAGAATAGAATAGAATAGAATAGAATGAATAGAATAAGAATTAGAATTAGAATAGGGATAGAATAAGAATTAGAATTGAATAGGAATAGAATAAGAATTAGAATAGAATGAATAGAATAGAATAAGAATTAGAATAGGGATAGAATAAGAATTAGAATTGAATTATTAGAATAGAATAGAATAGAATAAGAATTAGAACTGAATAGGAACAGAATAAGAATTAGAATAGAATAGAATAGAATAGAATAGAATAGAATAGAATAGAATAGAATAGAATAGAACAGAACTGAATGGGATAGGATAGGATAGGATAGGATAGGATAGGATAGGATAGGATAGGATAGGATGGAATAGAATTCTTTATTGGCCAAGTGGGATTGGACACACAAGGAATTTGTCTTTGGTGCATATGCTCTTGTTGTACATTAAAATAAAATACATTCACCAAGAAACATAAGATACAACACTTCGTGATAGTCACAGGATACTAAATAAGCAATCAACATCATACTAGGAAACTAAATAAAAGAATACAAATCGTAAAGATACAACGAGGTTATAGTCCTAAGTGGGAAGAGATAGGTAATAGGAAGGATGAGAAGAAGAATAGTAATACGGTCTTAGTAAATAGTGTGGGAATCAGTTGTTTAGCTGAGTGATGGCGTTCGGGGGAAAACTGCCCTTGTGTCTAGTTGTTCTGGTGTGCAGTGCCCTATAGCGTCGTTTGGAGGGTAGAAGTGGGAAAACACGGAGCGAGTGCATCTTCCCGCAGAAGCAGGAATGCCGAGGGGTGAAAGAAGCCCCTTTAAGGAGTGATACCCACCACAGGAAGCGAACTTCAGGGAGAGGACGCAGCTCTCGTGAAGGTGCAACTGGTACTTCTCCGATTTCGTCACGTGGAGGATTTCCACGTTGCTGCTCTCCATCCCGACCGCCAGCCACTCTCCTGTGGGGCAGTAGCCCAGGGAGAAGATCTGGAGAGAGAGAGAGAGAGAGGAGAAGAAAGATGGGATCCTTGCAACCCAAGCAAAGGAAACGGAAACAGAAACTAAAAGCGACCCCAAATCCAGCCCGAAGTTTCTAGTCCTCATGATGACCAAAGCTTGATGAGGTCGCAATCTCACCGAAAGCCAGGTAAGAGGCAGGTGTCAGCACTTCAAGCTGCATTTACTCTAGTGCTAACATAAGAAGGAGAAGAGGAGGCGTCTGGAAAGGGACGTTTGACTTTTCACTTACTTATTTTCCCTGGAGATAATATCCCCTAGGAGATGGGATGGGAGGGGGGAAATTCCTTTGAGCTGGAGCAGTAGATTAGGGGTAGAGTGACTTGGAAGATGGCCAATGAGTGCAGAGGAGTGGGGAAAGGAAAGGGAGGGTTTTGGGTCTGGAAGTCAGTGTTGGCTGCGATGGAGTCGGAGTTAGAATGTCGTGCTTAATAAATGGGAGATTTTCATCAAAGACTTTGTTTGAAATGCAATTTATTTGAGACGATCTCGAAACCTGACAGCAGGATGGTTTCCACAAGAGATAAAGTTAACAAGAGCAGAAGGAAGACGGAAGCCTGTCCTCAACTTACGACAGTTCATTTAGTGACCATTCTAACTTACAACAGCACTGAAAAAAGTGACTTAGGAGCAGTTTTTCATAGTTATGACCGTTGCAGCATCCCCAGGGTCATGTGATTGACATTCAGATATTTTTGACAACTGGTTCATATGTCCTGGGGTCATGTGATCCCCTTTTGCGACCTTCTTGACAAGCAAAGTCAACAGGGAAGCCAGGTTCACTTCACAACCAATTTAACAACCGCAGTGATTCCCTTAGCGACTGTGGCAAGAAAGGTCGTAAAACTGGTCAAATCCCACTTAACAAATTTCCTCACTTAGCAACAGAAATTCTGTGGTCGTAAGTTGAGGACTTGTCTGCAAGTTTACAGGCTTTCTGACATTAAATACCACAAGTGGCTGTGGTTTCCGACATCCCGATATAGTCAGCTGGTGCCATTGCTGACTATTGGGGGCGAATCATTGGCCCCCACAGAAAGGGCTCGCAAACTTGGGTGTCCTCCTGGATTCATGGCTGTCTTTAGAAGAGCACTTGACGGCCGTGACCGGGAGGATTTTTCATCAGGTTCGCCTGATCTGCCAGTTGCATCCCTTTCTGGATCGGGACTCGTTACGCACGGTCACTCATGCCCTCGTCACCTCTCGTCTGGACTATTGTAACGTTCTCTACATGGGGCTCCCCTTGAGGTGCACCCGGAGGCTCCAACTGGCGCAGAGTGCGGCCGCGCGGGGGGGTAATGGGAGCGACGTGGAGTTCCCATGTAACACCTCTCCTGCGCGAGCTGCACTGGCTCCCGGTGGTCTTCCGTGTGCGCTTCAAGGTCTTGGTTATCACCTTTAAAGCGCTCCATGGCTTAGGACCTGGTTATCTACGGGACCGCCTACTACCACCAATAGCCTCCCACTGGCCAGTACGCTCCCATAGAGAGGGGCTCCTCCGGGTGCCGTTGGCCAAACAATGTCGACTGGCGGCCCCTAGGGGGAGAGCCTTCTCTGTGGGGGCACCTACAATCTGGAACGAGCTCCCCCCGGAGATACGGATCTGCGCACCTTCCGTCACACGCTTAAGACTTTCTTATTCCATCAAGCTGGCCTGGCCTAAATCTTCTCCCCTTTTTAAATGTAAATTTTAATTTGTTTTAAATTATGGGGTATTTTAAATTCAGCCAAATGATTTAATTCGTTTTTAATTCATTTTAAATTTTTGTATTTATGTGTTTTATCTTGTGGCTGTTCACCGCCCTGAGTCCTTCAGGAGAAGGGCGGTATAGAAATTTAATAAAATAAAATAATAAAATAAATAAGTTCCCAAAGTAGCTGGGTCATCCTTCTTAGCTCCCTAACCTGGTTTTCCCTCCTTTTCCCCAGCTAACCTGGGAACTGAAGTCGTGTTGCTGCAGCTGCCGGCCTTCGCGGAGGTCCCAGCACCGGACGGTGTTATCCAAACCACCGGTCCAGAGTTTGGTGCCATCGTTGGAAATGTCAATGCAGCTCGCCCCGTCCGTGTGACCCTGGAACTGTCTGGAGGGAGAGGAGAAGAAGTGGAGGGGGAGAAGACAAAGGAGGAGGAAGAGGAGAAGAAGAGGGAGAAGGAAAAAGGGAAGGAAGAAAAGAAGCATTGGAGGAGGAAGAGAGGAAGACAGAAAGGAAGAGGAGGAAAAGGAGGTGGAGGAAGGAGAAGAGAAGGAAGTAAAGAAACAAGGGAGGAAAAGGAGGAGGGAGAAGAGGGAGAGAAAGAAGAATAGGCGGAAGAGACAAAGAGGAGGAAAAGGAGGAAATGGGAGAAGAGAAGGAGGAGGAGGACAAGGAGGAGGAAGAATAGAAGCAACGGAGGAGGGAGAGAGGAGGAGGAAGAGGCAGAACAGGAGCAAAAGAAAAAAGAAAAGGAAGAAGAGATGGAGGAAAAAGAGAAGGGAAGCAGCACAGAAGAGGGAAAAAGTGGAAAACGGAAGAGAAGAGGAGGAAGAAAAAGAGAAGAAAGAGGAGAAGGAAGGAGGATGAAGAAGAGGAAGAAGAGAAGCAGTGTGGGAGGAGGATGAGAAGAGGAAAGGGAAGAAGAAATAGGAGCAGGAAGAAAAGAGATGGAAGAAGGGAAAAAGAAGTAGAGGAGGAGGAAGAAGAGAAGAAAAATGGAGGAAGAGGATGGAAAGGAGGAGAATCATGAACAACAATAAAAAAAAACATTCCCATTCCACGGATGTAGAATTATATTCAGGGACTCTTTTACCAAACTCATACAAGTTCCTAGTCCTTATGGCCATGAAAAGTATACCTGAGGGCATTTCATAGCCATGCCCACTAGAAATACCCAAACTAGAAAGAAATTGCCAATATTGGAGACACCCTATAAATCAGGGGTGTCAAACTCGATTTCATTGAGGGCCACATCGGGGTTGTGTTTGCCCCCCACAGCTTGATGTCACTCATGTCGGGGGTGCTTTTGGTGGCCCAAGTGCTCTGACCAGTGAAAACGGAGCTTGGCAGAGGGTTGCAGGAGCCGGGGCCCTCGAGTTTGACACTATAAATAATTGGCATCCTTTGGAAGGTTGTTTTTGTGTTAGGGAACCGGGTTTTACGTTCCGTAACACAAACGTTCTTCCCTTGCGTCCCCCTTTTCGTTGATCCAATCCAGAAATATTGAAATACTTCCAACGATTCGGTTTAACTGCAATATTAAAGGAAACCACGGCCCTGTCTGTTTAAAGTGGGACCCGCAAAGACTGGCCAGTCAAAGTCTGGTGACCAGTGGAAGCCAGTGGTGTCAGTGGTGGGATTCAGCCGGTTCGGGAAAACCGGTAGTTAAATTGCTGGATGGCCCCTCCCCTCCCCTGAGTCCCCATGCGCCCCATTTTGGCTTCCAGGTAAGTGCAGGGAGGCCTACTAGGCCCAAAATAGGGTAAAATGGGAGGGGGGCGCATCTGCCCCCCCCCAGCCAGTTTTTTCTCCCAGAGGGTGCAGGAGGCAGTGCTGCCTGTCACACACCCCTGGCCACGCCCACCCACCCAGTCATTAGGGCAGAGAAACGGTTGTTAAATTATTCGAATCCCACCACTGCCCGGCGTTGGTGCTTTCCCCCCCGCAAAGCGGTCATGGCAGTTCTTCGGTCCGGATGAGAATCCTTACCGAACCAGGGTTTGGTTCTGCAGATCCCAGACCACGATGTTGCCGTCGCTGCAGCAGGAGAAGCAGACTTTGGCGTCAGGGCTGATGGCCAGAGCGTAGCAGGCCGGGGCGGAGGAGGTCAGCTCGGCTTTGATCCGGGGCGTGGGGGCCGCCAGGTCCCAGATGGACAAGGTGCTGGCCTCCCCCCCAACGATGAGGCTGTGGCCGTCGGGAAGAAGCTTGCAGGATCGGATGTAATTATCTCGGTTCTGGGGTGGGGGGAGAAAAGAGGAAAATCAGGAAGGGTGGGGGGGAAGAACGGCATTCCCATCCCTTGCGAGGGGCAGGAGGCCCACAAAATTGCTCTCTGGGAAAAGATTCCGTTCCTCCTTTCTTGAGCATCCGAAGAGGCTGAAAAAGAGAAGTTCCCGACTCCTTCGGTGAGGATTTAAAAGCAGGAGGAAAGGTAGGGGAGCCGTAAAAATCAGAGAGCCCAACTTTAAATCTAGATGTCAGCGTGAAGAACTGATGCTATAAAACACCATAAGCGTTTCTGGTGAGGGTGAGCATTGCCCAGAGAGATTTAAAGCTAGGGAAATAGCTGGTGTGGGTGGGTTTCCTTTCAGTTGATTACTACAAGAAGGAAGGAAGGAAGGAAGGAAGGAAGGAAGGAAGGAAGGAAGGGAGGGAGGGAGGGAGGGAGGGAGATGGGGGACAAGAAACAAGGAGGGAGGGAGAGGGAGAGGGAGGGAGGAAAGGAAGGAAGGAGATGGAGGACAGGAAGGAAGGAAGGAAAGAAAGAAGGAAGGAGATGGAAGCATAGACAAGGAAAGAAGGAGAGAGAAGAGAGAAGAGGGTGGGAGCAAAGGAAGATGGAAGGGAGGCGAGGGAAGGAAAGAGAAGGAAGGAAAAAAGCAAGGGAAAGAGAAGGAAAGGAAAAAGAGAGGAGAGGGAAGGAAGGAAAGGGAATGAATGAATGAATGAATGAATGAAGCCAGGCAGGCAGGCAGGAGGGAGGGAGATGGGGGACAACAAACAAGGAGGGAGGGGAGGGGGAGGGAGGAGGCGAGGGAGGGAGGAAAGGAAGGAAGGAGATGGAGGACAGGAAGGAAGGAAAGAAAGAAGGAAGGAGATGGAAGCATAGACAAGGAAAGAGGGAGAGAGAAGAGAGAAAAGGGTGGGAGCAAAGGAAGATGGAAGGGAGGCGAGGGAAGGAAAGAGAAGGAAGGAAAAAAGCAAGGGAAAGAGAAGGAAGAAAGAAAGGAAAAAGAGAGGAGAGAGAAGGAAGGAAAGGGAAGAAGTGAATGAATGAATGAATGAATGAATGAAGCCAGGCAGGCAGGTAGGAGGGAGGGAGATGGGGGACAACAAACAAGGAGGGAGGGGAGGGGGAGGGAGGAGGCGAGGGAGGGAGGAAAGGAAGGAAGGAAGGAGATGGAGGACAGGAAGGAAGGAAGGAAAGAAAGAAAGAAGGAAAAAGATGGAAGCATAGACAAGGAAAGAGGGAGAGAGAAGAGAGAAGAGGGTGGGAGCAAAGGAAGATGGAAGGGAGGCGAGGGAAGGAAAGAGAGAAGGAAGGAAAAAAGCAAGAAGAAAGGAAGGAAAAAGAGAGGAGAGAGAAGGAAGGAAAGGGAAGAAGTGAAGGAAGGAAGGAAGGAAGACAGGCAGGCAGGCATGAAGGAAAGAAGGAAAGGGGAAATGGAAAGATGGGGAAGGGAAGAGACAGAAGTAAGGAGAAGGAGGGAAGAAAAAGAAAGTGCTGGGGAAGGAACATCATAAAATCCAACCCGCCCCATGCTTTTGCACCCGATCATTCAGGGAGGCTCCAGCTTCGCTTACCAGGCAGTCCAGCTGTGCCACGGGGGTCTTGGTGCCCGGCTGCCCCACGTCCCAGACCTTGACGCAGCCTTTGCCCCCCGTGTAGACGTGCTGGGTGGAATTGCTGATGGTGACGGCACAGACCACCTCGCCGTGGGAGAGCGTGTGGAGCTGGCGGGCGTGGCGGGGGATGCCGGAGCCGATCAGGGCGTCGGGAGGGAAGGGCACCGGCTGCATCTGCCCGTCAGCGCTTACGTGGAAGGAGTAGGCTCTGGGTGGGAGGACAGAGAAGGCTCACTTACAGATGCAGCCCATAAAGGACCCTGGGGAAGAGGGCCGCTTGAGGGGCTGCAACCAAAGCAACATCTGGAAGGCGAGATCAGATATTAAGCCCAGCTCTTTGAAGCTCTGAACTGTTGGCCCTCTGGATATTCCCCTCTTTTGATATTTCTCTCTATCTGGATCTCGGCTAAAATGTTTAAAATCCACCCCCACCCCTCCCAGCAACATTAAGAGCAGTTTAATAGCAGCTGGATGGATCCTGGAAGGAAGGACAAGGGAAGGAAAGAAGGAAGAAAAGAGGGAACAGAAAGGAAGGGGAAGGAAAGAAAGGAGGAAGGGAAGAAAAGAGGGAAAGAGACAGAAGGGAAGAGGGAAAGCAAAGAAAGGGAAGAGAAAGGAAGGGAAGAGGGAAAGGAAGGAAAGGGAAGGGAAGGAGAGGGAAAGGGAAGAAAAGAGGGAAAGGAAGGGAAAGGAAGAGGGAGAACAAAGAAAGGGAAGAGAAAGGAAGAGAGAAAGGAAGAGGGAAAGAAAAGGAATGGAAAGGGCAGGGGGAAAGGAAAGAAAGGAAAGGAAAGAGGAAAGGGAAGAAAAGAGGGAAAGAAAGGGAAAGGAAGAGGGAGAGCAAAGAAAGGGAAGAGAAAGGAAGAGAGAAAGGAAGGGAAGAGGGAAAGGGAAGGGAAGGAGAGGGAAAGGGAAGAAAGGGAAAGGAAGAGGGAGAGCAAAGAAAGGAAAGAGAAAGGAAGAGAGAAAGGAAGGAAAGGGAAGAGGGAAAGAAAAGGAAGGGAAAGGGCAGGGGGAAAGGAAAGTAAGGAAAGGAAAGAGGAAAAGGGAAGAAAAGAGGGAAAGAAAAGGAAAGGAAGAGGGAGAGCAAAGAAAGGGAAGAGAGAAAGGAAGGAAAGGGAAGAGGGAAAGAAAAGGAAGGGAAGGGCAGGGGGAAAGGAAAGGAAGGAAAGGAAAGAGGAAAGGGAAGAAAAGAGGGAAAGGAAGGGAAAGGAAGAGAGAAAGGAAGGAAAGGGAAAGAAAAGGAAGGGAAAGGGCAGGGGGAAAGGAAAATAAGGAAAGGAAAGGAAAGAGGAAAAGGGAAGAAAAGAGGGAAAGGAAGGGAAAGGAAGAGGGAGAGCAAAGAAAGGGAAGAGAAAGGAAGAGAGAAAGGAAGGAAAGGGAAGAGGGAAAGAAAAGGAAGGGAAAGGGCAGGGGGAAAGGAAAGGAAGGAAAGGAAAGAGGAAAGGGAAGAAAAGAGGGAAAGGAAGGGAAAGGAAGAGAGAAAGGAAGGAAAGGGAAAGAAAAGGAAGGGAAAGGGCAGGGGGAAAGGAAAGTAAGGAAAGGAAAGGAAAGAGGAAAAGGGAAGAAAAGAGGGAAAGAAAAGGAAAGGAAGAGGGAGAGCAAAGAAAGGGAAGAGAGAAAGGAAGGAAAGGGAAAAGGGAAAGAAAAGGAAGGGAAGGGCAGGGGGAAAGGAAAGGAAGGAAAGGAAAGAGGAAAGGGAAGAAGAGAGGGAAGGGAAAAAGGAAAGGAAGGGAAGGGAACGAGACAAGGGAAGGGAGAAGGCAAAAGAAAGAAAGAGAGAAGGAAAGAAAGGAAGTTTGGAATTTTTGCCGTGCATAATGTCCAGGACCACCGTCCCAGAGAGGGGGTGGGGTGGGCAGGGGCTTGATTCGGCCCCCCTGCTCTCAAAGGGGGCCCATTGCTGACCTCCTTGCACACACTTACGGCTTGGCAGAAGACATGCTGGCTTGCATTCCTGCGGAAAGGCCGGAAGCTCTCAAATGCACGTGAGGATCATAAGCTACCTAGAAGGACAGAGGAACTTCGGTTAATACCAAGGAAGCCCCCACCCCCTCTTCCCTGCAAGGGGGCTTCTCCCCACAGACTCACCAAAGGGGAACGCCCGTAGCTGCCCGTCCCCACGACGGCGGCCCCGTTCAGCTGGGGGGAGACCAGGTGCAGCCCGGCGTAGGCTCCGGTGCCCACCATGTCGCCGTTGACTGAAACATGGGCAACGTTAAAAGCGGCTTGATAGGAGCTCTGGATGGTGAGCGGATTCCGAAGGCTCAAAGCTGAAACCGAAAGAGAAGATTCTCTCGTTCGTTTTCCCCAACTGCTTCAAATTATATCTTGTTTCTCAGTCTTAGCAACTGTATGGACTTCAAGTCCCAAGATTCCCTGGCCAGTCAGGGGAATTCTGGGAGTTGAAGTCCACAAATCTAGGCTGAGGAATTCTGGGAGTTGAAGTCCACAGATCTGGACTGAGGAATTCTGGGAGTCGACGTTCACAGATCTTGTCTGAGGAATTCTGGAAGTCGACGTTCACAGATCTGGGTTGAGGAATTCTGGGAGTTTAAATCCACAGATCTGGGCTAAGGAATTCTGAGAGCTTTAAGTCCACAGATCTTGTCTGAGGAATTCTGGGAGTTGAAGTCCACAGATCTTATCTGAGGAATTCTGGGAGCTGAAGTCCACAGATCTGGGTTGAGGAATTCTGGGAGTTTAAATCCACAGATCTTGTCTGAGGAATTCTGGGAGTTGAAGTCCACAGATCTTATCTGAGGAATTCTGGGAGTTGAAGTCCACAGATCTTGTCTGAGGAATTCTGGGAGTTGAAGTCCACAGATCTGGGTTGAGGAATTCTGGGAGTTTAAATCCACAGATCTTGTCTGAGGAATTCTGGGAGTTGAAGTCCACAGATCTTGTCTGAGGAATTCTGGGAGTTGAAGTCCACAGATCTGGGTTGAGGAATTCTGGGAGTTTAAATCCACAGATCTGGGCTAAGGAATTCTGGGAGTTGAAGTCCACAGATCTGGGTTGAGGAATTCTGGGAGTTTAAATCCACAGATCTTGTCTGAGGAATTCTGGGAGTTTAAATCCACAGATCTTGTCTGAGGAATTCTGGGAGTTGAAGTCCACAGATCTGGGTTGAAGAATTCTGGGAGCTTTAAGTCCACAGAACTTGTCTGAGGAATTCTGGGAGTTGAAGTCCACAGATCTTGTCTGAGGAATTCTGGGAGTTTAAATCCACAGATCTGGACTGAGGAATTCTGGGTATTGAAGTCCACACCTCTTGAAGTTGCTGAGGTTGAGAAATTCAGTCTTAAAAGCAGACCTGCATTTCAATTTAACTCCCCTTTCGCTCTCTCACTCTCACCCACACTCTCAGGCCCAACCTTAAAAAATAAATAAGCTGCGAGTTACCCACTCTAAGCCAATTAACATTCTGGCCAACCACTTTAGCCTGCTAGTAATTTTTATGAGCTTATTGACAGGGGTGCTTTAAAACTGTCCCTTTCATCGGTTTCTCATCTTCCTTCAGATAACCTTGGTCCTCCATTTTATTTTTATTTTTTTACTGCCTTCTTAACAGCCCTACAGTGGTGACTTCCTGCCACAAATGCTTTTCTCCACACACACAAAGCACCTTTGCAACCTCTTTGTTAATCCAATGGAAATTGCTTTAAGTTTCTAGTCCTTATGATGGATCCAGAAATTTTGTGAAACAGGAACCAAGAAAATTTCTCAATACTGGCTGTTTTTAAAACAATAGATTATTAAAAGGACAATAGATTTTTCTTCATCCATCTAATGCCCAGAAAAACCGAAGCCTTTAGTCCATATGGCAAAAAGAATCCAGAAATTTTATTAAATAATCTTTCATGGGTTGAGGAATTCTGGGAGTTTAAATCCACAGATCTGGGCTAAGGAATTCTGAGAGCTTTAAGTCCACAGATCTTGTCTGAGGAATTCTGGGAGTTGAAGTCCACAGATCTGGGTTGAGAAATTCTGCGAGTTTAAATCCACAGATCTGGGCTAAGGAATTCTGGGAGCTTTAAGTCCACAGATCTTATCTGAGGAATTCTGGGAGTTTAAGTCCTCAGATCTGGGCTGACGAATTCTGGGAGTTTAAATACACCCAGAATTCTACACCCAGGGGTAGTATGAAAATCTGCTCGCTCTATTACCAAGCAGGAGGCTGTGAGTTCGATCCTAGGTAGAGGCAGATATTTCTCTCTCTGGGCACCCTGAGAATATATCTGCTGAACAAAACTCTGCACTGGCGACAGGAAGGGCATCCGGCCATTAAAACACTCTGCTAGCTCCATTCAGTTGCTCAGGCTCCACCCCGCAAGGGATGGTGGGGTCGTTAAATGAAGATGATTACCGAGTGATTCCACCGACTGCTTTGTTACTCCTGGACGGAACTGGGAGAGGGTTCCAGAAGATCCAGGCATGGTTCCTTCGCCTTGGGAATTTGGGGTGTTGGACTTCAAACCGGGGGTGACTGCTTTCTCTACCTGCAAAATACTGCTTATTTATTTACACGAAAATAGAAAATAAAATAAAATGCTTATTTATTTCTATTTGACACCTCAGCTTTCCATGGGCAACACCGACCCTCAAAATCATTTGCATTTCTTCCTGTCTAAATGATTTTGACAAAATTTACCGCTTTTCTGCCTCATCAAACTAAATCAAATTTTTGTGTGGTCAACTTTGAATTTACTGGTCAGAAGCCGGCTGGGAAGGTCACAAACGGGGTGTCAGGTTTCGAGGTCGTCTCAAATAAATTGCATTTCAAACAAAGTCTTTGAAGAAAACTCCCATTTATTCAGCATGACATTCAAAGTCCGACTCATCGTAGCCAACACTGACTTCCAGACCCAAAACCCTCCCTTTCCGTTCCCCACTCCCCTGCACTCATTGGCCATCTTGCAAGTCACTCTACCCCTAATCTACTGCTCCAGCTCAAAGGAATTTCCCCCCTCCCATCCCATCTCCTAGGGGATATTATCTCCAGGGAAAAGAAGTAGGTGAAATGTCAAACGTCCCTTTTCAGATGTCTCTGCTTCTCCTTCTTATGTCAGCACTAGAGTAAATGCAGCTTGAAGTGCTGACACGGGGCTCCATCCCTGGAGGTTTTAAAGAAGAGACTGGACAGTCACTGGTCTGAAATGGTATAGGACAGTGATGGCTAACCTTTTTTGCTATCACGTGCTGGAAGCGTGGGGAAGTCACACGCGTGCATGTCCACACCCATAATTCAATGCCTCCCCGGTCCATGCGGGGGCGCACGACAACCCCCTCCCCCGCGCTCCCACTGCTTTTGGCACACAATGGCAAAAAGGTTACTGGTGGGCCCGGTAGGCCTGTTTTCCGCCCCCCCAGGCTCCAGAGGCTTTCTTGGAGCCTGGGGAGGGCGAAAACGACCTTCCCCACCCCACCAGAGGCCCTCCGGAGGCCGGAAACAGCCCATTTCCCAACTTCCGGTGGGCCCGGAAGGCCTAAAAATTAGCTGCCTGGCGCGCGCATGTGTGCTGGAGCTGAGCTAGGGCAACGCTCACATGCCCACAGATATGGCTCCGCATGCCACCTGTGGCACGCGTGCCATAGGTTCGCCATCACGGGTATAGGATCTCCTGCTCGAGCAGGGGGTTGGACTAGAAGACCTCCAAGGTCCCTTCCAGCTCTATCCTGATGGGTTGACTGATCACATGACTCTGGGTCACTGCAATTGTTTTAAATATGTGCAGGCTGCCCAGCGCCTGAATTTTGATCAAGAGACCGTGGGGATGCTGTAACGGTCGTAAGGGCAAGGACCAGACATAAGTCAATTTTTTAAATGCCATCGTGGCTTCGAATGATCATTAAAACAATGTTTGTAAGTTTAGGACCACCTATAACATGGGTGTCAAACACAAGGCCCACAAGCCGTATATCCAGCCTTAAATCTGGCCGTCCTGGAAATAGCATGGTGCCTCTGGCAGCCAAAACGGGGCATGGGGGTTGGGGGCCGCACATGGCCTCCCCACACCCCGTTTTCAGCCTGGACAGCCCCTTGCAGCATTCTGTTAGTTAGCTACCGGTTCGTTGAACCAGCAGTTTAAAAAGCTACCGGTTCAGGGTGAACTGGCAGTTAAAAAAAAGTATTTCCGACCATCAGCTGTGCCGTATGGTTTTATTGTGGGCCGTACACGGCCTGTGCAGCTAGTAGCTGATTCAGACAGCGAGGAGGCTGGTGTGGTGCTACGCCAGCAGCCTATCAGCTGGCACTTGAGTCGGACAATGAGGAGGCTGGAAAAGATGTGGTGCCAGAGGCGGGGATTCAGCCAGGGCCTTCAGAACCTCCAGAAGCTCCCTTAAGTGAAGAGGACGAAAAGGAGGAGCCTCTGCTCGATGCACGGGTGCACAGAGCTGCCAAAAGGCAGGAGTGGCTCCTCAGGAGGAGGTCTCCTCGAGAGTAAGGCTTGGGGGCTAATTGGCCACTCCCTTAGCCTATTTAAGGAGGAACTCCGACTGATGCAATTTGTAGGGAACAACTTCGTTCACATACCTTCGTGCCTTGTCTTGCTTATCTTATCAGCTTCCTGCAAATTGCTTCTGGGCATTCTGCCAACCATAGTAAGCTTTCAGTTATTATTCCTTGAATTCTTGGCGGCCGTTAATGCAGTTAATTAACAGCCGTTGTTGTAAAAGACTGGTTTATTCAGTAAACTAAGGTTTGAACCGACTTTGTGTGTGCTGCGTTCTTTGGGGTCCGTAGCTGGGGCAGAACAGGTTTAGCTTTGCTAGAAAGCAGGATTTCCTGCTTTCTAGCAAAGCTAAATCGCGTGCCACAGCTGATTTCCGCCCTCCTCGCTATTCTACTTACCTTCCCAAGCCTCCTTTTAGTGCGCACTGCACATGCAGTGTGCATTTGGTGTGCAGTGCACAGCAAACTGGTTCGGATTTCACCCTGGGTAGCCCGTGTTTTGGCTAGCAAAGTGCTGCAGGAGGCCGTCCCAAGCTGTCCCTGCCATTTTGGCCAGCGGGGTGCTGTAGGAGGCATCCGTCCCGTCTCCCCACCCCACCCCCCCACCCCCGGCCAGCCCGCGGAGAAGAACTACAATCCTGATCCGGCCCTCGAAGGAATCCAGTTTGACACCCCTGACCTAAAAGATAGTTGTCGCCATTCTGAGAACTCTGCAGACAATTGTGGTCACGCCGTATTGTTGAAACGTGAGCGTTGAGACGTCCTTGGTAAAATGCTCGGGGGAAAGGACCCGCTTAGAAAAACAGCCTGTTTTTCAGACTGTGACCTTGAACGCAGCTTGCGTTCAAAGAGGCCGGACGAAGCTTTTTATCCTTGCAATACAAATCCTCCATTTATCTGCAGAGAGATACCACATAGCGGAATCTGCCTCCGGACCACAGTTATCTCCTAGCGCCAGGAAAACAAAGCGCACTTCTACGAAAGGAAGCCATGCCCCCAAATCTGTTAGAAAGCGTTAAAATGACAAAAAAAAAAAACAAAGTAAAAAACCAGAAAAGGGAAGGAGAAAAAAAAAAAACCAACACCCCACCCTAAAGCAGGAGAGGAAGTTGATTTTCACCCGGGGAAAACTGGAAGTTTGCCAAGAATGTTAACACGCGTGCTGTAAAATCATTTTGATGGATTTCGCTTTGGGTGCCATACAGCTAGTCCTCGACTTACGACCACAGTTGAGCCCGGAATTTATGTTGCTGAGTGAGAAATTTGTTAAGTGAGTTTTGCCCCATTTTACGACCTTTCTTACCACATTCGTTAAGTGAATCCCTGCAGTTGTTAAGTGAATAACACGGTTGTTAAGGAAATCTGGCTTCCCCATTGACTTGGCTTGTCAGAAGGACGCAAAAGGAGATCACGTGACTCACTGCAACCGTCATAAATGTGAGTCAGTTGTCAAGCATCTGAATGTAAATCACGTGACCATGGGGATGCTACAACGGTCGTAAGTGTGAAAAACGGTCCTAAGTCACTATTTTCAATGCCGTTGTTAATTTTGGATGGTCACTAAACAAACAGTTGTAAATGGAGGACTACCTGTAGTGGCCCATAAACAAAAGCTGAACTACACCTGAATGCGGTAAAAAGGAAATTACAACAGCTGGTTGTAAGGCACGGTAAATAAAATCCAGGGGATGAAAGACACACAGGAAAATTTGAGCTGTTGCGAAAACGGGAACGGAAGGGAAGGACGAAGGGAAGGAAAGGAAGGGATGGGAAGGAAGAGGGAAGGAAGAAGGGAAGGGAACGAAGAAAGGTATGGGAAGGAAGAAGGGAAGGAAGAAGGGAAGGGAAGGGAAAGGAAGGAAGAAGGGAAGGGAAGGAAGAGGGGAGGAACAAGGGAAGGAAAGGAAGAAGGGAGGGGAAGGAAGGGAAGGAAGAAGGAAGGGTAGGAAGGGAAGGAGGAGAGATGGGAGAGACAGGAAAGGAGGAGAGATAGAAGAGGAAGGAAGGAAGGAGGGAGGAATAGGAGGGAGGAAGGAAGGAAGGAAGAAAAGAAACGAAGGAAAGAGAGAGGGAAGGAAGGAAGAAGCAAATGAGGAAGGGAAGGAAAGGGAAAGAAAGGAAAGGAAGGAAAGAAAAGGGAAGGAAGAAAGGAAGGAAAGGAGAGATAAGAGAGGAAGGAAGGAAGGAGGGAGGAATAGGAGGGAGGGAGGGAGGAAGAAGGAAGGAAGAAAAGAAACAAAGAAAAGAGGGAGGGAAGGAAGAAGCAAATGAGGAAGGAAAGGAAAGGAAAGGGGGAAGGGAAAGGAAAGAAATAGAGAAAGGAAAGGAAAAGGAAAAGGAAAAGGAAAAGGAAAAGGAAAAGGAAAAGGAAAAGAGGGATCTTCATAAAAGGCTGTCCAGAATTTGGCATTCTCGCCACGGCAGAAGCTTCAGTTTTGGAAGGAGAGGCCTTTGGGGGCATCTTGCCAGAGAGGAGGAGGGGGATGGCCAGGAGGCTTGCAAGGGAGGTGTGTGTGTGTGTGTGTGTGTGTGTGTGTGTCGAGAAGTCCGATATGTCTTCAAATGTGGAAAATCCAGCAGCCGGCTTCCCCAAACTTTCCTGCAGCTGTCGGCGCTGCCGTTGCCAAGCTCAGGGTCTGGAAAGCCTCCAGGGTCCCAAGAGAGTCATTGGAGAGATGCCTCCATCCAGCCCTGATGTTCGGGGAGGGATTTTGACAAACCCACATCCTTTCTCTCTTTGCAAGCTATGGAAGGGCGATGGAGCAGAAAACAGCTGTTGCCTCAAGTCCCTTCTACCGCACTATGAAATTGGACTCTGCCGTGCAGGCAGTCCTCGACTTACGACGATGCGTCGAGTGACCGTTCCAAGTTACAACGGCACTGACAAAAGGCCATTTTTAGGACCCTTTTTTCAGAGTTATGACCTTTGCCGCATCCCCGTGATCAAAACTCAGACGCTTGGCGATTGGTTCCCGTTTATGACCGTTGATGTGATCCCCTTTTGCAACCTTCGGACAAGCAAAGTCAAGGAGGAAGCCAGATTCATTTCACAGCCAGGTTACTAACTGATCAACCGCGGTGATTCGCTTAACAACGGAGGCAAGAAAGCTCGTAAAACGGAGCAAAACGTCACCAATGTCTCACTTAAGAACAGATGTTTTGGGCTCAAGTATGGTCATAAGTCAAGGATTACGTGTAGCTGGTGAACACTCTGTGGGCGACCCGCCCTCCAGGTCTTAAGAGAATCTTCGGCCTGGCCAATGGGAACTATCCAGGCTGCTTGGCCACACCCACTGCCCAAGGCTACAGGATACCTTAGTCCTCAACTTATGACCATCATTGGGATCAGAATTTCCATCGGTGCGTAAAGCGAGCTATCAATTCTGGGAGTTGAGATCTACCCATTTGAAAACTGCTAAATTTGAAAAACACTGATCTAATGGAAGATAGTCAAGGCGATGGTTTTCCCAGTTGCAATGGATGGCTGTGAAAGTTGGACCATAAGGAAGGCCGAGCGCCAAAGAATTGAGCCCTTGAACTCTGGTGCTGGAGAAGACTCCTGCGAGATCCCTTGGACTGCAAGGCGATCCAACCGGTCAGTCCTAGAGGAGATCAACCCTGACTGCTCTTTAGAATCCTGAAGAGGAAACTCAAATACTTTGGCCACCTAATGAGAAGGAAGGACTCACTGGGAGAAGAGCCTCATGCTGGGAATGATGGAGGGCAAAAGAAGAAGGGGACGGCAGAGAACGAGGTGGCTGGATGGAGTCACTGAAGCAGTCAGAGTGACCTTAAATGGACTGCAGAGGATGGCGGAGTATGGGAAGGCCTGGAGGAACGTTGTCCATGGGGTCGCGATGGGTCGGACACGACTTCGCAACTAACAACACAACAACAACAAAGACGTGAAAAGCTACCTTCTCCAACTGGGAAACCGTGACCATGATAGCCGAAAGTCCAAAAATGCTAGAGAATTCCTGTAAGCTTGGCAGTCAGACAAATGGGTCATCAACAGGTACATAGAGATGAACAACATCTACACACCATTCAAAAGAGACAATCAAAAAACCAAAGAGGAAACGAAAAGACCACCAGCAATCAACCACCAGATAAGCACAGATTAACATCAGACCAACAATCAAGAAGTGAACAATACCCAGATCAAACAACTGCCAAACAAAGCCAGCAATAAACAACAGCCTAATCAAGGAATCCCACCAACATTGACAGGGCAAGCCGCTAGACTAGAATATAAAATGAGAATAAACCACCCCCCACTTCTAGCACTGATGATGTTACCTAGTTGGTTGATGAAACGTCTAAACAATCAAGCTTGGAGAGCACTAAGGACCTCACAATCTTTCTCTCTTCCTTCCTCCTCCTCCTCCTCCTCCTCTTCTTCTTCCTCCTCCCTAGAAACTCCACTCCCTTCTAGCACTGATGACGTTACCTAGTTGGGAAATGAAACGTCTGAAAGCTCAGGGAGCACGAAAGATCCCACAATCCTCCTCTTTTCCTTCCTTCCTTCCCTTCTCCATGACTTTACAAACCCCACTCCCTTCTAACACTGATGGTGTTACCTAGTTGGGTAATGAAACGTCTGTAAGAAAAACAACCAAGCTCAGGGAGCACCAAAGGTCCCACAATCCTCCTCTTTTCCTTCCTTCCTTCCTTCCTTCCTTCCTTCCTTCCTTCCTTCCTTCCTTCCTTCCCCACTCTACAAACTCCACTCCCTTCTAACATTGATGGAGTTACCTAGTTTGGTAATGAAACGTCTTCAAGAATAATAACCAGAGAGAACCAAGGACCCCGCCCCTGCTCCAAGCTGATGCCCCCCGCCCCCCCATATGTGAATCCTGCCCTTCCAACCTTCCCAGGCAGCAAGGACTTCTGGGAATTGTAGTTCCCACAACATCTGGGAAGCACCGGGCATTAAATGAAAATTAACATCAAAGAGGGATGCTATTGCACGATGCGGAAGGACAGCCCCTACTGTCGGCGTATCTGCCTGGGGATGATGGAAGTTGTAGTCTACTCCCACACCTGCACACCCCAGGAACCCATCCCTCTTCATGACGTACTGTGGCCAGGTCCTTGGTGGGACGAGTTGGGGAGGCACTGCTGGAAGACGCCATGGATGTGGGGCTGTGGTGGCTCAGCTCTTTCCGATGGAGAGTGGCTTTATCGACCCCATTTTCTCGGGAGGAGAAGGACTGGACGCTGTGAGGCGAAGAAGGATCCTGTGGTAGAGAGAACCGAGGTTAGGCCTTAATCTTCCTCACCTCCCTGTTTTCTGCCCCCGTCCCCTCATATTTTCATCATTTTCCCCCCAGTGTTTTTTTTTTTCAACCTTGGCCACTGTAGACTTCAACTCCCAGAACACCACAGACCCAACAAGGGAATTCTGGGAGTTGAAGTCCTCAAGTGTTCAAGCGGCCTAGTTTGATTTCTCCCGATTCATTGCACTGCATTCGAATTCTTCCTCTTCTCTGAAAGCTGCAGGCAGCAGACAGAGCTCTCTCTCTCTCTCGCCTGGTGCCTGCAACAACAACCCTGTGAGGTAGGTTAAGCTGAGATTGAGTAGAGCGCCCCACTGTCACCCACTGAGCTCCCAGGTTTGTTGATCTCTTTCAACCTAACTCACCCAACAGGGTCGCTGCTATGGGGCGCCAAGGGGAAGAAGGTAAGCTATTACAGGTAGTTCTCGACTTGCGACCACAATTGAGTCCAAAATGTCTGTTGTTAAGTGAGACGTTTGTTAAGTGAGTTTTGCCCCATTGCGACCGTCATAAATATGAGTCATAAATATGAGCGGGGATGCCATAACCGTGAAAAAAGCTCAGGAGTCACTTTTTCCAGAGCCGTTGTAACTTTGCACGGTCACTAAATGACTGCTGTAAGTCAAGGACTGCCGATATGTCCAACAGAATATAAGAAAGTATATAAATCCAATAAATGCACAATAAATGTATTGTGAGCCGCCCTGAGTCTCCGGAGAGAGGCGGCATATAAATTTAATAAATAAATAAATAAATAAATAAATAAATAAATAAATAAATAAATAAATAAATAAATAAATTTCAGGTGGCAATAGATCAGTGTTTCTCGACCTTGGAAGCTTGAAGATGGGTGGACTTCAACTCCCAGAATCCCCCAGCCAGCAGCGGGGGATTCTGGGAGTTGAAGTCCACCCATCTTCAAGCTTCCAAGGTCGAGAAACACTGCAATAGATCCTTTAAGCTAATATTTTTTCAAACTTGGCTACCTTAAGATCTTTGGACTTCAACTCCCAGAATTCCCCAGCCACCACTGCTAGTCATTTTTTCAAGACACTTGCGACCTCCCTTTCTCGGAATTGTAAAACTGAAGGGAACAATAAAGATCATCAAGTCCACTGCGCTTCTGCCTGAAGGGCAGGAGTCTCCAACCACGGTGACTTTAAGACCTGTGGACTTCAACTCCCAGAATTCCTCAGCCAGCTGTTCTTCCCGGGAATTCTGGGAGTTGAAGTCCACAAGTCTAAAAGTCGCATTGGTCGGAGACCCCTGTTGGAAGACAGTAAAGATCATTAAGTACTCTTGCCATGCTGGCTGGGGAATTCTGGGAGTTGAAGTCTACAATATCTTAAAGTAGCCAACTTTTGAGAAAAGCTGCTTTAACCCGTTCAATGTTGCTTCAATATATGCCCCACCCTTCCAGCTCCCCCTAAATTCACTGGTCTATTCCCCCTACATTTGCTAAAAGATTCCCCCCACCAGCTTTATTGCTCTTCAAAGCATTTTTAAAACTCCCCCCCCCATATAGATAGATAGATAGATAGACGGACAGAGATAGATAGATAGATAGATAGACAGATAGATAGATAGACAGATAGACGGACATAGATAGATAGATAGATAGATAGATAGATAGATAGATAGATAGATAGATAGACGGACAAGATAGATAGATAGATAGATAGATAGATAGATAGATAGATAGATAGACAGACAGACAGATAGATAGACAGATAGACGGACAGAGATAGATAGATAGATAGACAGATAGACAGACAGATAGACGGACAAAGATAGATAGATAGATAGATAGATAGATAGATAGATAGATGGATGGAGATAGATAGATAGATAGATAGATAGATAGATAGATAGATAGATAGATAGCGATAGATAGATAGATAGATAGATGGATGGAGATAGATAGTTAGATAGATGGATGGAGATAGATAGATAGACAGATAGATAGGATAGATAGATAGACGGACAGAGATAGATAGATAGATAGATAGATAGATAGATAGATAGATAGACGGACAGATATAGATAGAGAGATAGAGATACAGTTATAGTTATATAGATATAGATATATAAAAGGTAGAGGTAAAGGTTTCCCTCGCACATACATGCTAGTCGTTCCTGACTCTAGGGGGCAGTGCTCATTTCTGTTTCAAAGCCGAAGAGCCAGTGCTGTCCAAAGACGTGGTCATGTGGCCGGCATGACTCAACGCCAAAGGCGCACGGAACGCTGTTACCTTCCCACCAAAGGTGGTCCCTATTTTTCTACTTGCATTTTTTACCTGCTTTCGAACTGCTAGGTTGGCAGAAGATGGGACAAGGCGGTGCTAGAGATTCGAACCACCAAATTGCCAACCTTTCTGATCGACAAGCTCAGTGTTTTAGCCACTGAGCCACCGTGTCCCCTTTTATACACACACACACACATATATAAAAGTAACACAAACCTCATCCACCACCAAGTTGTCTTCACTTTTCTCCCCATCGCTGCCCTGAAAGAAATGAAAAGGGAGGGCAGAAAAACAGAAAAAGAGATTTATTTCAGGGGGGAGGAGGGGAAAGCCGGGGGGGCATGCTAAGAGGAGGGCAATGAAAACTGATGAGTGGACATGTTGCTCAGGAGCTCCAGTTTAAAGGAGCAACCCGCAGAAGAACAGTGAAGTTTTTGTCCTTGACTTTATAAGCACAATTGAGACCGGAACTTCCTTGCCAGGCAATGTGGCTGTTAAGTGAGTCACGCATGATCTTATGACCTTTTTTTGCCAGGGTTGTTCCTTGAAACACATCAGTTCTGAAGTGAATCACACGGTCGTTGAGCAAATCCCTGCAGTTAAGGGAATCACGTGGTCGTTGAGAGAATCACCACAGTTGTTAAATGAATCATATGGTCGTTAAGCGAATCCGGTCCCCCTACACTGTCTCTGCTGGTTGGAAGATGTCTGGGAAGGTTGAAAATGGCGATCGTATGAACTGCAACCATATCAAATGCATTTTGTAAATATATATAATATATGCTAGTGGCTGGCTGCCAAAATTTTGAACCGTGTAACCATGGGCATCCTGCAACAGTCATAAGTATGAGAACTGGTCGTAAGTCACTTTTTATCTAGTGCCATTGTAACTTCGGTCATTAAACGAGTGGTTTTAAGGCAAGAACTACCTGTCCAATATGCTACAGGTTGCCCTTGACTTACAACAGCTCATTTAGTGACCGTCTGAAAAAGTCACTGAAAAAAGTGACTTACGACCAGTTTTCACACTTATGACCACTGCAGCATCTCCGTGGTCATGTGATCAAAATTGAGACGCTTAGCAACTGACTCATACTTAAGACGGTTGCAGTGTCTCCTTTTGTAACCTTCTGACAAGCCAACTCAATGAGGAAGCAAGATTCACTTAACAACCGTGTTCCTAACAACAACCGCGGTGATTCACTTAGCAACTGTGGCAGGAAAGGTTGTAAGATGGGGCAAAACCCATTTAACAACTGTCTCGCTTAGCAGCAGAAATCTTGGTCTCAGTTGCGGTCGTAAATCGAGGTCTACCTGTATCTTCATCTGGGCTGCAAGTTTTAGAAGGGAGGAAAAATAATTCAGGTTTTCGCAGCAACATTAGGCAACTGAGGACACAATCTGACTCCGTCACCCACTTGCAAAATATCTGGATGGCAGAGAAGAAGCTCAGCTCCACCCAACCCTCCTTTCCAAAGCCGGCTTGCTGCAAAAAAAAGGGCAGCCACTCACGTAATCCGTGCCGTATTCTTTTTCCGTCTTCCTTTTTTTGCTGCTGTTCAAGTAATCCGAAATGGCTCGCATCCTTTCTCCGTTCGACAGCATTAAAGAGCTCTGCAGAAGAGAAAGACGAAGGGACATAAACTCGAAAACTGTCTAGGGAGATTCTCAGCCATCCAGGTCATCGTCGTCCCAAAAAAGGTGCTTTTTTTCCCAAGAGGCAACTGGACTTTCTTCTTTTTTTCCCTTGAAGACGTTTCTCTTCTCATCCAAGAAGCTTCTTTGGCTCTGACTGGATGGCGGGGGAATGGAAGGATTTTATATTCCTTGCAGACAGCTGGTCATTTGCATCCTTTTAGAGTGTCGTTGAGGCCACTTGGAGGTTGGTTTGAAAGAGGGGGTCAAAGAGGCCACCTATGTCAAAATTGAACAGTCCTCCCTCAACAGAGGGGGAGGGATACGACATCATCTACCGTATTTTTCGGACTATAAGACGCACCTACATTTACAGGAGGAAAACAAGAAAAAAAGTTTTCGGTCTCCGTGCGTCGGATTTTCGCCGTCCCAGACCCCCAAAATCACTCTGTAGTGCCCTACACGTCCCGTTTTCGCCCAAAACACACCTGTTTTCACTAAAAATGTACCCATTTTTGGCCTGCAGAATGCTTCTGGGGGCCGGGAAGAGAGAAAATGCGATGCGCGGAGGCTTCGGGAGGCCAAAAACACCCGTATTCAGTCTATAAGTTGCACCTAAATTTTCACCCACTTTTAGGGCGGGGGAAAAGGTGCGTCTTATACTCCAAAAAATACGGTATCTCCAGTCTACAACACAGTCCTTTCAGCAGTTCCAAGGAGGCTCCACACCCATTTGCACCACTCAGGTGACTCTGAGGACACAAACGCCTCAATGCCTCTCTAAAAGGATGCAAATGACCAGCCGTCTGCAAGGAGTATAAATCCTTCCGTTCTCCGCCATCCAGTCAGAGCTGAAGAAGCTTCTAGGATGAGAAGTGAAATGACTTCAAAGAAAAGCCAAAAAGTCCAGTTGCCTCTTGAAAAAAGCACCTTTGTTGTGACCCGTAGATGGCCTGTGAAAAATTGTAGCTGATTCCGACAGCGAGGAGGCTGGTGTGGTGCTGCTTCAGCAGCCTGTGCAGCTGGCGCTCGAGTCGGACACTGAGGAGGCTGGAGAAGATGTGGTACCAGAGGCAGGGATTCAGCCAGGGCCTTCAGAACCTCCAGAAGCTCCTTTAAGTGAAGAGGACGAAGAGGAGGAGCCTCTTCCTGATGCATGGGCACGCAGAACTGCCAAAAGGCAGGAGTAAGGCTTGGGGCTAATTGGCCACTCACTTAGCCTATTTAAGGAGGAACGCCGACTGAAGCAATTTGTAGGGAACAACTTTAGTTCACTCTCCTTCGTGTCTGCAAAACTGCTTCTGGGCTTTCTGCCAACTCTAGCAAGACTGTGATTACCTTATCTTAGAATTCTGGTAGGCTGTTAAGACAGTTCATTAACAGCCTTTGAATGATAAAGACTAAGTTATTTTGAGTAAAATAAGCTTTGTATAGAGTTTGTGTGTGCTGCGTTTCTTTGGGGTCCGTAGCTGGGGCAGAACAGCCTTTGGGGACTGCTTCACAGTGCGACAGAAGGAGAAAGGAATTTATTAAGTCCCTAAAACAAAGCAAAGCGAGGCTGGTGGAGACAAGATCTGAGAAAGAATCTGAGAACTTTGCAAATAAGTTCAGTACAGGTAGTCCTCGGCTTACAACAGTTGCCTTAATGATCTTCCGAAGTTACAACGGCACTGAAAAAAGTGACTGATGTTTTTCACACTTAAGACCGCTGCAGCATCCCCATGGTCACATGATTTGCATTTGGATGCTTGACAACTGACTCACATTTACGACGGTTGCAGTGTCCCGGGGTCATGTGATCCCCTTTTGGGACCTTCCGACAAGCAAAGTCAATGGGGAAACCAGATTCACTGTTACTAATTTAACAACTGCAGTGATTCACTTAACGACTGTGGCAAGAAAAGTCGTAAAATGGGGCAAAACTCACTTCACAAATGTCTCACTTAGCCACATAAATTTTGGGCTCAATTGTGGTCGTTAAGTTGAGGACTACCTGTACTAAGCTAGCAGTGTTTCTCAACCTTGGCAACTTTTAAGATGTGTGGACTTCAACTCCCAGAATTCCCCAGCCAGCATGGCGGAGTACTCAATGATCTTTACTGTCTCCTTCAACAGGGGTATCCAACCTTGGTGACTTTTAGACTGGTGGACTTCAACTCCCAGAATTCCTGGGAAGAACAGCTGGCTGAGGAATTCTGGGAGTTGAAGTCCACATGTCTTAAAAGTCGCCAAGGTTGGAGACCCCTGCCCTTCAGGCGGAAGCGGGATGGACTTGATGATCTTTACTGTTCCCTTCAGTTTTACAATTCTGAGACAGGGAAGTAGGAGGTGTCTCAATATAATGACTAGCAATGCTGGCTGGGGAATTCTGAGAGTTGGAAGTCTTAAAAGTTGCTGAGGTTGAGGAACGCCGTACCAGAAGAATGATTTCATTATGGGTGAGTTCCCAGGACAGAATGATTTCATTATGGGTGAGTTCCCAGGACAGAATGATTTCATTATGGGTGAGTTCCCAGGACATACATACATGTATTAAGCTAATTAATACATGTATGTATTAATTACATACATGTATTAATTAGCCCCCCCTGTTTTAAAATTCTTTTAAATCGAAATTTTAATCTGTTTTAAATTATTGGGATTTTTAATTGTCTCGGGCTAAATTATTTAATTTGGTTTTAATTATGTTTTTTAACTTTTGTATTTATGTATCTTATTTAGTGCCTGTTCACCGCCCTGAGTCCTTTGGGAGTAGGGCGGTATATAAATCTAATAAAACAAAAACAAACAAACATAATTGTGGATCAACAAGCTCGTCCCTTATTTTTCCAATCTACACTTGAACCGTGCGGAGTGAATTGCTCTACTGAGCAACCGGGGTAAAAGTACAATTCTAGATTTATATGCTTGGGAACACTTGGTCTTAGGAGTGCAAAGGGCTGGAGTGTGGATCAGATTGTGCATTTTTTAAAAACAGAATCTGTAAACCTTTGAAAGGTCTGTTTAAAGTTTAAAGTGTCTCCCACGCAAGTCACTTTTGACTTAAGAATAGCCTCTGGGAGACCCAGAAGATGACTAGCACGAATTGCACATGCCTAGCCTAGCACATCTCTGCACAACTTGGGGTGCTGAAGCTGTAACAAAGCAGAGAAAGCAAAAGAATGTGAAGGAAAGGAGAAAGAAGAGGAAAATGGAGAGGAAGGGAGGATGGGAAGGGGAGGGAGGGAGGAAGAATCAAAAGCAAACTTAAAAGAGTCAAAGAAAGTGGAGGAGAATGGAAAGGAATTGATGAAGAAAGGAAGGGAGAAGGGGAAGGAATAGGGAAGGGGAGGGGGGGAGGAGGAGGCGAATGGATGGGCAGGGAAGAAGAAGGGAAGAGGAAGGGAAAGGAAAGAAAGGAAGAGAGGGAAGGAAAGAGGGAAAGGAAGAAAAGGGAAGTAAATGGAGAGGGATGGGAAGGAAAGGGAAGGAAAGGAAGGAAAGGAAAGGGAAAGGAAGAAAAGGGAAGTAAATGGGGAAGGAAAGGGAAGGAAAGGAAGGAAAGGGAAAGGAAGGGAAGGGAAGGAAGAAGGGGAGGGAAGGAAAGGAAGAAGGGAAGGGAAGGGAAGGAAAGAAAGGAAAGGAAAGGGGGAGAGGAAGAGAAGGGCAGGGAAGAGAAAGGGAAAAGGAAAGAAAAGAGAAGGAGAAAGGGAAGGGAGAAAAATAATTTATTTATTTACTGTATTGTATTGTGTTGTGTTGTGTTGTGTTGTGTTGTGTTGTATTTATATGCTGCCCATCTCCCTTATTAAGCGAGTCAGGACGGCTTACAAGATGCAGAGCTTTTTCCAAGCCACAGCCTTAAATCCCTTTTCAAAAACAAAAGGCCCCATCATTTCACAGTTCCATCAATGAACTTGTAAAACAAACAAGACTGTCACCCTTTCAATATTTCATTCATGAAATGGATTTTTGTGCGTGTGTGTGGAAAGGCTGCAGAGACGAGTTCAGTGGAGAGACGAGGTCAGCGCCTCCAATAAAATGAAGTGCAGAATGGAGCACCTACAATAGAAGGGGTTCGGACCCCCCACCCACCCCCAAGACCCCCTGCCCTCTATAGCAGTAAAGCCAAGCGGAAGGTTCCTCCTGGATTTACTTGCCATGCAGGGAGAGGAAAACAGCAAACAAATTAGGGTGGGGAAAAACGTGCAAAACGTTTAGTGAGCAGGAGGCTATTTCCATGCCTGACTCTGTTGCTGGTAAGTCTTTGAGTTACGACCATAATGAGCCTTGGTGGCGCAGCAGACTAAAGCGCTGTTAAGTAACACCAGCTGCCTGCAATTACTGCGAGTTCAAATCTCACCAGGCTCAAGGTTGACTCAACCTTCCATCCTTCCGAGGTAGGTAAAATGAGGACCCGGATTGTGGGAGCAATAAGATGACTTTGTATAAAAAAAACAAAACAAAAAAACACCGCTTAGGGGCCCCCGAAAGCCCTACTAAGCAGGTATATACAAAAGTATGAAGCCTATTGCTTAACGCATTGTAAGCCGCCCTGAGTCTCCGGAGAAGGGCGGCATATAAATCGAACCAATAAATAAATAAATAAATAAATAATGGACCCAAGCAGCAAGGATCGTAAAATGGGCAGATTGCACTACTGAGCCAATTTTATGATCTGTTTTTTTTTTTTTTGCAGGGGTCATTAAGCAAGCAATGCAGTCGTTAGGTGAACCAGTGGTTTTCTATGGGCATGGTTTTGCCAAAAAAAAAAAAAAAAAAAGAACAGAAATACCAATTTTCGGGCAAAACCGTCATAAAACGTGGATCACAAGGATGGGACACTGTAAAGGACCAGAAAGGAGGCCAAAGCATTGCTCATCATTTCTCCTTTTTCTGATTTTGCCTTCTCGCTTTGCTTGGCAAGGAAAAATTCTGCATGGGATCGATGAACACGTCACCCCGAGTGCACACGTTTTCGGAGGGAGCCTCCAAATCGAGAATTCTGGTTGGGGGTTTCAGCCTGCAGAATCGAGTCCAGAAACAGCCCCAATGATTGACACTGAGGGCCAAAAAACCCCAAGCAAATTTCAAATTGTCAGATTTTTGCGCAAGCGTCTTGGTTCTTATTCCTTGATTGTCTCCCAATTATTTGCATTAAAGGCCAAAAAAAAACCGCAAGCAAATTTCAAATTGTCAGATTTTTGCGCAAGCGTCTTGGTTCTTATTCCTTGATTGTCTCCCAATTATTTGCATCCAGGGCTAAAAAGCCCCAAGCAAATTTCCAGTTGTCAGATTTTTGTGCATGCTTCTTGGTCCTTATTCCTTGATTGTCTCTAATTATTTGCATTCAGGGCCAAAAAAACCCCAAGCAAATTTCAAATTGTCAGATTTTTGTGCATGCTTCTTGGTCCTTAATTCCTTGATTGTCTCCAATTATTTGCATTCAAGGCCAAAAAAACCCCAAGCAAATTTCAAAGTGTCAGATTTTTGTGCAGGCTTCTTGGTCCTTAATTCCTTGATTGTCTCCCAATTATTTGCATTCAGGGCCAAAAAAAACCCAAGCAAATTTCAAATTGTCAGATTTTTGTGCATGCTTCTTAGTCCTTATTCTTTGATTGTCTCGTGCAAACATCACCCTACTTACATCTTCATCAGAGCCGTCTGTGTGTATGTGTGTGTGTGTGTATAAATAAAAACTCCACTGGAGATAAACATCCTTTTCCTATTCTCTTTGGTTCAGAGCCTCTCTTTCCCGCTGGGGGCTAGGAGGAAGGAGAAACAATTGGGAAGGGCGGGGTAAAGAGAAAGGGTGGGTGGGGGGAAGCAAAGAGACTTACGGGTCCGGGGTCTCTCTCTGTCGCCATGGCAACACGGAACGGCAACAAGGCAAGAAGAGAAGGGTTTTAGTATCAAAACACGAAGAATGCCACTCATCCCGCCTGCAACTGTACATAAAAACACCCTCCCACGACAGTACAAAATGTGAAAATTAAATTATCACGAGGTTGCACCTCTCCGCCTCTTTAATTGGAGGAAGCGGGGTGGTGGCGGTTCAAGGGCATTTGGGAAGGAGGACACACACACCCCGAAAAATTGATGCATTTTTTTTCCTTATTCCTTGTCAAAGCTGCACCCCTAAAACGATCCATATTGGAAGGCTGGCATTCGCTTCAGGCCAGCGGTAAGTGGGACCGGGTGATTAGCGATGAAAAGGACTCCGAATTATCTTCCCCTTGACCGGGTGATGCAGGTAAACTTTTGCAGCTGATAATCTAAGAAATATGGGTAGTCCTCGATTTACAACTGGGAAAATTTGTCGCTATACGGGGCAGCCGCGAAGCGAAGCATTGTGGAGCTGTATCTGTTTTTAGGAGCTTTTTCTGGTGTTAAGCAAAGTTATTATCTCTTTTTCTTTGCTGTTAATCTGGTTACGGGAATCACTGCAGTCGCTAAGTGAGACATCACACTATATTGATTTGCAACCTTCCCTGTCAATTTTCCTATTGTCTTTCCTTGCCGGAAGTAGGCCGGGAAGGTCACGAATGGCAATCACGTGACCCCAGGATGCTACAACAGTCATATGTATACGGACTGGTCATATGCCACTTTTTCAGTGCCGTTTTAATTTCAAAAGGTCTCTAAATGAATGGTCGTAAATCGAGGACTACCCCGTGGCTATGTTGCAAATCATCCATTAATAAATTACCAAGTATGAACTAAATCAGAGGTGTCTAACATTGGCAACTTTAAGACTTGGGGACTTCAATTCCCAGAATTCCCCAACCAGCCGTGCTGGGAGAATTCCCCATGCTGGCTAGGAATTCTGGGAGCTGAAGTCCACAAGTCTTAAAGTTGGACACTTCTGAGCTAAATACAATGAATGAAATAAATAAATGAGCTAGTAACATCGAACTCAAACTGCTATCTGACCAACTGCTCCACATTTACACTTCTTTTACTTTTAGGAACAGTTGACATTTTCCCCCCTATTATCCCATTTCTAAATTTGGGTTGGGACCCTCAAAATTCCCACTTTATAAAGCTCATTTCATGGGGAATAGCAATCTTAATGCACACGAGCAAACAGACTTTGAAAGATTCTTTCAAAGTGAAAGAATCTTTGATTCTTTCAAAGTGACTCAAAACACCAGTACTGCATTTCTCAAACCTGGCAACTTTAAGGTATGCGGACTTCAATCTCCAGAATTCCCAAACCAGCATGATTTTGTCCCCCAATATCAGACAATGGAGTTAGTCACCTGTTGGGAGAATTGTTTTAAAGTAGACATTCAATGTTTCTTCATATCTAGGGGAACCACAATGAAAGCACACGAGTTACAGCAATGTTTCTCAAACAGGGCAACTTTTAAGACATTTTTAAGAATTTAAGAATTCTGGGACTTGAAATTTATGAATGTTGGCTGGGGAATTCTGGGAGTACAAGTTCACAAATGGTGGCTGGGGAATTCTGGGAGTTGAAGTCTACAAATGCTGGCTAGGGAATTCTGGGAAGTGAAGTCCACAAACGGTGGCTAGGGAATTCTGGGAGTTGAAGTCCACAAATGCTCATTGAGGAATTCTGGGAGTTGTCCACAAATGCTCATTGAGGAATTCTGGGAGTTGAAGTCCACAAATGCTCATTGAGGAATTCTGGGAGTTGAAGTCCACAAATGCTCATTGAGGAATTCTGTGAGCTGAAGTCCATAAATAGTGGCTAGGGAATTCTGGGAGTTGAAGTCCGCAAATGTTCACTGGAGAATTCTGGGAATTGAAGTCTGCACACCTTAAAGTTGCCAGGGTTGTCCCGATAGTCCCTGCCTTCCCCAAATTTAGGCAAAATCTTTCATAACTCACTCTCAAAGAACAAAGAACCAAGATTATCTGGAGAAACCTACCTCGGTCGGCATCGAGAAGCCCTCGGTCATCCTTGGCAACCAGATGGGCCTGCGCCCCCAATGCTCCCGACAGTGCCAGCAGCCCCGAAGCACTACCGAGGCTGGCCAGGCTGGCAGACTGGACGCCGGAAGGGTGAGGGGTCAACGGGATGGGGGGCGCGTGATGGGAAAGGTGTTGAGCTTGAAGCTGGTGCTGAGGAGACAGAAAGGAATTGAAGAGCCTTAGAGGTCGACCAACTCTTCTAATTGTTTAGAAAAGCGCTGCTGTTTCTATCTTTGCACTTTTAACGTTTTGAAGTTTGCCTCATTTGATTTCTTAAATCCTGCCTTTAATAATTTGCAAGTAACTCAAGGCAGCTAACATATCTAATAATCCTTCTTCCTCCTAATTTCCCAACAACTATCACCCTGTGAGGTGGTTGGGCTGAGAGTGAGGGACTATAACTCACCGTCTCCCAGGGATTGGCCCAGAGTCACTCAACTGTTATTTGTGTTTAAGGTAGGACTAGAATTCACCATCTCCTAGTGATTCGCCCAGAGTCACCCAACTGGCTTCTGTGCTTAAGATAGGACTAGAATTCACCATCTCCTAGTAATTGGCCCAGAGTTACCCAACTGGCTTTTGAGTTTGACAGGACTAGAATTCACCTTCTCCTGGTAATTGGCCCAGAGTTACCCAACTGGCTTTTGAGTTTCACAGGACTAGAATTCACCTTCTCCTGGTAATTGGCCCAGAGTTACCCAACTGGCTTTTGAGTTTGACAGGACTAGAATTCACCTTCTCCTGGTAATTGGCCCAGAGTTACCCAACTGGCTTTTGAGTTTGACAGGACTAGAATTCACCTTCTCCTGGTGATTGGCCTAGAGTCACCCAACTAGTTTTTGTGCTTAAGACAGGACTAGAATTCACCGTCTCCTGGTAATTGGCCAAGAGTCACCCAACTGTTTTTAGTGCTTAATTTGGACTAGAATTTATCTCCTGGTGATTGGCCCAGAGTCACCCAACACCGTTTCCTGGTTTCTAAACCAGCACCTGAACCATTACACCTAACTGGCACTCTTATCTCTCTAATATTTGAGTCTTTAGCGCTGGCTTCTTATCATTTTTATTTTTAATAATGTCTTCACTATTGGACATTTTTGTAAGCCATTCAGAGCTGCCGAGCATCCTATGACCACAATTAGGATCAGAATATCCATTACTAAGCAAGACGGTTATTAAGTGAGTCAAACCTGACTATGACTTTTTTCACGGTTAAGTGAATCACTGCAGTTGTTCAGTTAGTGACACGGTTGTTAAGTGAATCTGGCTTCCCCATTTGACTTTGCTTTTCAGAAGGTCGTAAATGGGGATCACATGACCCCGGGACACTGCAACCGTCATAAATATGAACCAGTTGCCAAGCATCAGAATTTTGATCATGCGACCCATGGGGATGCTATGACGGTTGTAAGTGTGAGGACTGGTTGTAAGTTACATTTTTCTGTAACTTCTGTAATATGTTCATACGCTTGCTAAGCAAAAGGTTGTAAGTCAAGGACTACCTGTAGTTCTGTGACACATAAAAACATTATTAATCATATATACATATATACATTATTAATCATATATATTTTTAAATGTTGAAGAAATGGGTTTTTTACACATTGAAAAAAACATATTGTTTAGTCCTCGTTTAGCAACTGCCTCTTTTGGTGACCGATCACAGCTATAGCAGGGATGAAATCAACAGGTAATCCTCGACTTATGGCCACAACTGAGCCCAATGTTTCTGTTGTTAAGAGAGACATTTGTTAAGTTAGTTTTGCCCCATTTTACGATCTCTCTTGCCACGGTTGTTAAGTGAGTCACTGCAGTTGTTAAGTCAGTAACCTGGGTTGTTAAGTGAATCCGGCATCCCCTTGATATTGAAAGTCGCAAAAGGGGAATCACATGATCTTAAGGCAGAGCAACGGTCGTAAGTATGAACCAGTCGCCAACATCTGAATTTTGATCACCTGATCATGGGGATACTTGCAAAGGTTGTAACTGTGGAAAACGGTCGTAAGTCCCTTTTTTCAGTGCCGTTTTAACTTTGAACAGTCGCTAAATGAACTATTGTAAGTGGGGAGGGGGCTACCTATAATAAATCCTTGTGTTTGGTCTAACATCAAAAAATGGTTGGAACAAATAACAGAAACACAGATAAAGAACCAGAAACGTTTTTACTAGGAATCTTTAATAAATCATACTCTAAAGATATTAAATATCTTACAATTCACATACTAACAGCGGCAAGAATAATATACGCAAAAAATTGGAAGCAAGAAAAAACGCGAAATGAAACAGATTTAATAGAAAAATTTTTAGAATGCGCTGAAATGGATAGGTTAACCAAAGAAATACAAGAAAGAGAAGAATCAGATTACTATAAAATATGGAATAAATGGTATAATTGGTTAAAAATTAGAAATAAACAAAAAACCTAGAGGGGAAATATTACCGATATAGAAAATGTTATTACACTAAGGAGAGGTGAAGAAATATATAACAAGCAAAGTGTCACTTTGAAACAATGCTTAAGAAGGAAACATAATTTCTTTTGTTTATATGTTGTATAAATGTTTGTTGTGTGTATGTTGTTATGTTTTTTTTAATATTTATATTCTAATAAAAATTTATTAAAAAAATAAATAAATCCTTGTCTTTATGACCTTTGCAGGTCGATAAAGGGGAAAAAAACCCCTGAGGAACATAAGATCCAGTTTCTCATAGTAACCGCTTCTCTTAATAACTGAATCGCCGAATCCCAATTCTGGTTGTTAAACGAGGACTATCTGCATCTGTAGCAAACTGAATATATACGAATTGTGCAGAATGTACACAATACAAAAAAAAGGGGGGGGGAATCTCATGGCATACGAGAAACAACTCCCTGGCACAATTGTGTGTGTGTAGTACACCAGTTGAAAACATGGCTATAAAACAATGCAACCGTATTTGCATTGAGACACAGCAAGGACTGGTTTTAATGCATCCCCTTTTATCGTTATTGCTACATTAATTTTTATTAATTAGATATTAGCTGCTAGGAGCCTTGGCAGCTGAATGGAAAGCAGAGATGGGCAGGTAGAAAGATAATGGACAGCTGTTAGCAACCCCTTCAAAGGCTGATTATCTGAGCAAGGCAAGGTCCCCGGAGATTTCCGCAGGGGGTGTAGTTAAAAAAAAAAAAGACAAAATACAACCGACCCTTCAAAATTACAACAGATCTCCCCCCCAAAAAGGTACAGGCTGTCCTCAAGTTACGACCACAATTGAACCCAAAATATATGTTTGCTAAGTGAGAAATCTGTTAAGGGAGTTTGCTCCGTTCCAACGACGGTCCTCGCCACCTTTGTTAAGTGAATGGGTACACTGCTTAAATTAGTAACACAGTCGTTAAGTGAATCTGGATTCCCCCTTGGCTTTTCCTTTTTTAGGTCACATGACTCCGGGACATTGCGACCGTCATAAATGTGAGTCAGTTGTTCAAACGAACTAGACTGTGTTGTTTCTTCGTGTCATGTAATATATATGGGTATATGCTGTGGTGGGATTCAGCCGGTTCGGACGAATGAGTTGTTAAATTGTTGAGCTGGCCCTGCACCTCCCCATCTCGCCCCTTCCAGGAGTCCCCACACACCCCGTTTTGGCTCCCAGATAAGTGTAGGGAGGCCTACTAGGCCCAAAACGGGGCACTGGGGGATGCGACGTGCCCCCCCATCCGCGGCCTATGTTTGCTCCAAGGAGGCTGCAGGGAGGCCTACTAGGCCCAAAATGGGGTGCCAGGGGCAGCGGCCCCCCGCTGCCCGTTTTTGCTCCCAGGGGGGTGCAGGAGGCCGAGTGCTGCCTGTCACAGCCCCTGGCCACGCCCACAATGGCCACACCCACCCAGCCGGTCATTAGGACAGAGAACCGGTTGTTAAATTATTTGAATCCCACCACTGGGTATATGCCTAATTTTGCATTTATTATTCATTCATTCATTCATTCATTCATTCATTCATTCATTCATTCATTCATTTATTCTGTCATGTTGATGTCGTGTATATTGGAGGTGGTGACCCTTTGGGAATTGTATGCAATGACATTTCATTTTAATGCATGCCGGTTCGTGTACATTCAAAGTGACAATAAAGTTATTCTTCTATTCTACGTAAATCACATGACCATGGAGACGCTGCAACAGTCATAAGTGTCAAAAAGGGTCGTAAGTATGAAACATGGTCACGACACGCTTTTTTCAATGCCATTGGTAACTTGGAATGGTCACTAAATGAACTGTTGTAAGTCAAGGACTATCTGTACTTACAACCAGGTTCCGAAGCTTCAACGGCTGCCCCCATCTTCTGTGGTCATGTGACCACATTTTGGACTCTGGGCAATCAATTCACATTTACAGTTTTAGGCAAAAATGCCCCGTAGCAAGTAATGGGTTCCCCATGAATTGAGTTAATGACCATGGTGATTCACTTAACAACCTTTGCAAACAAAGGTCGAAAAATTGGGTGGGTCATGTGATGATCCGCTTTACGACTGTCATGACTAATAACGGGCAAGCTCCATTACCGCCTTGAGTCCTCGGCTTACAACCACAATTGAGCCCAACATTTATGTTGCTAAGCATCTCGGTGCAGTGAATTCTGCCCCATTTTATGACCTTTCCTTGCGCAGTCGTTAAGCGAATCCCTGCAGTGATTAAGGCAGTAACTGAATGGTGGACGACGGAAGGATTTATATTCCTTGTAGTCATCTAATCATTAAGACTCTGAGGGTCCTTGAGGCCACTTAAGAGGTTTATCTGTGCCCTCAGGGTCACCTGTATAGAATAAATCTCCATATGGCCTCAAGGACCCTCAGAGAGAGGGCTAACAACCAGAGGACTGCAAGGGATATAAATCCTTCCATTCTCCGCCATTCAGTCAGAACTGAAGAAGCCTCTTGGATGAGAAGCGAAATGTCTTCAAGAAAAAAACAAAGTCCAGTTGCCTTTTGAAAAAGCACCTTCGGGTTCTGGCCAGCGTTGGACCCAGCTGGTGGGACTGTGTTACGTTAACTGTGGATGGTTGTTTTTTGGGGGGAAAGCAGGGTGGAGGTTTACCGACATCCTGTCTGTCGTGGTTTAGCAGTGCAATAAAAGATTTCAATGTTGCCTGCATCCTGGGTCAGAACACTCCCCATCTCCTGCTGTTATCGCCTGCCGACTGCCGGCCCCTCCAGCAGCCAAATCAGAGGAGGAGGCATGGAAGTCAGGGTCAGCATCAAGGCAACCTGAGAGCTCTGAGGGGGAAGAGGGAATGGAGCTGGCAGAGAGACAGAGGCCGAGCCTGGTTCATCCGTCAGCCCTCGGAGAGTCAGCAGCCCCGAGGTCTGGAGGAAGAGGAGGAACAGCTGGGTCCAATGCCTGAAATGTGGATGCGCAGAAGAAAGAGGAGAGGAGAGCAGTGGAAATCAATGGGCTGGTCCTCGGGACGGAAGAGCCACTGCTGCTAGCGAAGCCCCATCCTAACTCGGGATAAAAGGCAGGGGGTGGAGATGAATAAATGTGGCAGACAACTATTTATCTCCTGGTTGGACAGACTGGTTAGCCTGCGGTGAGGGAGGAACTTTTTGCCGGGGTTGCCGGCGCTCCTAATAAAGGAATCATTCCTTTATTTGTTGAGTTTGGGGAGCTGGGTCAGAACACCTGCCTACGAGCACCCCCGAAACCTCGAACTGTCGTCGAGAGAAACGAAAAGATGGACTAAGGTGGGCCTTAATGTCTTTTTTTCTCCTCATGCTTTTCCCCTCACGCCTACATCAGACGTTGAGACAGATCTTTGAGGTGTCTTTTCAAAGACCGATGCAAACATCTCTGCCAGGCTGCTGTTATCAAAGACGAAAAAGCTGCTTTTTTTTCCTCACAAGAACCAACTCGCATCCGTCTTCGGAATAGGTCAGCTGAGGCTAAGAAAAGCTTGCAAAAGAATGGCCCCCTTCCTGAAGCAAATCTGAGCCAACAGAGAGAAATACAGGTAGTCCTCAACTTACGGCCACAACCAAGTCCAGGATTGATGCTGCTAAGTGAGAAATGAGCTCAGCGAGTTTTGCCCCATTTTACGACTTCTCTTGCCGTGTTCCTTAAGCGGATCCCTGCAGTTCGTTAAATCGGTAAAAGCGGTCATGAAGTGAATCTGGATCCCCCCTTGACTTTGCTGGTCAGGAGGTCGCAAAAGGAGACCACGCGACCCTGGGATGCTGCGACCGTCATAAATATGAACCAGCTGCCAAGCATCCGAATGTAAATCAGGCGACCGTGGGGAGGCCGCGACGGACATAAATGTGAAAAATGGTCACAAGTCACTTTTTTCAGTGTCATTGTACCTTTGAGGTGTCACTAAAGGAACTGTTTTAAGTCGAGGACTGCCTGTATTTGCAGGTTAGGGTTGAAATGAGGGGTCGTTGGTGCTCTCTGAGCTTGGTTCTTTCCTTGCAGAGGTCGCCTTACCAAACTAGGTAACATCATCAGTGCTAGTAAGAGAGTGGGGTTTGCTTCTCAATTTATATTCCAATGGCTGCCCCTGTCAACACTGGTAGGAGTGGTATTTGGTTGGGATATTTACTGCTGGCTTGTTTGGCAATTCCTTGATTGGCATGTTGTTTGCTTCTTGATTATCAGTTTAATGTTAATCTCCCCACTACCCCATTTCCCCGAAAATAAGACCCAACCGGAAAATAAGCCCTAGCATGATTTTTCAGGATGCTCGTAATATAAGCCCTACCCCCAAAATAAGCCCGTTACGATTGTCAGCCAGACGGATGCATTTAGTACCGTATTTCCCCAAAAAATAAGACCTAACCAGAAAATAAGCCCTAATGCGTCTTTTGGAGCAAAAATTAATATAAGACCCGGTCTTATTTTCGGGGAAACACGGTAGCCCTGATGATGTTATCTAGTTGGGTCATGAAACGCCTGCAAGGAAACAACCAAGTATAGAGAGAGCACCAAGGACTTCACAGTTGTCGTTGTCTTCCTTCTCTCCACAAACCCTATTGATTTCTAGCATTGATGACGTTACCGAGTTGGATCATGAAACGTCTCCAAGAAAACTACCAAGCTTAGAGGACACCAAGGACCCCACAGTCTGTCTGTCTTTCTTTCTTTCTTTCTTTCTTTCTTTCTTTCTTTCTTTCTTTCTTTTTCTTCTTTCTTTCTTTCCTTTCTCTTCCTTCCTTTCTTTCTTTTTCTTTCTTTCTTTTCCTTCTCTTCATTCCTTCCTTCCTTCCTTCCTTTCTCTTTCTTTCTTTCTTTTTCTTTCTTTCTCTCCCTTCCTTCCTTCCTTCCTCTTCCCCCTTCCCACAAATCACACCCCCTTCTAGCACTGATGATGTTACCTAGTTGGATCATGAAACGTCTCCAAGAAAACAACCAAGCTCAGAGGACCCCAAGGACCCAACAGTCTTTCTTTCTTTCTTTCTTTCTTTCTTTCTTTCTTTCTTTCTTTCTTTCTTTCTTTCTTTCCTTCCTTCCTTCCTTTCTTCTTTCTTTCTTTCCTTCCTTCCTTCCCTTCCTTCCCTTCCTTCTTTTTCTTTCTTTCTCTCTCTTCCTTCCTTCCTTCCTCCTCCCCCTTCCCACAAATCACACTCCCTTCTAGCACTGATGATGTTACCTAGTTGGCAGGGGTGAAATCTAAAATTTGTTACTACCGGTTCTGTGGGCGTGGCTTGGTGGATGGGGGTAATGTGACTGGGTGGGCGTGGCCAACTTTTTTTTTTTTTAACTTTTAAAAGCATTTTTTCTACAGCCTCTTCGGCTGAAGAGGTTGCAGAAAAAAATGCTTTCAGGAGCCTCTGACGATCAGACGACTCAGCTTGGATCGCCAGATGTTTTTAAAGGCATTTTTTTTTTCAACAACCTCTTCGGCCGAAGAGGTTGCAGAAAAAAAAATGCTTTTAAAAGCCTCTGATGATCCCAGCTGAGCCGCATGATCATCAGAGGCTTTTTTTTTACTTTTAAAAGCATTTTTTCAGCTGAAAAGGTTGTAGAAAAAAAATGGTTTTAAAAGTAAAAAAACCAGCCTCTGATGATCGCGCGGCTCAGCTGGGCATGGGGGCAGGGCGCAGGGATTTTTGCTAACGGTTCTCCGAACCACCCGCCGCCATCGCTACCGGATCAGGCGATCCTGTCCGAACCGGGAGCATTTCACCCCTGCTAGTTGGGTAATGAAACATCTGCAAGAAAACAACCAAGCTCAGAGAACACCAAGGATGCCACCAATCAGAATATCTTCCACTGAATTAATAGCCAGCAGTTAAGACAGCTGCGTCTCTTTCTCCCTTTACGTATCCCAAAGACCACCGGCTGGGGCTTATGGGTCACACTTGCTCACCCTAAATTTTGCAGCGGCCTTCCTGCAAAGGGAGAGCTCCCGCCTCCCCCCCCCGCAAACCCAGCCCGTGCATCCCCCATAAAAGATGCAAAGACACGAATGAAGGCCAAGACAATTTGAACAACAACAACAACAACCAAAATACAATTCCCAAGGACGCAGCAAAATCCATCAAAGTTTGCAGGAGACGAGAGCCTGCTAGGAGGCTCAGCTCGGTAAATAATGAATGATCTCAAAAAGAACCTTGCAAAAAAAAAAAAACCAACAACGTGGGGGGGGGAAGAGGAAGGCTCAGCCCGGTTTGCAGCAAACTGGGCAAGGAGGTGGAGGGGTAGGGGAGAGAGAGAGAGCCAGGAAGAAGCAAGGCATCCATTAGGATCCGATTTAGACAGCCGAGTCTTCTCTCGCCCTCGATTACGGCCCTCAAATCAAATATTAAAGAAAAAAGGCAATCGAGTCGCCACAAAGGCCTCGGTGCAGTTGCACCGGAGCCAGCTTCGTTGGCAATTTCCAAGGGCATTAAAAACCTTCTCCTTTTCTCCCCTCCTTTACGACGACGTGCAGGCAGAGCTTTCAAAAAACACAAGGCATTCTTAGATTAAAAGAAAAAAAAAAGAGGGGGGGATTTTAAAGCACCCGGAAATTGCCAATGCGGCCGATCCGAGGGACATTCCTCGGCCACTGCAAGCGTTTTGCACAAGCAAACGAGGCGAAGAAAGACGGAAGGTCCTCGGCTTACGACCGCAATGGGGGCCGGAATTTAGTGTATATTGGAGGTGGTGACCCTCTGAGAGCTGCAGGCAAGAAAAATTCATTTTAATATATGCCGATCAGTGTACATTATTATTCTATTCTGTCCTGTCCTGTCCTATCCTATTCCCTTCCACTCCACTCTCTGTTCTGTTCTGTTCCACTCTCTGTTCTGTTCTACTCTATTCCATTCCATATTTTCTCTTCTCTTCTCTTCTCTTCTCTTCTCTTCTCTTCTCTTCTCTTCTCTTCTCCTCTTCTCTTCTCCTCTCCTCTCCTTAATTCTATTCTATTCTGTTCTGTTGTTGTTCTGTTCTGTTCTGTTGTTCTGTTCCGTTCCATATTTTCTATTCTTCCATTCCATTCCATATATTCTGTTCTGTTCTGTTCTGTTCTGTTCTGTTCTGTTCTGTTTTCTGTTCTGTTCTACTCCACTCCACTCCACTCCACTCCACTCCACTCCACTCCACTCCACTCCATTCTATTCCATTCTAAATTTCTGTTACTAAGCAGGATGGTTGTTAAGTGAGCGGCGTTCGATTTCACAAGCTTTTGGCCAGGGGTGGTTAAATGAATCGGTGCAGTTGTAAAATGAATCGTGGTGGTCGTTAAGCGAATACGGTTTCCCCCCTGCTGATTTTTCATTTTATTGGTTGTAAATTTTCTAGCAAGATGGACAGCATAGTAGTAAGTAAATAAGATACATCAAATGCTGCCCAGGCTTGCAATTCCCCGAGAAAATCACAATTTTCTTTTTCTCCCAACCAGGAAACCGGACTTAAGGCTTGTTGTAGGGCCTGCCTCTACTTACAACCCGGATCTGAAGTACCAACAGCTGTTCTTGTCATCACAGGATTACAACTTCGGCACTTGGCAATCAGTTTGCGTTTCCTGCTCTTTGCAGTGTCCCAGCACCGTTGTTGTGATCGTTTCTGCCAATAACTATCTTTACAGGTAGTCCTCGACTTACCACCACCATCGAGCCCAAAACGTACATTGCTAAGTGAGAAATCGGTTACGTGAGTTTTGCTCCGTTTTACGACCTTTCTTGCCACCGTTGTTAGGTGAATTCCTGCAACTGTTAAATTAGTAACACGGTTGTTAAGTGAATCTGGTTTCCTGTTATGATCTAGGCTTCCGGAGTCATTAAAACACACGAGTAGTCCCAAAAACCTCTTTTTTTTGCAACAGCTGTGAATTACGTTCACTCACAGCTGAGTCCCAATTAGTTGCAAAAAGTCCTTCGGGAGAATCACCAACCTTTATCTCCCTTGACACGCTGCCAAAGACTTACTTGGCAAAGCCACACAGAGTCCAGAATCAAACAGAGATGCCGACTGGGAACAGAATTAACAACGTTGCTTTCCTGCAAAGGGCCCACGTGCCTTATGGGAGGGGCTAATCATCTCCAGGCCTTACTCCTGAGTTGTCCCTTTTGTTTTAACTGTTCTTGCCTTCTGGCAGCTCTGCTCATGCGCGCACTAGGAACAGGCTCCTCCTGTTTCTCTGCCTCTCTGCTGTCCGACTCTGGAGGCTCTGGAGTCCGTGCATCACTCCCAGATGGTTCTGGCCCCATCTCTGCCTTTGACGCAGAGCCCTCATCCGAGCCTTCTGCAGACTCCAGGACTGGCCCATGTTCCTCCTCAGCCTCCTCACTATCCGACTCCGCTGCCAGCTCCGCAGGCTGCTGGTGGACCACAACATTTCCCCCATGGACTTTGCTTGTCAGAAGAGGATCGATTGCATGACGCTAGGACACTGAAACTATCATAAATATGAGTCAGTTGCCAAGCATTTGAATGTAAATCGTGAGACCACGGAAATGCGTAAGTGTGAAAAATGGTCGTAAGTCCTTTTTTTTAGTGTCGTTGCAACTTCGAATGGTCACTAAGCGAACTGTTATAAGTCAAAGACTACCTGTACTTCCAATTTCTTGCCCAAAAAAAAAAAATGCTCATTGAGGACAATGGACTCGCTTAACGGCTGCTGCAATAAAGATTGTTAAATCAGTCAACAGTCTTTTGGTGATCTCCTTGATGACCGACACACCTTACGACTGCAATTCCAGGCTGAATTACGTGATAAGTCGAGGACTACTTTCATTCAAGTTCACGAGATGATGGTGTAGGGAAGACAACCAGGATTCCCTCATCTTGGAACACAGCAGTGGGTTTCACATTATGCTGCTACCGGTTCGCCACATGCACGCACACTCGCTTCATGTGTGCACGCCCCAGGTTCGCACACACGCCTGCCTTCCACACATGAACCCAGCCTCAAAAGCATGTCTAAATAGGATGGTATAGAGCTGAGGCGGTTGGTTGGGCCCACCCGTGATTTCCGTTACCGGTACGGGTGAACCGGTCTAAACCGGCTAAATACCACCTCTCTTGGCACAGAAACAACAAGCCTCAATTGTAGCACAGCAGATTTTGTTTAAAATAAGAAAAGAAGCTCCTCAGAGCGGGTAGAACAGCTTGCACAACAAAGTTGTGGGTTCTCCATCTCAGGAGGGTTTTGTGAGGAGGCTGCACAACCACACACCGCAGCGTTTCTCAATCTCCGCAACTTTAAGACAGGTGGACTTCAATTCCCAGCATTCCCACCCAACCAGCCTACCGGTGGTGCCTGAAAACCTGGAAATTCTTTTGCACGGAATCCTAGAATAGTGGAGTTGGGAGATAGCCCCCCCAAAGGTCATCTAGTCCAACCCTCTGGGTTGGACAGAAAAAGCAATTAAAATCCTAAAGTCGTGGAGTTTGGAATGGCAGCCTTAAAGAACGTCTCATCCAATCCTCTGCATTCTGCAGGGAAAAATAAATAAACAAAAACCTAAAATGGTGGAGTTGTGTCTAGTCTAGGCCTGGTGCCTCTGCCAGCCAAACCAGGCCTCGTGAGGCCTCCACGAGGCCCGTTTTTGGCCGGCAGAGTGCTTCTGGAGGTCGGGGAGTACTGTGGAAAGAAAGAAGGGAAAAAGTACATCTTGAGCATGTGTCAAACACCTACCCCGGCCATGCCCACCATGGCCACGTCGACCCCCGGCCCTCCAAGGTCAAACATAACCCTGATGCGGCCCTCAATGTAATCGAGTTTGACACCCCTGGTCTAGTCCAACTCTATGCAGAAGAAAAAAGTATTCTAAAGTTGTGGATTTGGAAGGTTCCCTAAAGATCATCTAGTCCAGCCCTTGGGAGGAGTGTGCAGAAAAAAAAACAGAACTCTAAAATAGTGAAGCTGAAAGGCACCCTAAAGATCATCTAGTCCAAACCTCTGCACTATGCCAAAAAATAAAAAATAAAAATCTAAAGTCGTGGAGTTGAAAGGTTCCTTAAAGATCATCTAGTCCCGTGATGGCGAACCTATGGCATATGTGCCACAGGTGGCACGTGGAGCCATATCGGTCGGTACGCGAGCATTGCCTAGTTCAGCTCTGGCGCACATGTGCGCACTGGCCAACTCATTTTTGGGTCCTCTGGAAGTCGGGAAACAGGCTGTTTCCAGCCTCTGGAGGGCCTCCGGGGGGTGGGGGTGGGGAAGGCCCATTTTTCGCTCTCCCCAGGCTCCAGAACCTTTCTAGGAGCCTGGGGAGGGCAAAAATGGCCTTCCCCACTCACCCCCCCCGGGGGCCGGAAACGGAGGGGTGGGGTGGGGAAGGCCATTTCCGTCCTCCTCAGGCTCCTAGAAAGACTCTGGAGCCTGGGAAGGCTTTTTTTGAGGCCTCTTTTTTTGAGGCCTAGCAGGCCCACCGGGCCATCATGTGCCAAAAGTGGGGGGGAGTGCGGGGCGGTCACACATGCATGTGCGGGGTGCATTGAATTATGGGTATGGGCACGCACGCACGCGACACTCCCCACGCTGCGTTCCCCCCACTTTTGGCACGCGACGGCAAAAAAATTAGCCATCACTGATCTAGTCCAACCTTTGTGCTTCCCAAAAAACCAATTCAGCCACCCTTGAGAAGTGGCCGTCTGTCTCTTCAAAACCACCAGAGGTTGTGAACTCCCAACACCTAGAAGCAAAGTTGTGTAATCTTGTACAACTCCCAGCGATGAGAAGTTTCTCCTTAAACCCAGAGAAATGTACCAGATGCCAAATGACCCAGATTCACCAAAAACCACAACAAGAGTCTCTCCGGGGACCAAGACCACCTCAACAAGAGACAGAAAAGGGAGTCCTACGTACCCCGATTGCCACATTCAGTTCTGCCACCGTCACCTGCTTCGCCCGCTCCACCGCCTGGACTACTTGTTGCTGGTGCTACCGAAAAACAAAAGGGGTGAGAAACATGATTATCATTTACAAAACTTGGGAAACTCTGGGTCTGTTTTAAATCATCATAGTGGTGGATTTATCTTCCTCTTTACATCCAAGATGCCCAGAATCACTTCATAGACTAGAACTCCCAGTCTCCTAGTAACTGGCTTAAAGTCACCCGACCGGCATTCATGCCTAAGGTAGGATTAGAACTCACAGCTTCCTGGTGATTGGCTCACCGGCCGGCATTCATTCCTAAGGCAGGACTTGAAATTATAGTCTCCTGGTGATTGGCCCAAAGTCCCCCAGCCAGCTTTCATGGCTAACGCAGGACTTGAACTCATGATCTCTCATTTTGTAGCCTGGTGCTTTAACCACTGGACCAAACTATGAACCTGCATGCTGAGTTTGGATCTGGGACAAAACCCAGTAATTAATTGTTTCAAGAACAATTAATAAACTTGAAATTAAACCAGTCCAAAGTCACCCAGCTGGCTTTTATGACTAAGATAGGACTAGAACTCACTGCTTCCTCATGATTGGTCGAAAGTCACCCAGACAGGTTTCATACATAAGGTGGGACTGGAATTCATAGTTTCTTGGTGATTGGCCCAAAGTCACCCAGACAGATTTCATCCCCAAGGCGAGAACTCCCAGTCTCCTGGTGATTGGCTCAAAGTCATCCAGCTGGCTTTCGTGCCTAAGGGGGGGACTAGAACTCCCAGTCTCCTGGTCATTGGTCCAAAATCACTCAGCTGGCTTTCATGCCTAAGGCGGGACTAGAACTCCCAGTCTCCTGGTGATTGGCTCAAAGTCACCCAGCTGGCTTTTGTGCCTAAGGCAGGACTAGAACTCACTGTCTCCTAGTTATTGGTCCAAAATCACTCAGTTGGCTTTCATGCCTAAGGCAGGACTAGAACTCCCAGTCTCCTGGTGATTGGCTCAAAGTCACCAAGCTGGCTTTTGTCCTTAAGGTGGGACTAGAATTCACTATCTCCTCGCGATTGGTCCAAAGTCACCCAGACGGGCTTCATACCTAAGGCGGGACTAGAACTCCCCGTCTCCTGGTGATTGGTCCAATGTCACCCAGCCGGCTTTCATGCCTAAAATGGGATTAGAACTCACCATCTCCCTTTTCCTAGCTTTGGTGGACCAAACTGGTTCCCACGTTGTTGTTGTTGTTTTAAAAAAGCTGAAAATCTTACACCCTGTCTGCAAGTAGGACGGGAGAAAGGAATAACCTGGTGTGACACTCACCTCCTGAGACAGGAACGGGATGAGCTGAGCACAGATGACGTTCAGCCGCTTGGCAATCTCCGTCTGCAAGGGGAAAAGGGGAGAGGGCAGGAGGAAGGGAAAACGCCATTACAGTGTATCTACCTGAATTCCCACAAAACAGAATAGAAATAGAAATAATAGAAGGGGAGGGGAGGGGAGGGGAGGAGAGGAGGAGAAGGAGAGGACAGGAAGAGAGGAGAGGAGGGGAGGGGAGGGGAGGGGAGGAGAGGAGGGGAGGAGAAGGAGAGGACAGGAAGAGGAGAGGAGAGGAGGGGAGGGGGGATGAGAGGAGGAGAAGGAGAGGACAGGAAGAGAGGAGAGGAGGGGAGGGGAGGGGAGGACAGGACGAGAGGAGGGGAGGAGAGGAGGAGAAGGAGAGGACAGGAAGAGAGAGGAGAGGAGGGGAGGGGAGGAAAGGAGGGGATGAGAGGAGGAGAAGGAGAGGACAGGAAGAGTGGAGAGGAGAGGAGAGGAGAGGAGGAGAGGGGAGGGGAGGAGAGGAGGGGAGCAGACGAGGAGAAGGAGAGGACAGGAAGAGAGGAGGAGAGGGGAGGGAGGAGAGGAGAGGAGGGGAGGGGAGCAGACGAGGAGAAGGAGAGGACAGGAAGAGAGGAGAGGAGAGGAGAGGAGGGGAGGAGAGGAGGAGAAGGAGAGGACAGGAAGAGAGAGGAGAGGAGGGGAGGGGAGGAAAGGAGGGGATGAGAGGAGGAGAAGGAGAGGACAGGAAGAGTGGAGAGGAGAGGAGAGGAGAGGAGAGGGGAGGGGAGGAGAGGAGGGGAGCAGACGAGGAGAAGGAGAGGACAGGAAGAGAGGAGGAGAGGGGAGGGGGGAGAGGAGAGGAGGGGAGGGGAGCAGACGAGGAGAAGGAGAGGACAGGAAGAGAGGAGAGGAGAGGAGGGGAGGGGAGGAGAGGAGGGGAGGAGAGGACAGGAAGAGAGGAGAGGAGGGGAGGGGAGGGGAGGAGGGGATGAGAGGAGGAGAAGGAGAGGAGGGGAGGGGAGGGGAGGAAGAGGGGAGGGGAGGGGAGGAAGAGGGGAGGGGAGGAGGGGAGGAGAGGAGGAGAAGGAGAGGACAGGAAGAGAGGAGGAGAGGGGAGGGAGGAGAGGAGAGGAGGGGAGGGGAGCAGACGAGGAGAAGGAGAGGACAGGAAGAGAGGAGAGGAGAGGAGGGGAGGGGAGGAGAGGAGGGGAGGAGAGGACAGGAAGAGAGGAGAGGAGGGGAGGGGAGGAGGGGATGAGAGGAGGAGAAGGAGAGGAGGGGAGGGGAGGGGAGGAAGAGGGGAGGGGAGGGGAGGGGAGGAAGAGGGGAAGGGAGGGGAGGAGGGGAGGGGAAGGGAGGAGAGGAGAGAACAATAGAGTTGGAAGGGACCTTGTAGGTCATCTAGTCCAACCCCCCGCCCAAGCAGGAGACCCTACACCATTTCTGACAGATGGCAGTTCCAGTCCCTTCTTGAAAACCTCCAGCGATGAAGCTCCCACAACTTCTGAAGGCAACTTCTCTTCCATCGGTTGATGGTTCTCACTGTCAGAAAATGTCTCCTTAGATTCCAGCGCTTTATCTGCTTTTCATGCAAAACTCTCCGCTTTTAATCTTTAACATGGCTCCCGGGCTGTTTTGTTTTCCTCAAAGTCCGATACCGCCGTCTGAAAATCCAGCAGGGAGCACACAAGCCCTGTTGAACTGACAACCCGGCCTTTGCTAACAGCGAAATTTTTCTGCTTTTGAAAGCAGGCTACGCCTTGTCCTCATTCACGTCGACACTTTCGCCCGCTCGTCAACCTGACAGAACGGCGTTCCCACTGCCTTTCTCCAGGATCCTGGGTTCAACTTCCTAGTACTCCTTGAATTACGACCGTCAGGGACCCCTCCCATCGAGGTCATAAAGTCATGACGGCTATAAAATAACCACAATGGTCAGATTCCATTGCCGGTCATAATTCAAGGACTGATTTTTATGACCTCGGCTGTTATTTTTTTCCTGCGAGTCTTGGCTAGCCACCAAACTCAGATTTTGAGCCGAGGGTTACAAGCCCCGTGTAGAAAGCAGTTCGATTCCTTCCAATGAAATAAATTGGATTAAGTTTATTTGAAATAAATTAATTTGAAATAAACAGTTCCAGTGTTGGTCAGCTTCAAAATTCAAATCAGCAAAAATAAAAAATGAAATACATACACACTGGAAGACTGGCTTTCCTGCAAGATCTATATTATTTCTATAATTCCACGATATTCTAATCCCCAAATCAAAGTTTTGTTTCTCTTAGTTTCTCGCAAATGCAGGTAGTCCTCGACTTACGGCAGCAATGGCGCCCGAAATTTCTGTTGCTACATGAAACGGCTGTTAAGTGAGTTTTGCCCCATTTGATCACTTTTCTTGCCACAGTTCAGTGGTGGGATTCAGCTGGTTCGGTCCGATTCGGTTAATCCAGGAGTGGTGACTGCGGGAGGCTCCGCCCACTTGCCCGGATGTAATGTGCAGCTACTGCGCATGGGTAGAAGGCCATGCACATAGGTGGCACATGGGAGCGTAGCACGCATGCACGTGCTCACATTTGCAAACCGGTAGGGAAGGTAAGTGAATCCCACCTCTCCCACCGTTGTTAAGTGAATCACTGCAGTCGTTCAATTAGTAATATGGTGGCAAAGCAAATCTGGTTTTTCCCCTTTGCTCGTCAGGAAGGTCGCAAAAGGGGATCAACATGACTCTGGGACACTGCAACCGTCGTAAGTATGAGTCAGTTGCCAAGCATCTGAATTTTCATCACGTGACCACGGAGGGATGTTGCAACGGTCGTCCAGTATGAAAAACGGTCATTAATCACTTTTTCCGGTGCCATTGTAAACTTCGAACAGTCACTAAACGAATGGTTGGAACTTGGAAGACTGCCTGTATTTCATCGCCTTGCCAGAGAGAGAAGCAAGCCACTGCTTTGACGTTGTCCATAACACAAAACTTTTGTTGGGGTCTCCATCAGCGATTTAATGGAGTAGAGGACTCCTGAGCATGCACAGAGTGCCTGACTCTCATCGGTTCTCTATTTCACTATGGAAACTTTCTAACGCATTGAAAACTGGGCAGGAACGGGGTAAAGTTTTTTAAATTTTTGCCATCCCCATTAGCATCTGCATTCATTTTACCGGTGATATAATGCTTCTGGTTTTTTTAAAAAAATGAAAGATAGCACTTGCCAGGAAAAAAAAAAAAGGAGAGAGAGAGAGAGAGAGAGAGAGAAGGAGAAAGGAGAGGAACGGAGACAGTAAGTACTTTCTGGGAAAAATTTAATTCTCTCTTGGGGGCTGCATAATGGATTTGCCTTTCTAATGCACTTGTGGCCAGGCACCTCCGGTGGAGGGGAGGGGGGCGCGAGGGGGAGAGCTGTCTCCAATTCACTTTCAGCTCGTTAATGTTCAATTTAGTGGCCTTTTAACGCTTTGCCCGGATGAGAAACGATCAAACCCGCCTGCCCAGATTTCCTGCTCCTGGCTTAAAATTGCTTGCCACGCTTCCGTCCGTCCCTCCTTTCTTCCAGCGTGCAAAGAAGTAATACACAAACATACCATATCTTTCTTTTTGGATTCCTTCCCACCCCCACCCAAAAAAATTCCTAACTCCTTTCTGGAATACAAGCGGTCCTCGACTTATGACATCAATTAGAATGGAATGGAATAACAGAGTTGGAAGGGGCCTTGGAGGTCTTCTAGTCCAACCCCCTGCTTAGGCAGGAAACCCTACACCACTTGGTTGTCCAATCTCCTCCTTAAAAACTTCCAGTGTTGGAGCATTCGCAACTTCTGGAGGCAAGTTGTTCCATTGGTTAATTGTTCTAAGTGGCTTAGTGGCTAAGACGCTGAGCTTGTCGATCAGAAAGGTCGGCGGTTCGAATCCCTCGTATAGGTCTCCTGTGTGAGCAGGGGGGTTGGACTAGATGACCTCCAAGGTCCCTTCCAACTATTGCCCCTTGGTGGCACAGCAGACTAAAACCCTGTTAAGTAGCACCAGCTGCCTGCAATTACTGCAAGTTCAAATCTCACCAGGCTCAAGGTTGACTCAGCCTTCCATCCTTCCGAGGTAGGTAAAATGAGGACCCGGATTGTGGGGACAATAAGCTGACTTTGTATTAAAAAAAAGAACACCGCTTGGGGGGGGCCTGAAAGCCCTACTAAGCAGGTATATACAAAAGTATGAAGGCTATTGCTTAACGCATTGTAAGCTGCCCTGAGTCTCCGGAGAAGGGGGGCATATAAATCGAACCAATAAATAACTGTTACTGTTCTGTCAAATTTCTCCTTAGTTCTTGGGTGCTTCTCTCCTTGATTAGTTTCCACCCATTGTTTCTTTTCCTGCCTTCAGGTGCTTTGGAGAACAGATTGACTCCCTCTTCTTTGTGGCAGCCCCTGAGATATTGGAAGACTCCTATCATGTCTCCTTCTTTTCATTAAACTAGACATTTCCAGTTCCTGCAACCGTTCTTTATATGTTTTAGCCTCCAGTCCCCTAAGCATCTTTGTTGCTCTTCTCTGCACTCTTTATAGAGTCTCGACATCTTTTTTTACATCGTGGCGACCAAAACTGAATGCAATATTCCAAGTGTGGCCTTACCAAGGCCTTATAAAGTGGTCTTAACACTTCACGTGATCTTGATTCTATCCCTCTGTTGATGCAGCCTAGAACTGTGTTGGCATTTTTGGCAGCTGCTGCACACGGCTGGCTCGTATTTAAATGATTGTCCACTAGGATTCCAAGATCCCTCTCACAGTTACTACTATTGAGCAAGGTACCACATATACGGTACCTGTGCATTTTGTTTTTCTTGCCTAAATGTAGAACCTTCCTTTTTTTCACCGTTGAATTTCATAGGTAGATAGGGCCCAATGTTCAAGTCTGTCAAGAATGTCCTTCTGTATCTTAAGCCTATCTTCCGGAGTGTTGGCTATTCCTGCCAGCTTGATGTTGTCTGCAAATTTGATGAGTTCCCCATCTATTGAGGCCAAGCTTTCAGTTGTTAAGCGGGACGCTTGCGAAGGGAGTTTTGCTCCACTTCCTGGCCACTTCCTTGTTAAGGGTTATCACTGCAGTCGTTAAGTTAGGAACACGGTTATGAAGTCAATCTGGCTACCGCATTGATTTGTTTGTCAGGTGGTCGCAAAAGGGGGAGTCACATAATCCCGGGCCACCGTCATAAATACGAGTCGGTTGCCAAGCGTCTGAATTTTGACAGTCATTAAATGTGAAAAATGGTTATAAGTCACTTTTCTCAGTGTTTTGTAACTTGGAACAGCCATGACTCCAAGTGGGGGCGAGTCATTGGCCCCCACAGATAGGGCTCGCAACTTGGGTGTCCTCCTGGATTCACGGCTGTCTTTAGAAGAGCATTTGACAGCTGTCGCCAGGAGGACTTTTTATCAGGTCCGCCTGATCCGCCAGTTGCGTCCCTTTCTGGATCGGGACTCCTTACGCACGGTCACTCATGCCCTGGACTACTGTAATGCTCTCTACATGGCGCTCCCCTTGAGGAGCACCCGGAGGCTCCAACTGGCGCAGAGTGCGGCCGCGCGGGTGGTTATGGGAGCGACATGGCGCTCCCATGTAACACCTCTCCTGCACGAGCTGCACTGGCTCCCGGTGGTCTTCCGGGTGCGCTTCAAGGTTTTGGTTACCACCTTTAGAGCGCTCCATGGCTTAGGACCTGGTTACTTACGGGACCGCCTTCTGCCACCAGTAGCCTCTCACCGGCCAGTACGCTCACATAGAGTGTGGTTCCTCCGGGTGCCGTCGGCCAAACAGTGTCGACTGGTGGCCCCCAGGGGGAGAGCCTTCTCTGTGGGGGCACCTGCCATCTGGAATGAGCTCCCCCCGGAGATATGGACGATCCCGGATTTACGCACCTTCCGCCATGCCCTCAAGACCTTTTTATTTCAGCAGGCTGGCCTGGCCTAACTTCCCTTTTAAATAGTAAATTTTAAATTTGTTTTGGGCCAAACTATTTAATGGGTTTTTATATTGTCTTTTAAATTTTGTAGTTTGTGTGTTTTATCTTTTTGGCTGTTCACCGCCCTGAGTCCTTCAGGAGTAGGGCGGTATATAAATCCAATAAAATTAAATAAATAAATAAATAAATAAATGATAAAAATTCGAATGTTTGGTAATTGACTCATATTTATGACGGTTGCAGTGTTCCAGGATCACGTGATCTTATTTTGCGACCTTCTGACAAGCAAAGTCATTGGGGAAAGCCAGATTCGCTTAACAACTGCGTTGCTAACTTAACACTCGCAGTGATTCACTTAAGAAATGTGGCAAGGTCGTAAAATGGGGCAAAATTCGCTTAACAACTGTTTCACGTAGGAACAGAAATTTTGGGCTAATTATGGCCGTAAGTTGAAACGACCTACACTGAAATTTAAAAGACGCCCATATCAATCTTTGTCTTTAGGACCAGGTTTAGCCTTGTAGCACCAAAGCACAAGGCTACACAGGCAGTCCTGAACTTACAATCACTTATGTAGTGACTGTTTGAACTTACAACAGCACTGAAAAAGTGACTTATAACTTGGTCCTTCCACTTACAACCTTTGAAGCATCCCCAGGATCGTGTGATTAAAATTCAAGCGCTTGACAACCGATTCCTATTTATGATCATTGCACTGTCCTGGCCGGGATCATGTGATCCCCTTTTGCGACCTTCTGATCAGCAAAGCCAATGGGGAAAGCCGGATTCGCTTAACGACCTCAAGATTCACTTAACAACCCTGGCGATTTGTTAAGTGGCCAAAACGCGGTAAAATCAGACACGACTCACTCAACAACCGCCTCGCTTAAGAAATTCTGGTCCCAATTGTGGTCGTAAGTCGAGGACCACCTGTAGAGATGTTTTTCAAAAGTTGACGGTTGACCCAAGCAAAGCAGGACTCTACCACTAAGCTCTAACCCAGGGGGGGGGGGGGTGTCCAACCTTGTCAACTTTTAACACCTGTGGACTTCAATTCCCAGAATTCCCCAGCCAGCCATGGCTGGCTGGGGAATTCTGGGAATTGAAGTCCACAGGACTTCAAAGTTGCCAAAATTGGACACCCCTGCTCTAAACCTTCACTGTTATAGTCCTTTTTTTCTACTATCTGTTTTTTTTTGGGGGGGGGGCTCTTGCCTTACAAATGACAATCTCTCCCATTGCAACTCTCCTATCTTCTGCCCACAGACCCTCTCCCCAGCAACCCCCTAGCTTGCATTTCTGCAAAGAGATATTCCTTTCATTTGCATCTCTCTCCCCCTCCCTCTCTTTATATTTTTTCCCCCCCGTCAAGCTGTTTTCCTGCCTATGCACATCCCTAAGCACCATTTCCCCCCTCCCCCCCCCGACAGGAAGGCAGAGAGCCTTTTGGAAAAACAATTTATTTTTTAAAAAAAACAGAAGGGTGGAGGGGATATCAGGAAATCCAATCACCACCGAGCCCGACCACCAAACAGCTTACTATAAAGAGGAGCCTTCGTCCGGGATCAAATTAAATGGTATGACCTTTTTATGCTGGCAATAAAGCAGGTGATGAGGGAAAGGGGGGGGGAGATTGGGCCTGGGGAGGTGGGGTTTGGGCTTGAATAACATTAAAAAGACACCTGCTGGGCAAATCTAATCGAAGGGGAGGTGCCAGTCTTTTGGGGAAAGAGAGGAGGGGTCTCCAATAGCGGAGAAGGGATCCAGCAGCACAGAGAAGATAACCACAAAGGTTATACATCAATCCGGCTCCCATTTGTCACCTGGAGGCTGTCAAGGCCCAGAGTTATGAGTTTCTCCTTAAAATAAAACAGGGGGAGGTGGGGGGGGGGGGAAGGAGGAGCCGTGACAGCTTTCTGGCAACTGGCCAGGCCAGCAGCACCACCACCTGAAGCAGGTTGTAAATCCTGCCATGCAACAGCACACACAACATCGCAAGGAAACACACGGGGGGGAAAGAGAGAGAGAGAGGACAGGGATAAATGGAAGATCGGCTTTTAATATCGTTTTATCATGCCGTGGTTAAGGCCACACGTGGAATCCAGTTTTGGTCGCCACGATGTAAAGAAGAGGTTGAGACTCTGAAAAAAGTGCAGAGAAGAGCAACAAAGATGATTAGGGGGCTGGAGGCTAAAACGTTATAAAGGACGGTTGCCGGAATTGGGCATGGCTAGTTTAGTGATATAAAGTCATATAAAGAGGCTTTCATGATTTAGTCATATAAAGATGCTTGCTCCTGGAGAGGAAAGCCATGGCAAAGTTAGACAGCATACTAAAAAGCAGAGACATCACCCTGCCAACAAAAGTGCGTATAGTCAAGGCTATGGTTTTCCCAGTTTATTTATTGGTTCGATTTATATGCCGTCTTTTTCCGGAGACTCAGGGTGGCTTACAATGCGTTAAGCAATAGCCTTCATACTTTTGTATATACCTGCTTAGTAGGGCTTTCGCCCTCCCCCAAGCGGTGTTCTTTTTTATACAAAGTCAACTTATTGCCCCCACAAACTGGGTCCTCATTTTACCTACCTCGAAAGGATGGAAGGCTGAGTCAACCTTGAGCCTGGTGAGATTTGAACTTGCAGTAATTGCAGGCAGCTGGTGTTACTTAACAGTGCTTTAGTCTGCTGCGCCACCAAGGCTCTTTAGTTGCAATGGATGGCTGTGAACGTTGGACCATAAGAAAGGCTGAGCGCCAAAGAATTGAGGCCTTTGAATTCTGGTGCTGGAGAAGACTCCTGCGAGTCCCTTGGACTGCAAGGCCATCAAACTGGTCAGTCCTAAGAGGAAATCAACCCTGACGGCTCTTTAGAAGGCCAGATCCTGAAGATGAAACTGAAACACTTTGGCCACCTAATGAGAAGGAAAGACTCCTTCTCATGCTGGGAAAGATGGCGAGCAAAAGAAGAAGGGGACGGCAGAGAACGAGGTGGCTGGATGGAGTCACCAAAGCAGTCGGCGTGAGCTTAAGTGGACTCCAGAGGATGGTAGAGGACAGGAAGGCCTGGAGGAACGTGGTCCATGGGGTCGCGATGGGTCAGACACGACTTTGCAACTAACAACAACAGTTTAATGAAGAGAAGGACCAGGGGTGACATGATTAGCAGACTTCCAATATCTCGGGGGTTGCCCCAAAGAAGAGTTGCAGGAATTGGGTATGTCTAGTTTAATGAAAAGAAGGACTAGTGGTGACATGATAGCAGTACAGGTGGTTTTCGACTTACGGCCACAATTGAGTCTAAAACATATCTGGCTAAGCGAGACATTTGTTAAGTGAGTTTTGCCCCATTGTATGACCTTTCTTGCCTCAATTGTTAAGTGAGTCCCTGCAGTTGATAAAAGTTAGTAATCCGGTCGTTAAGCGAATCTGGCTTCCCCTTTGACTTGGCGGAAGGTCGCATGATTTTGGGACTCAGCAACGGTCGTAAATAGGAACCAGTTGCCAAGCGTCCGAATTTTGAACACGTGATCATGGGAATGCTACAAAGATTGTGAAAAACGGTCGTAAGTCACATTTTTCAGGGCCGTTGTAACCTTGAGTGGTCACTAAATGAACTGTTGTAAATCGAGGATTACCCGTATTCCAATATCTGCCAGAGAGAAGAGAAGGGGTCCAGCTATTCTCCAAAGCACCGGAAGGCAGGAGACGAAACAATGGATGGAAGTTAATCAAGGAGAGAAGCAACCTAGAATTAAGGAGGAATTTCCTGACATTGAGAAGAATTACCGTATTTTTCGGAGTATAAGACGCACTTTAGTTTTTGGGGAGAAAAATAAGAAAAAAGCTGATTGGCAGGTGGATGGGCCTCCCGGAATATCCCCAATCAGCTGTTCCCAGAGGTGAATTTTAGCAACAGGTTCCTTGGTTGTGAGCTCTGTGTCTTGCTTTTTTTTTTTTTGCTTTTTTTTCCCTGCCTCTGAAACTTCTGAAACTCAGTTTCAGGAAAAAAAAAAAAATTCTGCCTCTGAAAGCCTCCGAAACAGCTTCAGAAAAAAAGCCTCTGAAGCTCTGTTTGGAGGCTTCTTTTCTGAAGCTTCGTTTCTGATGCTTTTTTCAACCTCTGAAACCTCCGTTTGAGAAGCTGGGTGGGGCTACATTCAGAGTGTAAGACGCACCCAGATTTTCACCCTCTTTTTTGGGGGAAAAAGGTGCGTCTTATACTCCGAAAGATACGGTAACCAGTGGAACAGCTTGCCACCAGAAGTTGTGAATGCTCCATCATCGGAGGCTTTTAAGAAGAGATTGGACAGCCGCTTGCCTGAAACAAAATAGGGTCTCCTGTTGAGAATGGGGTTGGACTAGAAGACCTCCAAGGTCCCTTTCCCCGGTGCTATTCCGGGGATCATCTGGCTGGGCAGATTCCAAGCTGGGGAAGGGGGGAAAATGGGGAAGGGAAAAGCTGGCAAGAGAGGCTGGAGCTGTCCAAAGCCCCCTCCTCATCCATGCAGAGGGACAATTTGCACCCAATACAAGAGGCTGGTTCAGATCGGAAGGCAGATTTGCAGTCAAAACCTGGTTCCCTCTGTCTTCTGTATCACAAACGGGGGGGTGGGTGTGAGGTGGGGGAGCTAAATGCCCTTTCTCTGCTCCTTAGAACCTGACACATTTCTGGGGAGGGCGTGATTTTCGGCCGACTGGCGAGAGGATTAATCTAAACCCAACTGCTAAGCCGGCATGATGCCCCCAATGCACCTTTAAAGGTTAAACTGCAGCAAATGGAAAATGGAAAAAAAAACCAGATCAGGATGAAAATTCCAACCGGATCAGCTTCCAGAGGCCCTCGTTTGGAATTAAAACACCCCCCATTTTGAAAAAAACAAAACAAAAACAAAAGAACGCAGGCAGTCCTCGACTTACAACCGTTCATTTAGCGACCGTCCAAAGTTACAAGGGCTCTGAAAAAAAGGGACTGATGACACAGGTCCTCGCCTTTACGACCATCGCAGCATCCCTGAGATTACGTGATCAAAAATTTCAGGCAGTAACTTTCTTGCCATGCTTCTTAAGTGAACCAGAAGCAGTTGTTAAGTGAGTAACCTGGTTGGTAAGTGAATCTGACTTCCCCCGTGACCCCGGGACAGTGCAACCGTCATAAATGTGAGTCAGTTGCCATGCACCCTAATGTAAATCACATGACCATGGGGGGGGGTGCTGCAATGGTCACAAGCGTGATAAATGGTCACGAGTCACTTTTTTTCATTGCCGTTGCAACTTTAAATGGTCGCTAAATGAATTGTTGTAAGTCAAGGACTACCTGTATTGACGATGGTTGTAGGATGCTGGGGTTTGCAACCTTCCGGGCAGTCAAATCAATGGGGAGAAGCCGGATTCGATTAACGACTGCGTGATTCACTTAACGACTGCAGCGTTTTGGTTAGCAGCCATGGCGAAAAAATCAGACATGACTTCCTTTAACGGCTCTTACTATATATATACTGTGCTTAGGCAACCAAAATTCTGGTTCCAATTACGGTCGTAAGTCGAGGACTACCGGTAGCAGTAAAAGAGGTTCCCGACGCCTGCCTCCAACACGCGTGTCCACTTACCTGTTTGTGCATTTCGATGTTCAACCCGTAGGACATTTCATAATACTGGAAGACAAAAAGCAAGCCAAGGTTAGCCGTGGAATTTCTATCAAGGATTTTGAACAGACAAGAGGCCAATTTCCCATCGCTATTAAACTGCAGATGTAAAATCATAACTTGCAGGGATTCCTTTTACACCTGGGGCGAGAAAGGTGGTAAAAAGTGGGAAAACTCACTTAACAACTATCTTGCTTGGCAACAGAAATGTTGGGCTCAATTGTGGTCGTAAGTGGAGGACCGTATTTCTGGAAGGGAGGGGGCAAGACGGAGAAGCCAGGGAGAACTGAGCTCAACAGCCAGCCCCCCCACCCTACCTACCTTACTCTCCTTTTTTGCAAATAACAGTACAAGTAGTCCTCGGCTTACAACGGTTGGTTTTAGTGACCGTTCAAAGTTACAACGGCACTGAAAAAAATGACTTACGACCGTTTTTCACACTTAACGGCTGTTGCAGCATTCCCCACTGTCACGTGATTGACTCGTAGTTGACTCGTAGTTATGACGGTCGCAGTGCCCGGGGGGGTGTCACGTGATCCCCTTTGGCGACCTTCTGACAAGCCAAGTCAAGGGGGGAGGCAGATTCGCTTAACAACCGTGTTCCTAATTTAAAAACTGCAGAGATTCACTTAGCACTGTGACCGGTGAGGTCGTAAAACGGGGCAAAACTCACTTAACAAATGTCTCACTTAGCAACAGAAATTCGGGGCTCAATTGTGATTGTATGTCGAGGATGATTGTGTTGTGGCCTGTCGACTGCCAGCCCCTCCAGTGGCCGAATCAGAAGAATAGGAGGAGGCGGCATGGGAGTCAGCGTCAGCATCAAAGCAACCTGAGAGCTCCGAGGAGGAAGAGGGAATGGAGCTGGCAGAGAGAGAGAGACACAGAGGTGGAGCCTGGGCCGTCCGTCAGCCCTCAGATGTAGAGTCAACAGCCCCCAGGTCAGGAGGTGGCTGATGAGGAAGAGGAGGAACAGCTGGGTCCAGTGCCTGACGCCCGGAATGCACAGAAGGCAGAGGAGAGGAGAGCAGTGGAAATCTATAGGCCGGTCCTCGGGACAGAAGAACCACTGCTGCTAGCAAACTCAATCCTAGCTCTGGGGATAAAAGGCAGGGGGTGGAGATGAATAGATGTGGCAGACAACTATCCATCTCCCAGACAGACAGACTTGTTAGCCTGTGGTGAGAGAGAAACTTTTTGCCGGGATTGCCAGCGTTCCTAATAACACAATCATTGCTTCAACTACAGAGGGTTTGTTGAGTTTGTTGAGCTGGATCAGAACAGATTTCTTCAGCTGGAAAAATGTAGCTCTTGTACCCCAAAACAGGAAAGTACCCCTGGTATTAGAGTGTAAAACCTGGATTAGGAGCCTGGATAGCTCAACAGATTAAAAAGCCTGTTATTAACATTCAGCTGTCTGCAATTATTGCAAGTTTGAATATCCCCAGGCTCAAGGTTGACTCAGCCTTCCATCCTTTCTAAGGTAGGTAAATTGAGGACCCAGTTGTGGGGGCAATAAGCTGACTTTGTATAAATATACAAAAGGATGAAGGCTATTGCTTAACGCATTGTAAGCCGCCCTGAGTCTCCGGAGAAGGGCGGCATATAAATCTAATTAAAAAAATAAATAAAAATAAAAATAAAATAAAACCTGCCCACGCATTACCCTGGTGATTGCTTTCTACTCCAGTTCCCATCATCCTCGATCGCAGGCCAATGAAGAGGCAAGAGTGAGGGCTCCTAAAACTCCCCTTTCCTGGAAAGCTCAGCCTGGCATTTAATCAGCATCATAAAAGCTGCTCACCATGACATAATGTCGCTGAATTTCGGTCTTCTCCGTGGCCAGTTTCTCGCACTCAAGCTTCAAGCTGTGAAGATAAAAGGAAGACCACAGATTGAACTACCCTTCGACCTCCTTCAAAGAAACAGAGGCGTCTGGATGACCCCCTAGGCCAGAAGACCCCCCCCCAACCTTTGGGGTACCAGGGACCAGTTCCGTGGAGAGAGGTTTTTCCCACGGACGTGGGATGGAAGGAATGTGGTTTCGTGTGCTGCCTGCATCCCGCGGATGGGACTTCGCTTGTTTGCGTGGCCCGATTTTTTGGCATGCCGCAGCCTGGTTTTTAGCGACTACTGCGTCAGGGTTTCAAGTAATAGATCAGTGATGGTGAACCTTTTCGGCACCGAGTGCCAAAGAGGTTGCACAGAAACATCCACGTGCGCGCTCATTGGGGCTGCGTTCCGGAAAAGCCAAATGTCTGGGTTCTAGCACGCATTGAGTCCCTTTCTGGATCGGGACTCCTTAAACACGGTCACTCATGCCCTCGTCACTTCCCGCCTGGACTACTGCAATGCTCTCTACATGGGGCTCCCCTTGAGGAGCACCCGAAGGCTCCAACTGGCGCAGAGTGCGGCCGCACGGGTGGTTATGGGAGCGACGTGGCGCTCCCATGTAATACCTCTCCTGCGCGAGCTGCATTGGCTCCCGGTGGTCTTCCGGGTGCGCTTCAAGGTTCTGGTTACCACCTTTAGAGCGCTCCATGGCTTAGGACCTGGTTATTTACGGGACCGCCTGCTGCTGCAAACGGCCTCCCACCGGCTGGTTCGCTCTCATAGAGAGGGACTCCTCCGGGTGCCGTCGGCCAAACAATGTCGGCTGGCGGCCCCCAGGGGGAGAGCCTTCTCTGTGGGGGCATCTACTATCTGGAACGAGCTCCCCCCGGAGATACGGAGGATCCCGGATCTACGCACCTTCCGCCGCGCTCTTAAAACCTTTTTATTTCACCAGGCTGGTCTGGCCTAACCTTTCCCATTCTTTTTTTAATGTAAATTTTAAATTTGTTCTTAACCTGGGGTTTTAAACTTGTCTTGGGCTAAATTGATTTAATTCGATTTTACTTCTGTTCTTAATTTTTCTATTTTGCGTGTTTTATTCTGTGCCTGTTTACCGCCCTGAGTCCTTCGGGAGTAGGGCGGTATACAAATTAAATAAAATGAAATGAAAATGATCATCAGCTGGCCGGTGCACGTGCGCAGGCTGGTTTTCGGCACTGCTGCGTATGCGAAGGGATCGCGCTCTGGAAAAGCTGAACCTCCAGGTTCTGGTGCACAAGCGCACCCAACAATCAGCTGGCTGGTGAGCACGCGCGCACCGGTTTTCGGTAGTGCCGTACGCGCGAAGGACAGCTGATTGTTGCATGCGCATGCTCGTCAGAAATCCAGAAGACAAACAAGGCAAGGCTGCACATGCTGGGTGACATGGCTTGGCGTGCCACTTTGGGCAGGCGTGCCACAGGTTCGCTATCACAGTAATAGACCCATAGCAAGTAAAACTGAGGCAGGTGGATTCTTCAGAGTAGCTTTATTGGAAGAGTTGAGTTGAGTTGAGTTGAGTTGAGTTGAGTTGAGTTGAGTTGAGTTGAGTACAGCACAGTAGAGTAGAATAGAGTAGAATAGAATAGAATAGAATAGAATAGAATAGAATAGAATAGAATAGAATAGAATAGAATAGAATAGAATAGAATAGAATAGAATAGAATAGAATAGTGGGAATGGAATGGAATGGAATGGAATGGAATGGAATGGAATGGAATGGAATGGAATGGAATAGAATAGAATAGAATAGAATAGAATAGAATAGAATAGAATAGAATAGAATAGAATAGAATAGAATAAATATAGGAGGGAATAGAATAGGAGAGAAGAGAAGAGAAGAGAAGAGAAGAGAAGAGAAGAGAAGAGAAGAGAAGAGAAGAATTGGAAGGGACCTTGGAGGTCTTCTAGTCCAACCTCTGCTTAGGCAGGAAACCCTATACCACTTCACACAAATCATTATCCAATCTCTTCTTTAAAACTTCCACTATTTCCACAAAAACTATTGGCACAGATCTGGTGAAAACCGACTCTGAAGGTTTTCTGTGGTTTTCATCTAATTAAAAGCAAAAGTTTTCCCTCAGCCCCATGGTCCAATCAAGGCACTGTCTGGTTGCCTGGTGACAGTCACTCCTCCTTCCTCTGACCAGGTGTGAGACTGTCCTTGGTTCCCAAGAGAAAGTATTTCGTTTTGGCTACAAAATCCCAGCTATCTCTAATTTCCCCCCCCCCCCCACCTTATCCCTCAGCTCCAGTGTGGCAACACTGAAGCTCCAAGATGGCTTCGGGCGGGTCAGCTTCAGGGTTGACACCCTGCTCTAGGCACTTTAGAGTCTGGTTCACACAACCCCAGCTTAACCTTGTACCCCATTCCTGCTAAGTTGTCTTTCCCTTTTAAAAAAACCCAAAATACGGTGCCGATCAAATATTCCTTTTTTCCCAGGGAAGAAAACCTTGATGCGGTTCCCTGTATAAATCATGCAAATACAGATCCGCATTTGCATAATGTATTCAGCCCCTGTCTAGTTTGCATAATCTATTCACAGCTTTAGCAAAGGGGGCTGCGTTCCCCCAAATTGCTTTGGCTGAAGCAATAGCGCTTAAGACTTATATACAGCTTCACAGTGCTTTCCAACCCTCTCTAAGCGGTTTACAGAGTCAGCCTATCATCATCACCATTTAATGGCCCCATAATCTCTTGCAGGGTGGAGTCTGGGCAACTAAATGGAGCTAGCAGAGCGTTTAATGGCCGGATGCCTTTCCTGTCACCAATGCAGAGCTTTGTTCAGCAGATATATTCCCATTGTGCCCAGAGAGAGAAATATCTGCCTCTACCTAGGATCGAACTCACAGCCTCCTGATTGTGACATAAGAGCTCTACCTCTAGGCCACCGCACCACTCCTTTACAGAGTCAGCGTATCGCCCCCAAACAATCTGGGTCCTCATTTGACCGACCACAGAAGGACGGAAGGCTGAATCAACCTTGAACGGGTGAGAATCAAACTGCTGACAGTCGGCAGAGTATGCCTGCAATACTGCATTCTAACCACTGCGCCACCACGGTCCTCGTCCTACATTAGCTACCCTCCACGCACTGTCCGGTGTCCTCGCGCACCATGCGCAGTCATGAGTCCTAGAAACTTGAACAGCTTAAAAACAAAAAGGCGGACCCTAGGGCTAAACTCGCCATTTCATTCTTATTCAGCTTAACCGGTTTGATATTTTTCGTTTCAACCTCTTGTAAGCGGCCCAGAGTCGCTCCAACAGTGAGATGGGTGGCATATATAATTAATAAACCAATGAATTAAATCAGGGATCCCTAACCACCCCCAGGCCATGGCCCACTGCCAGGCCGTGGTCTGTTCGGAACCGGGCTACGAAAATGGCCGGTGAACACGCATGCCGCTCCCCTTGAACGAGAAGCAGGCGAGTGCGTGGGTGCAAGTGTGGCGGACACAGGTGGCTGCTGTTTGCGCAAATGGAGCTACGCGCCCACTCGCACTCCACTCGCACAAAACCATCCCCTTTCCCTTCCCGCCTATTGTGGCTCCATTACCTGAGCCTGTGTTATCGGCAGGAGAGGACTCCGAGAGTGAAGGAGAGGAGTTGGCAAGGCCTCTCTCTCCAGGACCCTCCTCTCTGGCAATGCCTTCGGTATCCGCCGAAGGTCAAGAGATAGGCCCGGGGCCAAGCACGTCCACGCAGCCACAGGTGGACAGTAATGAGGGAGATGAGTCTTGGCTGGATCCTCGGCAGCGTCACAGAGATAAGCGCGCACAACAGAAGAAGAGGCGTGCCAGAGATTAAGCTGAGTCACTGGACCATACCCCACAGGGTATAAAAGAGGGTGTGGTGGCCGGTTCAGCTCTGTGACAAGCAAAAAACGGATATCGGACGACCTTCTTTGTATTTACTGGACTTTGTTGATTATTATGTATTGGCTTTGTTCCCGGACGAAGGGAAAAACTCCCCCGTCGTGAGTAAAGAATACCTGGCAGCCAGCCACTGGGTTGCTGCCAATTCTGATACCAGATAAAATTGTTGTTGGCTGAGTTCTTTAGCTGTTGCCTGTCTGTGGGGGTGCGTGTGTGAGACGGGGACAGAACACCGCCGGACTGCAAAGCCAGAAAGGTGGGGACCACTGAATTAAATAAGTAAATCAACACAGGGCTTCGCAACGATTTTGATTCGATTTGGGCCTCTCCGGTTCAGAGAGAGAGAGAGCTGCCACTCAATCATCCAGACCAACCGTCTCCAACCTTTCTGCTTTGTGGACCTGTCCCTTCCATGCAGGGGTGAGATTCAGTCAGTCCGGGTGAACCAGATGTTAATTTTAATCTGGTTTGCCGAACTGGTAGTTACAAGGACTGGCTGACCCCGCCCACCCTGCCCCGCCCCGCCCCGAAGTCTCCATGCAGCCTGTTTTGGATGCTGGTTAAGTGGAGGGCCCATGTGGAGGCTCTGGGAGAGAGAAAAACGGGCCTACCGGAAGTCCGAAAACGGGCCCATTTCTGGCCTCCGGAGGGCCTCTGGAGCCTGGGCCGTTTTCGCCCTCCCAGAAGCTCAAGGAAAGCCTCCAGCGCCTGGGGAGGGTGAAAAACAGGCCTACCCAAAGTACTGGGTTTGTAGAAAAAAATGCTTTTAAAAAGCTCTGACGATCCCAGCTGAGCCGCGTGATCATCAGAGGATTTTTTAAAAAAAACTTTTAAACTTTTAAACTCTACATGGGGCTCCCCTTGAGGAGCACCCGGAGGCTCCAACTGGCGCAGAGTGCGGCCGCGCGGGTGGTAATGGGAGCGACATGGCGTTCCCATGTAACACCTCTCCTGCGCGAGCTGCACTGGCTCCCGGTGGTCTTCCGGGTGCGCTTCAAGGTCTTGGTTACCACCTTTAAAGCGCTCCATGGCTTAGGACCCGGGTACTTGCGGGACCGCCTACTACCACCAATAGCCTCCCACCGGCCGGTACGCTCCCATAGAGAGGGGCTCCTCCGGGTGCCGTCAGCCAAACAATGCCGACTGGCGGCCCCCAGGGGGAGAGCCTTCTCTGTGGGGGCACCTACTATCTGGAACGAGCTCCCCCCAGAGATACGGAGGATCCCGGATCTGCGCACCTTCCGCCGCGCCTTAAAGACCTTACTATTTCACCAGGCCGGCCTGGCCTAATTTTCCCCCTCTTTTATAAAAGATTTTTAAAATTTTAAATATCTTTTAGTATTTATATATTCAATTTTAAATTGGTTTTAAAAGTTTGGGGTTTTAAATTTGTCGGGGCCAAAATTATTTAATTTGATTTTATTCTATTTTTTAAATTTTGTATTGTATGTGTTTTTATTGTTTGGCTGTGCACCGCCCTGAGTCCTTCGGGAGTAGGGCGGTATAGAAATCTAATAAAATAAAATAAAAAATAAAAAAATAAAAGCATTTTTTCGGCTGAAGAAAAAATGCTTTTAAAAGTAAAAAAAAAAAAAAACCCTCTGATGATCACGCGGCTCAGCTGTGCATGGGGGGGCGGGGGTAGGAGAGGGATTTTTGCTACCGGTTCTCCGAACCACCTGCCACCATCGCTACCGGATCGGGCGATCCGGACCCAACCAGGAGCATTTCACCAGATACAGCCTCGTCGGGTTGCAAAGGGCGCCTTACCCAGAGGGGCAAAAATCATCCAAACAGTTCACGGCAGGATTAAATCAGAGATTGAAAAGCTGGCTTCGGTACACACACACACACACACACACACACACACACACACACACACACACACAAACCAGGATCAAAGGAAGAAGCCACACAGTCCTCCACCCAGCTCAACGTCCCCTAGGAAAACGAACGTCCTTTTTACCTGTGGTACTGGTTCTGCAAAAACTGGAATTCTTCTTTGATCCGGTCCAAAATCTCGGGGTAAGTCAGTTTCAAAGACTGGGGGGTGGTTGATACGACGCTGGCGGCAGCCGCGGCGGCAACAGCTGTGGTGGCCATAGGCGGTGTCTGTAGGTGAGCCTGGGAGGGAGACGGAGAGAGACAGTGGCAAAATCAGCCATGGCAGAGCAAGTATCACATGCCGGCCCTCGTTCCCCTCCCATTCTGTTGTCCCCTTTGGAAAGAGGCCTGCTCCCCCACTTCTCCCCCTCCCTCTTTCCCAATGGTGATTCGCTTAACGACCACTGGAATAAAAGGTCATCCATTTGTCGGGTGGTACACAGTGATGGAATTCAAGTTTTTTTTTACTACCGGTTCTATGGGCGTGGCTTGGTGGGTGTGTCTTGGTGGGGGAAGGATATTGCAAAATCCCCATTCCCACCCCACTCCAGGGGAAGGATACTGCAAAATCTCCATTCCCTCCCCACTCCAGGGGAAGGATATTGCAAAATCCCCATTCCGTCGCCACTCCAGGGGAAGGATACTGCAATATCCACATTCCCTCCCCACTCCAGGGGAAGGATACTACAAAATCTTCCTTCCCACCCCACTCCAGGGGAACGATATCACAAAATCCCTATTCCCTCCCCACTCCAGGGGAAGGATACTGCAAAATCTCCATTCCCACTCCACTCCAGGGGAAGGATACTGCAAAACCTCCATTCCCACTCCACTCCAGGGGAAGGATACTGCAAAATCTCCTTTCCCACCCCACTCCGGGGGAAGGATATTGCATAATCCCCATTCCCACCATACTCCTGGGGCCAGCCAGAGGTAGTATTTGCCGGTTCTCCGAACTAGTCAAAATTTCCGCTACCAGTTCTGTCCGAACCTGCTGAATAGCACCCCTGGTCATACAATGATTGTTAAATGAGCATCATATGCAATTCTTCTGCAAAGCATCCCATTGCGAACAATGGGTTCACTTAATGACCTGGATTCACATTAACAATGATGGGAGAATTCTGGGAGTTGAAGTCCACAAGACTTAAAAGTTGCCACGCCAGCCCCCAACCCCCCACCCCGGATGAAAGAATTGCTTGGAGGAAAACTTTTATCAATCTAGAAATGCTTTAACCAACCCACACCTGAAGATTTGCTTTCAAAGCACATCACTCATCCCCATCCGTTGGTGCATGAATTACTGCTCCTGCTCCGGGTAGTTTTAGGCCAATTTGCAGCATTCAAAACGATGCAAAAGATATTTTTAATTTTGAAGTTCCAATCAGCTCGGAGGTGATTTTCCCGCAAACCAAATGCCACTGAACGAACTCTGTCTGGCTTTAAGTCATGAGTTCATCCCAGCCAGTTAAACATTTGCCACTTCGGCGTTTTAATAACAAGTCCCAGAAAAGAATTTCCAAGCATTGGAGCTTGCTCACTAGAATTGTTTACTCAACAAAGTATATAATACACGTAGTCCTCGATTTACGACTGCCCAAAATGTTGAGCCCAACATTTCTAAGTGAAACATTTGTTAAGTTCAAGGCTGACTCGGCCTTCCATACTTCCGAGGTCGGTAAAGTGAGGACCCAGAAAAATGGCAAGATGCTGACTCTGTAATCCGCTTAGAGAGGGCTGCAAACCACTGTGAAGCGGTATATAAGTCTAAATGCTACTGGAAAGGAAGGAAGGAAGGAAGGAAGGAAGGAAGGAAGGAAGGAAGGAAGGGGAGGAAGGAAGGAAGGAAGGAAGGAAGGAAGGAAGGAAGGAAGGAAGGAAGGAAGGGGAAGGGAAGGGAAGGAAGGAAGGAGCAGCCCTGGTAGCGCAGCAGACTAAAGCACTGTTATTAACATCAGCTGCCTGCAATTACTGCAAGTTCAAATCTCACCAGGCTCAAGGTTGACTCAGCCTTCCATCCTTTCTAAGGTAGGTAAAATGAGGACCCAGATTGTGGGGGCAATAAGCTGACTTTGTATAAATATACAAAAGTATGAAGGCTATTGCTTAACGCATTGTAAGCCGCCTTGAGTCTTCGGAGAAGGGCGGCATATAAATCAAATTTTTTAAAAAAAGGAAGGAAGGAAGGAAGGGAGGGAGGGAGGGAGGAAGTTGTAGTGGCACAGTTACAATGCAGTATTGCAGGCTGACTCTGCTCACTGCCAACAGTTCGAGTCTCACCGACTCAAGGTTGACTCAGCCTTCCATCCTTCCGAGGTCGGTAAAATGAGGACCCAGATTGTTGGGGGCCATAGGCTAACTCTGTAAACCGTTTAGAGAGGGCTGCAAAGTACTGTGAAGCGGTATATAAGTCTAAGTGCTATTGCTAAGTGAATTCTGCCCTGTTTTATGACTTTTCCTGCCACAGTTGTTAAGTGAATCATTACAGTTCTTAAGTTAAGTAACGTGGTTGTGAAGTGACTCTGGCTTCCCCATTTTTGCTTGTCAGAAGGTCGCAAAAGGGTGATCATATGACCCCGTCATAAATATGAGTCAGTTGCCAAGTGTCTGAATTTTGATCCCATGACCATGGGGATGCTGTAAGGATCGTCGGTGTGAAAAACATTCGTAAGTCACTTTTTTTTCAGTGCCGCTGTAACTTTGAACGGTCACTAAATGAATGGTCCTAAGTCGAGGACTACCTGCATTTGACATACAAAAACCCAGAACATTTTGCCACAAGCTCGTTCGGTTTTTATTTCTAAAGCATTGTAGGGGGAAAAAAAAAACCTATAATGGATTTAAAGCAAAGTTTATACCTACAAAGATCAGAATTCTGATACGGTCTTCCATATGACCCTTTATGGAATTAAAAGTGGAACTTTGAAGAAGCTGGAGAAGAAGAAATATTGATGCCTTTGAAGCCAATGTTGGAGAAGACTATTGTCCTAGTGGACAACCATTTAGATACGAGCCAGCCGTGTGCAGCAGCTGCCAAAAAAGCCAACACATTTCTAGACTGCATCAACAGAGGGATAGAATCAAGATCACGTGAAGTGTTAATACCACTTTATAATGCCTTGGTAAGGCCACACTTGGAATTCGGCATCCAGTTTTGGTCGCCACGATATAAAAATGATGTGGAGACTCTAGAAAGAGTGCAGAGAAGAGCAACAAAGATGATTAGGGGACTGGAGGCTAAAACATATAAAGAACGGTTGCTGGAATTGGGTATGTCTAGTTTAATGAAAAGAAGGATAGTATAGATAGGCAAAGGTAGGTACAGATATGTAAAATTGTATAGGAATAAGGTATAAATGACAATTATTATAATACTATGTTTAAATAACGTATAAGGTGTAAGGAATATATTATTATATTATCATTAACTTTAAATTAATCCATTATATTATGGATTAATTTAAAGTTGGAAGATGCTTGGGACCAGTGATGTCATATCTTTGTCCAATGTTTTTAATTTTGAATTACTAATAAAAAACTTTATTAAAGAAAAAAAAAGAAGGACTAGGGGAGACATGATAGCAGTCTTCCAATAACTCAGGGGCTGCCCCAAAGAAGAGGGAGTCAAGCTATTCTCCAAAGCACCTGAAGGCAGGAAAAGAAGCAATGGGTGGAAACTAATCAAGGAGAGAAGCAACTTAGAACTAAGGAGAAATTTCCTGACAGTGAGAGCAATTAATCAGTGGAACAATTTGCCTCCAGAAGTTGCGACAACACTGGACATTTTTAAGAAGATGTTGGATAACCATTTGTCCGAAGTGGTGTAGGGTTTCCTGCCTAAGCAGAGGGTTGGACTAGAAGACCTCCGAGGTCCCTTCCAACTCTGTTATTCTATTCTTCTATTCTATGTACAGTTAAGAAAACACAGAACAATTTTTGCTCCACGTTGCAGCACCGAACAGACTCCTATTAACTTTTGCAGCCCGCATGAAGGAAAGATTTGAGGACCCAGTTTGTGGGGGCAATAAGCTGACTTTGTATAAATATACAAAAGTATGAAGGCTATTGCTTAACGCATTGTAAGCCGCCCTGAGTCTCCGGAGAAGGGCGGCATATAAATCAAATTAAAAAAAAAAAAGACTCAGCTCTCCGGCCAAGGCTCTGATTGTTGGGAAAGGTGGAAGGAAAAAAGAGGAGAAGAAGAAGAGAGGAAATGGAGATGGAGGCTCAATTGGAAGAGCCAAAGGACCAGGTTGGAGACAGATTTCCATGGATAAAATCTATCTATGTGGTCAGTAAGAGCCGACAATGATTTGTTGGTATGTAATTAATTGGCCAATCGATGCAAAAGCTCAACTCCCTGGGGAAGGCTTTGATCCTGGGAAAGAGGGAAGGGAAGAGAAGAAGAGGGCCAGAATCAAGGGGAATGGACTTGATTTACAGCTGCAAGTTGGGCACGACTGGAAGATTTGAAGGACCAGATTTGAGGACAGATCTTCATGGAGTTTATCTCTGTATGCGGTCACTCAGTCAACCCTAACTCAATGCACACAATCAATCAATCCTCAATCAATCAAAACGACAGGTAGTCCTCGATTTACAACCGCAAATGAGCCCGAAATTCATGTCGCTAAATGAAACATTTGTTCAGTGCCATTTTATGACCTTTCTTGCCACAGTTAAAGCAAATCACTGTAGTTGTTGAATTATTAGTCACACAGGTGTGAAGCGAATCTGGCTTCCCTACTGACTTTGCTCGTCAGACGGTCACAAAAGGGGATCATGTGACTCCAGGACACTGCAACCGTCGTAAGTATGAGTCAATGGCCAAGTGCCTGAATTCTGATCATGTAACCATGGGGATGCTGCAATAGTCGTTAAGTGTGAAAAACGGCCATGAATCACTTTGTTGAGGGCTATTTTAACATTGAACGGTCACTAAATGAACAGCGGTAAGTCGAGGACCAGCTGTATTTCAGACATTCAAGTCTTCAGGAAAGGCTTATTTTTCCTGTCTAAATAAAATCATCAGTTAAATTTTGGTCTCTTTCCATCCTCCCCTTCCCCAATTAAAAAAACAGCCTTAGCCATCAAAAATCAGTGGGATGTCTTTGGGCCAATCACTAGGAGACTGGGAGTTCTAGTCCCACCTTAGCCCTGAAATCCGGTTGGGTGACTTTAGGCCAATCACCAGGAGACAGTGAGTTCTAGTCCCACTTTAGCCCTGAAAGCCAACTGGGTGACTTTAGGCCAATCACTAGGAGACTGGGAGTTCTAGTCCCATCTTAGCTTGAAAGCTGGCTGGGTGACTTTGGCCCAATCACCAGGAGACAATGAGCTCTAGTCCCACTTTAGTCCTGAAAGCCGGCTGGGTGACTTTAGGCCAATCACCAGGAGACCGTGAGTTCTAGTCCCATCTTAGCCTTGAAATCCGGTTGGGTGACTTTAGGCCAATCACCAGGAGACAGTGAGTTCTAGTCCCACTTTAGCCCTGAAAGCCAATTGGGTGACTTTAGGCCAATTACCAGGAGACGGTGAGTTCTAGTCCCACCTTAGCCCTGAAAGCCAACTGGGTGACTTTAGGCCAATCACTAGGAGACTGGGAGTTCTAGTCCCATCTTAGCCTTGAAAGCTGGCTGGGTGACTTTGGCCCAATCACCAGGAGATAATGAGCTCTAGTCCCACCTTAGCCCTGAAAGCCGGCTGGGTGACTTTAGGCCAATCACCAGGAGATAATGAGTTCTAGTCCCATCTTAGCCCTGAAAACCAATTGGGTGACTTTAGGCCAGTCCCTCTGTCTCAGCCTGACCCATCTGTTATTGCTCTGAGGAAAATAGGAGGAGGAAAGAGTATTAGGGATGTTCGCTGGCTGGAGTTATTCATGTTTACAAAAAGTAATAAAGGAGAGACAGATAAACAATTTTTTTTAAAAAACAATCCAAACAGTCTGAAACACACCCATCCTTGAAATACTGACATTTGGATAAGAGTTAAAATCAACTTAAAGGAAAGTATATTTTTAATTTTCTTCGATGGGAGTTGGAAACCTAAAGATTGGAGGTGGAAGGGAAATAAAAAAAGAAAAATGAAAAAACAGAGAGATCTTACCGGGGGCCGATTTTGGGAGAACATCCTTGTAAATCAACCATAGGTTTGTGATTTTAGGTAAGGTCACTGCCTCGCCGGTTTGGGGAACCCACTTTTTGGGGGTAACCTAGGGAGAATAAGATAGTTACATCATGGTTAAATTAGAAGCGTTGGGTTATCTTATCCTGGTCCCAAGTCAGAAATTATGAACATCTCCGCCACGTTCAGATGGGTGAACTACAATTCCCAGAATCCCCCCAGCCACCATGCTGGCTGAGGCAATTCTGGCAGTTGGAAGTCCACAGTCTTAAAACTTGCCACGGTTGTGAAACACTGAATTTTAAGCACATTTTAAGTACAAACCGCCTTAGCAGTCTAGAAACGGCAGACTAGATTTTCAAAATGAGCCATGAACATTATTCCAGCAGTCATAAAAATGCGCTGTTATTGGACTGAACAGGGTTGCCTATCGGCATCTATTTATTTTACACCTAATTTATTTTACACCACAGAGTTGCCTCGAAGCAAGATGGGCAGGCGAGCAAATGAACAAGAAATAAAAGAAATCCGCAAGTCACGTGTTGGCGGTCGGTGTCATCCTTTGGTTTGTGAGGATAACAGAGATTCATGAGGACTAGCACCCCAGAAAGCCTGCCACACATTTCTCTTCTCCTTTCCCAAATAGGGGGTCGTCGCCTCTTGTAGAAAACCCTTCCACACTTCTAACCAAATTCCACTTGACTCTGGTTCATCCATTACATTCTCCTCTTTGCAATAATGGCTTAATTTAGGATAGCAATAAGGAACCCATGGGGGGGAGGAGAAATATAGTTTAAATCACTAAAACATGCTTTATTTTTTAAAAGCAATAAAACAACCAAAAGAAATAAGATCCACAGGCCCCTAAATATTACAAGCCGCCTCCTTCAGTAACCCAAATTGTGTCCACTGAGGCCTGTAGCAATTACAGATAGTCTACGACTTACAACCATCCATTTAGTGACTGAACGGGGCTGAATAAAATGATTTATTGGCCCAATGACATGATCAAAATTTGATCGTTTGACAACCCGCCTGCATTTATGACGCTTGCAGCATCCAGTGGTCACATGATCGTCATTTTATGAACTTCCCGGCTGACTTCTGACAAGCAAAGTCAATGGGGGGGGGGAGCCGGGTTCGCTTAACGACCGCCCGATTCACTTAACCATTGCACCAATTTGCTTAACAACCAAGGCCAAAAAAAAGAAAAAAATCGAGGTTGTAAAATCGAGCGTGTCTCTTTTAAACAACTGCCTTGCTTAGCAACAGAAATCCTGGTCCCCAATTGCGGTCGTAAGTTGAGGACTACCTCCAAAGATTGCTGGAAAGCCACCCGACTAGAGATTTTTTTTGACCAAACTCATCTTTGATTTGAGAGATGCTGCAAAGCCCTTGAAGGCGGCCCTTCACAGACGGGAAGGATATTTGCTGTCTGCTCAGAAGGAAATTACAGGGTGAACCAAGGCCGCCTCTGGGCATGTCAAGGGCGTTTTTTTTCCTCCCTCTCCTGCTTCGAATTCCCAAGGCTGCAGACTTCAGGAAGCATAAATTTCCTTTTTAACACATGTGTGACTTGGGAAGAAGAAGCCACAACTCAACCCCTGCCCGCCCCCACTTTTATTCCTCCAGGGTCAGGCAGAAAAAGACCTCCCACCCAAACCACCGACCACACGTGGCTCTTTTCTCTTTTATTTTTATTTTGTTTTATGTCACACACCATTCCCTCTTTCCAGCTGTTCTTACATGCGCCCCTCGATTAATTTTAACGTCCCCCCTCCCAAGTTATTGCCTGCTTCGCAGGTAAGGATATAAAAATCTCCCAGCTGCAGCCTTTCCTGACTGCACCCCCCCCCCATTTCCCCAATTCCTTGTATCCCAGCCAGCTTTTATCAGGAAGGATGTGCAAAACTCGAAATGGCCTTCCTGGCGCATCTAATCGGCCCCGGGGGGGGGGGGCGGGGGGGGGAAGGAAGGAAGGAAGGCATGTATGTGTGTCGAAGGACCCTCAAGCCGGGATTGATTGCCAGCAAGGGTTTCCTTAAAAAAACAACAACCAAATAACAACAACAAAAAAGCACCTCACAATAAATCAGTTTTAAACTCAATTATTTTCACCGATTTATTAACTATGTGAAGTTTACAGGCAGTCCTCGACATACGACCACCATCGAAACTGGAACGTCGATGCAGTCAGAAAGCGAGACGTCACCTGTCAATAAAATAAGACAGGCAGTCCTCCACATATGACCACACAATCGAGGCCAAAGTTCTTGTTGATGAGTGAGACATTTCAGCCAAGTTTGGCTCCATTTTACGCCTTGAATCGCTGCCGTTGTTAAGTTAGCAAAACAGTTGTTCGGTGAATCCAGTTTCCTCGGATTGCGACTTTGTTTGTCGGAAGTCGCAAAAGGGGATCCGGCGATCCCAGGACACTGCAACCGTCATAAGAATGAGCCAAGCGTCTGAATTTTGATCACGTGACCATGGAGATGCTACAACGGTCGTAAGTGTGAAAACTGGTCCTAAGTCACTTTTTTCCTGGCCGTTGTAACTAAACAAGCTGTTGTAAGTCGAGGACTAGCTGTAATGCATGGAAAAACCCAGATTTCGATGAATTTTGAAATAACAAAGGTGGAATCCCAAATAGGGATTGGAAAAAAAGATGGGGATTTAAAAAACCAACAACCCAGCACTGGCAATAATCTTGCCTCCAGTTTAGAAATTTAACTCTAATAAGGAGGCGCATTGACAGATTGGGGAAAAGGGGTGAAAGGGCGGGAGATAGATTGCTTCTGCATCTGGAGGCTCCATCTCCCAGGCCAAAAGTTCCAACAAATGAAAACTTCACACCTCCATTTGCCTCTTACTCTCCCCCCAATTTAGAGAAAAGACATCAATGACGGAAAAGGAAGCGTTCGCACAACTCATAAAACATCTGAAAATAAAAGTGGGATATATTCAGACCACAGGCCATCTTTAATGATGGTTAGTCTTCTCTTGGATGCTGGGCAAACCCCGCCTAAACGAATCAATGCATTCGCTAAACACGCAAACAGACTAAAAGTTCATTTCTCTAAGCAGACTAAACGTGCAGGCCATCCTCGATTTACAACAGTTCATTTAGCAACCGTTCAAAATTACCACGGCATTGAAAAAAGTGACTTACGACCGTTTTTCACACTTATGACCATTGCAACATCCCCATGGTCACATGCCTCCAAAATCTGGATGCTTGGCAACTGACTGATTCATATTTATGACCGGTTGCGATGTCCCGGGATCCTTTTGCAACCTTTTTAGAAACAATGTCCATTGGGGAAGCCAGATTCACTTAACAACCGTATGACCGATTTAACAACTGCAATGATTCGCTTAACACCGGTGGCGAGAAAAGTCGAATTCACTTAACTCACGTTTCACTTAGCAACAGAAATTTGGGGCTCAATTATGGTCATACATCCGGAACTATCCGTATATTGTGTGAATGCACCCCAGCCTCCAATCTAACCACAATTGTGGGCCGCCGATGCTCGTCCTGGTTTCAGAAAAGTGTGTAAGACCCCTGTTAAGATGTCATCTTACCCAGTGGGGTCTTTGGCGGGTAGATTAACAATGCAATGCTTCTTTTTCTCCAAAGTTCTTGCAAACTCCCTTCTGTCTCTCTAAGGATCTTGAATAAAGGATTTTAAAAGCTGACTGACCCCCCCCGCAACACTCACCCCCCCCATCCAGTCCCTATGGGTGGCAAGCTAGAACCAGCTCTCTTTCATTCAGGAGCCATGAAAAAGCACTCCGCACATGTTCAGGGTGGTCTATCTATCCCTCGTGCCATGAGGGAGGGAAAATGAGGACCCGGTTTGTGGGGGCAATAAGCTGACTTTGTATAAAAATATACAAAAGTATGAAGGCTATTGCTTAGTGCATTGTAAGCTGCCCTGAGTCTCCGGAGAAGGGCGGCATATAAATCAAAATAAATTAAAAAAAATAAATAGATAAATAAAAATAAAATAAAAATATATAGGCGCCGGGCGAGATTTCAAAGGACTTTAAAAAGAGATGCTGCCCCTGGAGCTGGCAAGCCCTACTCTGCTTCCTGTAGGCTTAACTGGAGATGATGAGGGCAGAGGGGGAAAAAAAACCAGGAGCAAAGTCACATTAATCACAGTTTAATTCGTGGGTATTTGGCGAGGGAAGGGGAGCTGCACAAGGTAAAAACAAGGTGGGGGAGAGGGGATCTTAACCCCAGATGCCTCTTTGTATTAAAAAAAGAAATAACAGGAAGGAACAGCACCCCCCCCACCAACACACACACACATACACACACACACACATATACACACACACCCCAATTAACAATCGCCCCAATTAACAATCAAAAGCTCCTCTTTTCCCACGAATAAGGAACTCCCTCTTCTCCGATTTAGAAATCCCTTTTTTTTTAATACAAAATCGGGGTTACAAAATCGCCCCCCCCCCATGATTTCTCCCAGCCTAACAATAGTCCCAAAGCAGCAGCAGCAGCAGCAGGTAGGAAGGAGAGAGAGAGAGTAGATCCGCCAGCAGGAAAGAGATCCACCCCTCCCTTTGCCTTTAAAAAAAAAAAACCCACCGCCTCCGTTTCAAAGCGGCTGCACCCACCCCAAGCCAGCTCTTTGGAGAGACGGACCCGAAGGGAGACAGGGGAGATCTATTCCCCTCCACCGCGCGAGAGGAAAAAAAAAAAAAACACCCCAAAACACTCACCCGATCGCTCCTTTTTGCGGGGTGGGGGGGGGGAAAGGGAGAGAGTGGGCGAGGTGGCTCAGGGTCAGGGCTGCCCCAGTCGGGTGTTTGCAAGAGGGAGAAATAAAGAGAGAGAGAGAAAGAAAGAAAGAAAGAGAGAGACACCCCCCTCTTTCAACGCCCCTTCTTCCTTTCCTCGCTTTCTCTCTCTCTCACTCTTTTTTTTCCCCCCTCCTCCTCCTCCCACCCCCCCCCCGCGGCAGCTTTGCGGGGGAGAAGCGATCAATGGAACGCCCGCCAGCTCCACGTGGGGTCTGCCGCTTTCTCTTTCGCCACAGTCGAACGCGCCGCAGCCAATCAGAGCGCCGGGAAGGGAGAGAGAGAGCGAGAGAGGGCGGGGGGAGGGAGGGAGGAGGGAGGAGAAGAAAGGGAAGAAATAAATAAGGCGCTCGCGGCCCACGTGGGGGGGGAGGGAGGGAGGGAGGGCGGGAAGAAGAGGGTATTATAAAAAAAAAAAAAAGCCACAAAACCCCAGGACGGCGCCTGATTGGTCCGGCGCGGCTTCCCGTAGCAAATGTGTCAATCTGGATAGAGCGCGAGGTAGCCCGTGAGGGGAGGAAGGAGGAAGGAGGAAGGAGGGAGGGGGGGGAGAAAAAGGGAAGCGCTCGCTCTCCCGCTCGCTGCCCCCCCTTTTCTTTTTTTTCCTTTTTTTTTTCCTTTTTTTCTTTTTGGGGTTAACCCTTGAAGTGCTGGCAGGGATGGGAAATTGGTTTAACCCTTGAAAAGGGGAAGGGAGAAGGAGAAACGGGTTAAAGGTGGAAAAGCTTTGAGGTGGCGGGGGTGAGAAGGGGGGAGGGGGGGTAGTAGAGAGAGGGAAAGGGGGGGCCAGGGGGGAAAGAAGGGGGAGGGGGGGAGAGAAGGTTGGTTTTAACCCTTTAAGATCAGGAGGGGAAGGGAAAAAGGGGGGCACAGGAAGAAAGGGGAGGGAGGGGCACGAGGAGACGGGGAATGGAGGGGACAGGGGGGAAATAGGGCAGGGGAAGGGGCGGGCAGAGGGAAAAAGGGGGGACATTGAGGGACAGAGGGGAAACGGGGGACAAGGGAAAAAGGGGGCAGGGAAAAAGGGAGGTGGGGAAGGGGACAGAGGGGAAAAGGGGAAGGGGGAACAGGGTGAAAGTGAGGGAGGGACAGAAGGGGAAAGGGAGAAAGGGGGACAGAGGGAAAAAGGGGGAGAAAGGGGAAAGGGGGATGGGAAAAGGGGGACAGAGGGGAAAAGGGAGACGGAGGAGAAGGGGGAACAGGGTGAAAGTGAGGGAGGGACAGAAGGGGAAAGGGAAAAAGGGGGAGAAAGGGAAAGGGGGGCAGAGGAGAAAAGGGGGGACAAAAGGGGAAAGGGCAGCAGAGAGGAAAAAAGGGGGACAGGGGAAAGGGGGGGCAATGGGGAAGGGGGAGCAGAGAGGAAAAAGGCAGAGGGGAAAAGGGGGGCATAGAGGGGAAAGGGGGAGCAGGGAGGAAAAAGGGCAGAGGGGAAAAGGGACAAAAAGGGAAAAGGGGCAGGGGAAAAGGGGATAGACAGGAAAGGAGGAGGCAGAGGGGAAGGGGGCAGAGGGAAAAGGGGGAGATAGGAAAGGGGGAGCAGAGAGGAAAAAAGCAACAGGGAAAAAGGGGATGGGAAAGGGGGGGCAGAGGGGAAAGGGGGAGGCAGAGGGGAAAGGGGAGCAGAGAGGAAAAGGGATGGGAAAAGGGGGACAATGGGGAAGGGGCAGAGGGGAAAAGGGGGATAGAGAGGAAAGGGGGAGCAGGGAGGAAAAAGGGCAATGGGGAAAATGAGGGCAGAGGAAGGGGGCAGAGGGGAAAAGGGGGAACAAAAGGGGAAAGGGGAGCAGGGAGGAAAAAGGGCAGTGGGGAAAAGGGGAGCAGAGGAAAAAAGGGGGACAGGAAAAGGGGGCAATGGGGAAGGGGGCAGAGGGGAAAAGGGATAGAGAGGAAATGGGGAGCAGAGAGGAAAAAGGGCAGTGGGGAAAAGGGGGGCAGAGGAAAAAAGGGGGACAGGAAAAGGGGGCAATGGGGAAGGGGGCAGAGGGGAAAAGGGATAGAGAGGAAATGGGGAGCAGAGAGGAAAAAGGGCAGTGGGGAAAAGGGGGGCAGAGGAAAAAAGGGGGACAGGAAAAGGGGGCAATGGGGAAGGGGGCAGAGGGGAAAAGGGATAGAGAGGAAATGGGGAGCAGAGAGGAAAAAGGGCAGTGGGGAAAAGGGGGGCAGAGGAAAAAAGGGGGACAGGAAAAGGGGGCAATGGGGAAGGGGGCAGAGGGGAAAAGGGATAGAGAGGAAATGGGGAGCAGAGAGGAAAAAAGGCAGAAGGGAAAAGGGGGGCAGAGGGGAAAAGGGATAGAGAGGAAGAAGAGAGATTTTTTCTTAAAGGGAGAAAAAGACCCTTGGGCTTCACTTGACATAGGTCAAGCCAACGCGAACGAGTTAACCCTTCCAGATCCAGAAAGCTTCGAGGAAAAACGCGGCGGGGTGGGGTGGGGGACTTGGTGGGGTGGGGGGAGGAGAGTGAATTGAACTCTGCAAAGTCTGGACTTAGGGAAGGGAGGTGGTTTTTTCTAACCCTTAAAAAGAAAGGAAAGAAAAAGGAAACGAGTGAAAAGCAAGGGGGTGGGTGGGCGTGGGGAGAAAGAGGGGTCTCAAAAGGCCTGGCCTCTGGATTCAGTTTGATCAAGAATTGGGGGAGTGGAAAAACAAGGAGGAAAAAACTGGGTTAAAAGGCCGAGGAAAATCCAGCCCTTAAAAAAAAATAATAGAGAGGTGGAGGTGGGTGGGTGGGTGGGAGGTAAATGAATCCTCCAAGGCCAAGGGAGTGAGAAGGAGATCAACCAGATTAACTCTTCCAAGATCTCCCAGGGGAAGGATTAACTCTTACCTGTCCAGAAGGTGAGAAGGAGTAATGGATGAAAAAGGGGGTAAAAATTTATTAGAGCAGTGTTTCTCATCCTGGACCCCTTTTAAGCCGTGTGGACTTCAACTTCCAGAATTCCCCAGCCCCCAGCCCGCTTGCGGCACGGTAATAGAGCCTAATGAATGAGCGGGAAACCAAACAGTATATCTATATATATAAAAGCGAAATACCACTCGCGCATCATCACAAAATCTCCAGAACCGTAAAGCCTACAAACTTGAAATTTGCCACGTATCTTCCTCTTGGCTTCTAGGTGCTCACTAAGAAAGGGTTTTTCGAAATGACCATCAGAGCATTAGTATTTCCTATATTATTATTAACACGCTCTGATGCTAAGGAGTTCTACTCCACCTCCCCAGCTGAAAAGAAATCTGTTCCAAATGCAAAACTCAAGCAGAGGAGAGGAGTTTCACTTTCAGTTTTACTTTCACAGAAGCAAGCAGGGGATAGGATAGGGGAGGCTTCTGTGGGGCAAGCCTGAGGGAGAGAAGGGGATAGGATACAGGAGGCTTCTGTGGGGCAAGCCTGAGGGAAAAAAGGGAACCGTTGGGGCCCATTTTTATATTTGTTCCAAACAGCTTGGAAGCTCTCTGAATGATGCATAAATAAAAATAAATAGATCCACTGAGGAAACTTCGTGGCTTTCCCCTCCCCTTCCCCCAAATTTGAGTCCGAAAGACCGTCTCCTTGAATTTGGGAGGATTCGGTGATTGAACCTATGATCCCTTAGCCTGGTTCCCTCCATCCCCATCCTATAATTCGGGAATTTGCCTCTTGCGAATCTTCAAAATTGTCAATTTTGTATCTGGAGGGCTCCATTTTATATGGGGTAGTGTTTAATCCTGGAATGGTGGTTTGTTCACATCCCAAGGGTAGAAAAAGCAAGGTTTGTTGGTTCATTGAATTTGCGTGGTCTGCGGCTAAGCACGGTTCACCTAACTGGTAGTCCCCGACTTACAATAGTTCGTTTAGTGGCGATTTAAAGTAATATCGTCACTGAAAAATATCGTCACTGAAAAAAAGTGACTTGGGACCATTTCTGACACTTACGACCGCTGCTGCATCACATGATCAACATTCAGGCACTTGGCAACTGGCATGTACTTATGGCGGTTGCAGCAATCCAACGGTTCCATTTTTCCCCAAACTGATTTAATTACTTTTGTTCAACGCCATTTCCAAGTTTCTAGTCCTCAAGCTGCAGTAACTAATTTAAAGGGGATGTCTGTTTCTCCTTGCTCTGAGGCAGTGGTGGGATTCAAGTAACTCTACCCTAATGATTTCTTCCAGCAACCAATTTGCCAAACTGCTCAGACAGTTAACAACCGGTTCTCCCGAAGTGGTGCGAACCGGCTAAATCCCACCACTGCTCTCAGGGCTTTCAAGTTGAATTCTGTTAATATTTTTTTTCCATGGCAGAGGCCGTGTTTTGTTTCATTCGGTTATATTTTATTGATTTATTGAGCATCCTTAAGATTTCTATATTCCAAACCGCTGTGTATTTTTGGGCTGTGTTGGTGCAGGGAAATTTCAGAAATAAATCAGATTGGAAGATTCGTTTAATAATCCTTCTTCAGAAGAACCAAGTTTATCCCCCAAAATATAGTCTGAGGCAGGGGTGAAATGCTCCCGGTTCGGACTGGATCGGGCAATCTGGTAGCAATTGTGGCGGGTGGTTCGGAGAAGCGATGGCGGTGCGAGGCTCCGCCCACCCGCCCGGCTGTCATTACTTCCTGGTTTTAACCAGGAAGTAATGTATTTTTTACCCTCTGCGCATGCGGGCACTTCCGAACCGGTAAGGAAGATAAGTAGATTTCACCCCTGGTCTGAGGTGTACAGGTAGCCCTTGACTTATGATAGTTCATTTAATGACTGTTCAAAGTTACAACGGCACTGAAGTGACTTATGACCAGTTTTCACATTTATGACCGTTGCAACATCTCCGTTGCAAAATTCAGATGGCAACTGACTCATGATGGTTGCAGTGTCTTGGTGTCAGGTAATCCTTTTTGTGACCTTCTGGCCAGCAAAGCCAACGGGGATTAAGCCAGATCTCGCTTAATCGTGTCACTGGCTTAACAACGGCAAGAAAGGTCGTAAAAACGGGGCCAAACTCACTTAACAACCATCCCATTTAGCGACAGAAATGTTGGGCTCAAGCGTTGCTATAAATCAAAGACGAGCTGCGCTTTGCTTGGTTCTATAATCTCACCGAATGAAATTGGCAACGCTTATAAACCAGGCTGGCCTAAATCAGATTGCAATCCCTAGGGTGAATTCGGAAAGCCACCGGCTCACACCATCATGCGTGGGTGGGTCTCTTCAGTTGGCAGCTGGGTGTGATGAGCACAATGCAGAAAATCGAGGTGGGTGGGAGAAGCCCACCCTGGTGGACTCAAATCCTGGGGAGATTTGATTTACCTACTGATCAGTCTATGTATATTACCCTGTTTCCCTGAAAATAAGACATCCCCTGATAATAAGCCCAATCGGACTTTTGAGTGCATGCGCTAAAATAAGCCTCCTCCCCCCGAAAATTAGCCCTCCCTGAAAATATTTAAAAACAGAGCTGGAAATCAGGTAAGATGACAAGAGGAGCCCCGTCTTGCTCCACGTGCCCCAAAATAATAAGACCTCCCCAAAAATAAGGCCAAGCGGGGTTCAAAAAATATAAGACAGGGTCTTATTTTCGGGGAAACACGGTATTTCAATGTGCAAGGCCAGGGATTCCGAGCATATAGGTTCCATAGTCCTCGACTTACGACCACAATAGAGCCCAAAATTTCTGTTGCTAAGCAGCAAGTGTGTTTTGCCCCATTTTTATAACCTTCCTGGCAACAGTTGTTAAATGAATCACTGCAGCTGGTGAAGTTGATTACTCGGTCGCTAAATTGCTTCCCCTGCTTTGTTTGTCAGAAGAAGCAAAAGGGGACCCCCGGGACGCTGCCACCGTCGTAAATACGAGTCGGTGGCCAAGCGTTTGGATTTTGATCACGGGACCACGGGATGCCGCCACGGCCGTAAGTGTGAGAACCGGTCATAAGTCACTGTTTTCAGGGTAAACTTGTAACTTGGAACGGTCACCAAATGAAGTGTTATAAGTCTGAACAGCCAACTAAATGAATTGTCGCAACTTTGAACTGCCACTAAATGAACAGTTATAAGTCTGAACAGTCACTTAAATGAATTGTCGCAACTTTGAACGGTCACTAAACGAATGGTTTGAAGTCGAGGACTGCCTGCGTCCCCTGAACAGCCAAGAGCCGGCTGAATTGGTTGGGCCCTTCCGTATTTTTTAAGGCTCCAAATAACCGTGTTATTTGGGGGATGCGGGGGGGGGTTTTAAACTTGGCTTTTTAAATCGCTTGACCTGGTCTGATGGGGGGGTTTTAAGGGTTAAATTTTAAAATTTTTTAGATTTTAGATTTTATTTTGTATTGTGGCTTGTGTTTTAATTATTGTGAGCCGCCCTGAGTCCATTAATAATAAATAATAATAATTAATAATAAAATTATTATTATTATTATTATTATTATTATTATTATTATTATTATTATTGGGAGATAGGGCGGCATATAAGCCGAATAAAATAAATAAATAAATAAATAAATAAGTGTGTGTGTGTGTGTGTGAGAGAGAGAGAGAGAGAGAGAGGATTGGCCGCCTCAAAAGGACTAGTGCCTTTGTTCCGTGCATTGATTTAATAGGACTGGGGAAGAAAATTGGATTAAGGTCTGGAGGGCTGAAGCTGGGAATGGAAAGAAATGGGAGGGGGGGCGAGAATTGATTTAACCCCCAGGGAAGAAGGAGTGAGGGGGGGGGTTAGAAGCAGATCTGGAGCCTGGTGTGGAGTTTTAAAAGAAGGGGTGGAGGGGGGGGGAAGCATTGCTCTTTCCCAAGGCAGAGGGAGGGCAGGGGGAGTGGGGGATTTAAAGCTTAAAAGGGCTGGAGGAGAAGGGAATTAATTCTGGAAGAAGGCGGGGAGGAAGAGCTTAACTGCTAAAGGATTGGAGAGGATAATTAGCTAACCTTGGAACTATTAGAGGTCTGGGATTTGAGTAACCCTTTAAAAGGAGGAGGACTGGGGAAGGGGGGGTGGGTGGGCGGGAAGGACAAGGACAATTGTCTCCCAGGGCCTCTTTTATACTCTCAGCCTTACCTTATAAAGTATTTAAGGGTGGGGGGTGGGGGGAGAAAACCCTTGACGATGCGGTCAGAAATGCTTTACCAGATGGTTTGCTGCCCGCGTGTTGCTTCTTTTTTGCGGCCGGCATCCAGCAGAACAGATTCTTGCCTTCTCAAATGTGGGTACTAGAGCCTCCATGTGCAAGAGTAGTCTACTTCGGAATGAAGGAGTTTGGTCTAGTCTAAAGGTTAAGGCACCCGGCTAGAAAACCGGGGTCTGTAAAATTCTAGTCCTGGTTGATTTTGTGCCCATCACCAGGAGATTGGGAGTTCTAGTCTTGCCTTAGGCATGAAAGTCGGCTGGGTGACTTTGGGCCAATCACCAGGAGACTGGGAGTTGTAGTCCTATTTTAGGCATGAAAGTTGGCTGAGTGACTTTGGGCCAATCACCAGGAGACTGGGAGTTGTAGTCCTATCTTAGGCATGAAATTTGGCTGAGTGACTTTGGGCCAATTACCAGGAGATTGGGAGTTCTAGTCCTACCTTAGGGACAAAAGCCAGCTGGGAGACTTTGGGCCAATCACCAGGAGATTGGGAGTTCTAGTCCTGATTTAGGGACAAAAGCCAGCTGGGTGACTTTGGGCCAATCACCAGGAGATTGGGAGTTAGTCCTACCTTAGGGACAAAAGATGGGTGACTTTGGGCCAATCACCAGGAGCCTGGGAGTTCTAGTCCTACCTTAGGGACAAAAGCTGGGAGACTTTGGGCCAATCACCAGGAGACTGGGAGTTCTAATCCTGATTTAGGGACAAAAGCCAGCTGGGAGACTTTGGGCCAATCACCAGGAGATTGGGAGTTCTAGTCCTACCTTAGGGACAAAAGCCAGCTGGGAGACTTTGGGCCAATTACCAGGAGCCTGGGAGTTATAGTCCTACCTTAGGGACAAAAGCTGGGTGACTTTGGGCCAATCACCAGGAGACTGGAAGTTCTAATCCTGACTTAGGGACAAAAGCCAGCTGGGAGACTTTGGGCCAATTACCAGGAGATTGGGAGTTCTAGTCTTGCTCCAACAACTGCTCTGCTTAACAATGGAAATTCTGCTCTGAAATATGATGGTAAGTCAAGGACTCCCTGCATGTATGCTGCCTTGAGCTCCTGAAAAAAAATCAGGACACTGTATAAATGCAATAAATATAAATAGAATAAAAATAGCAAGGCAATTGCTTTCACAGATTAACCTGGGTGGGTTTTTGGGTGAACGGCTCAGTTTAAATCTGCTATGGATTTCTGCTCCTGTCTTTGTTTCTGCATTCGTCGATCTTTATGAAGCTAAAAATGGCGATGCAGCGGAGAGAAAATCCGAATTCCTGTGTTTTGTGCAAAAAGCAAATTTTTTATGGAAACATTAACTCCCTTTTTGCCCCCTGCCGTGCGTCTGTGGATTGGACACTGAATCTCAATTTGGGTTCGGAATGGAAAACCTAATGGAAAAAAATTGGAATGGAATGGAATATCTTGCTAGAGGCAAATATTCCATTAGGTTTTAGTGCAAATTCCCCTTAAATGCCAATTTGGAATACAGATAGTCCTCAACTTACGACCATAACTAAGTCCAACATTTCTGTTGCTAAGTGAGACATTTGTTAAGTGAGTTTTGACCCATTTTTTCGACCTTGCTTGCCACCGTTATTAAGTGAATCAGTGAATCAAGTGTGAAAAATGGTCATCGGTCCCTTTTTTCAGTGCGGTTGTAACTTTGAACAGTCACTAAATGACCTGTCATAGGTCAAGGACTACCTGTATATCTCAGACTATATGTTGAGGAATAGGCTTAGTTCTTCTGAAGAAGGATTATTAAACGAATCTTCCAGTCTGATTTATTTCTGAAAATTTCCCTGCACCAACACAACCCAAACATTTGCAGCCATTTGTGATATAGAAATCTTAAGGATGCTCAATAAATCAATAAAATATAACCGAATAAAACAAAACATGGCCTTTGGCATACAAAAAAAAAAATAGAATTCAACTTGAAAACCCTCAGAGCAAGGAGAAACAAGACATCCTCCTTAAATTAGTTAACTGCAACTTGAGGACTAGAAACTTGGAAATGAGGCTGAACAAAGGTGAATAAAAAGCTCGGATTGACCATCGGTTTCTGGGTATACAGTTGAAAAGAAACTGTATTAAGGAGGTTGAATTTCGTGCCAGATGAAATGTTTTCCCTGCGGCCAGGGCACAAACCTGGTTAGAGACAGAAGAATGCCAAACAAATAAACTTGGTTTCTCTTTCATGAGCAGGAGGTTAAAGTCCGGGTACCTATGCAGACCAGCACTAGGAGACAAAGTCTGTAGAACAGCGTTTGTCAACCTCCATTCTTTTAAGACGAGTGGACTTCAACTCCCAGAATTCCCCAGCAAGCATGGATGACTGGGGAATCCTGGGAGTTGAAGTCCATAGGTCTTAAAATTCGCTGGTTGACAGACACTGCTGTAGAGGGAAGTACCTGTGCAGAGACTGATTGAGAAAAATTATAATTTGGGGTGGGAGGAGACTTGAAACGATGCATTTCTCTCCTAGGTCCTTGACTCTTCCATTGCAGAAAACTTTGGGCATTTTGCCTTTCTTTACCAAATGAAACTCAGAACCCCTCAAACGGGATCCAATAATTTTCTGGCGGGGCCCTAAAACACATTTTTCCTTCCTTGCCCAGTGATTGGTCGGAAGCTATGTGACATCATAGCAGTCCCAGAGTTGAGGCGGGCTTATAGATAGAATGATAAGAGGATGGGTACCAGATTTGCAGGGACCAGTATTGCTTTGCTGCCCCCTACTGGTCAGACTGCATTAATACCCAGAGGTGCAGTTAGCCTTTGACTTACAACATTCATTTAATGACTGTTCGAAGTTACAACGGCACTGAAAAAAGTGACTTAGGAGCAGTCCTCGCTATTATGACCGTTGCAGCAATCCCATGATCACGTGATCAAAATCCGAGCGCTTGGCAACTGACATGTACTTATGACAGTTGCAGTGACCTTCCCAGCTGGCTTCCAATCGGCAAACCCAGTGAGGGCAGCCAGATTCACTTAACAACCCCATGGTTCGCTTAACAACTGAAACGATTCGCTTACCAACCGTGGCAAAAGAGGTCATAAATCCGCTGCAACTCACTTGCCTTGCTTAGCAACAGAAATTGGGGTCCCGATTGTGGTCATAAGTCGAAGACTACCTACAATACGGGTAGTCCTTGACTTAAGGCCCACAACGGAGCCCCAAATTTTTGTTGCTAAGTGAGACATTTGTTAAGTGAATTTTGCCCCATTTTACGACCTTCCTTGGCACGGTTGTTAAGTGAATCACTGCAGTTGTTAAGTTAGTCACCCGGTTGTTAAGTGAATCCGGCTTCCCCATTGGCTTCGCTTGCCAGAAAGTCGCAATAGGGGATCACGCGACCCTGGGACACTGCAAGCGTCATAAATATGAGTCAGTTGATTTTGGATGCATGCTGCCATGGTCATAAGTGTGAAAAACGGTCACAAGTCACGTTTTTCAGTGCCGTTGTAACTTCAAGCGGTCACTAAACAAACTGTTGTAAGTCGAGGACTATGTGTATGTGATATGAACACGGCAATGGTGTTTTCTTAACTTAGTTTCAGCGAAAGGTGTGAACCCAAGCCTTGGTTTAATGTTAAGATTTGATGTCTTGTGCAAAACTAAGAAATGGTAAATCAGTAACAAGGGGCTAATCGTGTTTTGGGAATCAAGCCAGGCGCTGCTTCTTCTCTATTGTCAAGCAAAGCAACTGGATTTCCGGTTCAAAGAACGTCTGGAGAAAAGTCTCCCTTTGATTTGCAAGAAACACACTCACACACACACACTCACACACACACACTCAGATGGAAAGTGGGAAGTATTTCCCATATTTTTTTTTTTTCCAAATGTCTGTTCCTTTTCCAATGCAATTTAAAGATACAGGGTCATACTGCCCCCTAGTGCCCATAATCGTTTAATTTCAAGTTTATTGTCAAATATGCAACAGACAACAGAATAACAAGAGTGGGAAGGGACCTTGGAGGTCTTCCAGTCCAACCCACTACTCAAGCCGGAGAGTCTAAAGCAGGGGTGAAATCCAGCAGGTTCTGACAGGTTCTGGAGAACCGGTAGCGGAAATTTTGAACAGTTAGGAGAACCGGCAAATGCCACCTCTGGCTGGCCCCAGAGTGGGGTGGGAATGGGGATTTTGCAATATCCTTCCCCCAGGAGTGGGGAGGGAATGGAGATTTTGCGGTATCCTTCCCCTGCTACGCCCACCAAACCACACCATGCCCACCAAGCCACGGCTACAGAACCGGTAGTAAAAAAAATTGGATTTCACCGCTGCTCTATACTATTTCAGACAAACAGCTGTCCAGTCTCCTTGAAAACCTTCAGTGTTGGAGCACTCACAACTTCTGGAGGTAAGTAGTTCCACTGGTTAATTGTCCTCACTGTCAGCAAATTTCTCCTTAGTTCTAGATTGCTTCTCTCCTAGCTTAGTTTCCACCCATTGCTTCTTGTCCTGCCTTCCGGTGCTTTGGAGAATAGCTTGACTTCTTTGCGGAAGCCTCTCAAATATTGGAAGGCTGCTATCGTATCTCCCCTAGTCCTTGAGCCTGTGACTCAAGATCAGGTTAAGTGTTAATACCACTTTATAATGCCTTGGCAAAACCACACTTGGAATATTGCACCCAGTTTTGGTGGCCACAAAATAAAAACAAGAAGCTGAGACTCTGGAAAGAGGGAAGAGAAGAGCAATAAAAGATAATGGAGGGATTAGATATTGGAGGCTCTAAATATACAATGAACGGTTGCAGGAACTGGGTGTGTCTAGTTTAATGAAAGAAGGACCAGGGGAGACAGCAGTCTTCCAGTATCTCATGGGCTGCCACAAAGAAGAGGAAGTCAAGCTATTCTCCAAACCATCTGAAGGCAGGACAAGAAGCAATGGGTGGAAACTCATCAAGGAGAAAAGCAACCTAGAACTATGGAGAAATTGAGAACAATTAACCAGTGGAACAGCTTGCCACCAGAAGTTGTGAATGCTCCAACGCTGGAAGTTTTTAAGAAGATGTCGGATAACCATTTGTCTGAAATGGGATAGGGTTTCCTGCCTGAGCGGTCCTCCAATTGTGCCTTCCAATTCTGTTATTATTTGCTCCTACAACACGTGTAAAAGAAAGGTGAGCTTCAATTGCACAATTGCCGTTGTTTTAGCATTGTTTTTAATTTAATTTAATTTAATTTCCAATTTATACACCGCCCTTCTCCCTGAGGACTCAGGGCGGTGTACAGCCAAGATAAGAACATAGAATACAAATATTAAAAACAGTTAAAAATATATATAAATTTGGCCCGAAAGTTAAGAAATCACAAACTAATTAAACGAATTTAAAAATTTCTTCTTAAACCAGCCCGGCTTGCTTAAATAAGTTTCTTTCTTCCTTTCTTTAAAAGGAAGAAAGAAAGAAAGAAAGAAAGAAAAAGAAAGAAAGAAAGAAAGAAAGAAAGAAAGAAAGAAAGAAAGAAAGAAAAAGAAAGAAAGAAAGAAAAATGTAAGGAAGTAAACCTAACCCTGCATTTTTCCTCCTCCCTCCTCCCGCCCTTTTCTTTCCTGTTGTGTCTTTTAAAGTGCAAGCAGGAAAAAAACAGACAATTCTTTGTGGATCATCTCTGTAAATTCAGAATCTCTCTCTCTCTCTCTTTTTCTGCTGCAGGGCACGAGGAAAACAGTGTGATAAATAAATAATTCCATTTTCATTCACACATGAAAGAGACCAACTCAGCTGGAAAAAAAAAAAAAACCAGAAAACCACAAGGAGCAGATTTGGTATCACTTATTTTCCCAAATTAAGACCCGACATTAGCACCGTTTGAACTGCTAAAAGCACCGTCCGTTATGTTTCCCTTTGATTGTATTCCTCAAAGGTGCTAGCAACAGTCTCTCATTATAGTAACAGCATTATCCTTAAGAACTTGACTTCCTTGCTCGTTGCTAGTGCAGTCAAAGTAATGAAGATGATAATAATAATAATAAGCAAACTGGCTGTTTGGTCATGCAGTTAAAATTAGATGTTGATTTAGGGGGGGGGAAATCATATGTATCTTCTTTATTAGTTTACAACACAAAATGCAAAAGAAAATAGTAGAAAAATAAAGGAGAGGGAAGGGAAAAGTGCAGTAGAATAAGATAACTTGACTGACATGGGATATTGTTTCCTGCTTGAACAGGGGGTTGGACTAGAAGACCTCCAAGGTCCCTTCCAACTCTGTTATTCTATTCTCATGATGGCGAACCTATGGCACGCGTGCCACAGGTGACACACGGAGCCATATTGGTGGGCACGCAAGCGTTGCCCTAGCTCAGCTCCAGCGCGCATGCACACGCTGGGCAGCTGATTTTCGGGCCTTCCAGGCCCACTGGAAACAGGGAAATAGGCTGTTTCTGGCCTCCGGAGGCCTCCAAGGGGGTGGGGAAGGCTGTTTTCGCCCTCCCCAGGCTCCTAGAAAGCCTGGGGAGCCTGGGGAGGGTGAAAAACAGATCTACCGGGCCCACTGAGCCATCACGTGCCAAAAGTGACGGGAGTGCTGGGGGGGGCTCGCACGCGCATGGATGGAAGGCAGGGCCCAATGAATTATGGGTGTGGGCACACACACGACCGCCCCGTGTTCCCCCCGCTTTTGGCCCATGACGGCAAAAAGGTTAGCCATCACTGTTCCAGTGGTGGGTTCCTCCCGGTTCGGTCTGATTCAGCCGAGCCGGTAGCGGTGACGATATGACATCACCGAACCGGTCCTCCCCCCCACCCCCAACGTTATTCTTACCTTTTATTTGGCCCCACCCCCAATCTATTGCTGCCTCCTGAGTCCCAGCTGATGACTAGAGGGGAAAAAACTGTTTAAACTCTTGTCGGGGGGCTTCAAAGGGCCGCCCTACAGCTGATCAGTGTTAAAAGCAAACAAATGAGTCGGGTCGTAGGTGCGAGGACTGGTCGTAAGTGCGAGGACCTTCCAGAAATGACTCTGACCAGCTAGCCACGCCCACCTAGTCATATGTCCTCCAGGCCACACCCACAAAGTAAGCCACGCCCACAGAACCGGTAGTAAAAAAAATTAGAACCCACCCCTGCACTGTTCTATTCTCTTAAGAAGCAATGGATGGAAACTCACCAGGGAGAGAATCAACCTGGAACTAAGGAGAAATTTCCTGACAGTGGGAACAATTAACCAGTGGAACGACTTGCCTCCAGAAGTTGTGGGTTCTCCATCAGTGGAAGTTTAAAAAAAAAACAAAAGATTGGACAGCCATTTGTCTGAAATGGTATAGGACAGGGGTCTGCAACCTTAAACACTCCAAGAGCCATTTGGACCCGTTTCCCACAGAAAAGAAAACACCGGGAGCCACAAAACCCTTCTTGTGCCTGACTGTTTGTTGAGCGGCCACAAAACTGTAGTTGAATTAAAACGTTTTGTTTTCTTCTGAAACTTTTCTTTTCTTGGATTTATCCATGGTTGGCCTACCGGGGGTTGAAAAGCTCAATAAATCGCGTGCCGGCGGGTGTCGCACATTGGTGGTTGTGACGCAGATTTTGAGTGACAGGGAGCCACAGCGGAGGGGTGAAAGAGCCACATGCGGCTCCAGAGCCGCAGGTTGCTGACCCCTGGGGTAGGATTTCCTGCTTCAGCAGGGGGCTGGACTAGAAGACCTCCAAGGTCCCTTCCAACTCTGTTATTCTTAAAGATGCTGATACCCTAGAAAAAGTCCAGAGAAGAGCATTAAAGATGATTAGGGATCTAGAGGATCTATTGCTTAATGCATTGTAAGCCGCCCTGAGTCTCTGGAGAAGGGTGGCATATAAATCAAATTAAATAAATAAATAAATAAAAAATAGAGGATAAAACGTACGATGAACGGTTGAGGGACCTAGGACGAATGGTTGCAGAAGTTGACGGAGTCGGCTGAAATGGCAAAATTTGACTCTTTTGATTAAGGAAGGGTGGAAGCAAAGGGGAGAATGCGACCACCAGTAGATGGATGGACTTCAGTGCTGTGGAACTTTGAATGGTCACTAAACGTATGGTTGTAAATTGAGGACTACCTGTTTAATGATACAGGTAATCCTTGATTTCTGACCACAACTGAGTCCAATATTTCTGTTGCTACACAACATAGCTATTCAGGGGGTTTTGCCCCATTTTGTGGCCTTTTCTTGCCCCCGTTGTTAAGTGAATCATTAGAATTATTAAATTCGTAACACTGTTGTTAAGTGAATCTGGCTTCCCCATTGGCGCTGCTTGTTAGAAGGTCGCAAAAATGGATCATGTGACACTGGGATAATGCAACCGTCGTAAATACGTGTCAGTTGCCAAGTGTCCGAATTTTGATCACACTGCCACGGGGATGCCGCAACGGTTGTAAGTGTGAAAAACGGTCATAAGCCACTTTTTTCAGTGCCATTGTAACTTTGAACGGTCACTAAACAAACTGTTATAAGTCGAGGACTACCTGTAATCACCATCACTGGGTCCTGTTTTGCCAGCTGGGTTTGTACAGGTAGTCCTTGACTTACAACGGTTCATTTAGTGACCGTTCGAAGTTACAGTGGCACTGAAAAAGTGCCATTTCACACTTATGACCGTTGCAGCATCCCCAGTCACGCAATTTACATTTGGATGCTTCACAACTGACTCACATTTACAACGGTTGCAGTGTCCTGTCCCCCCCGGGATCACGCAATCCCCTTTTGTGATCTTCTGATGAGCAAAGTCGACGGGGAAACCAAATTCACTTAACAACTGCATCACTCGTTTAACAATGCTAAACATATGAACATGTGAATGTTTTTAAAATGTTATCTAATTTTAGGTTCTATTTAATTGGGCCAAACTATGTTATAGTAATAATTTTAATTGGCAATTTTATGATGTTGGCGTATCTATATTTTTCTTGACTGTACATCGCCTTGAGTCCTACGGGAGAAAGGCGGTATAGAAATATAATAAATAAATAAATAAATAAATAAATAAATAAATAAATAAATAAATAAACAAACCACAGTGATTCACTTAACAAATGTGGCGAGAAAAAGCTATAAAATGGGACCAAAAAAAACACCCCCTCCCTTCACAAATTTCATTTGCTGAGCAACGTAAATGTTGGGACTCAATTTTTGGTTGTAAATTGAGGACTACCTGTCCTCCGTTCGGCAATCTTTGTCCAAGATCTGCAGAGAAACTGAAGAAAAGTTCGGCTGCCTGTTTTGAGGCAGGAAAGAGAAGAAAAATCAGAATGAAAACGTATTATTCTTTTTTTATTATTATTATATTTTTATTGTTAAAGAATAACAAAAAGGAAAAAAAAATCAATACAAAAAATCAATAGTAAGGAAAGAAATTTTTTTTTGATTTTTTTTTCCTTTTTGTTATTCTTTAACAAAAAAAAATTTTTTTTCTTTCCTTACTATTGAAAACGTATTATTCTAAGTTTTCCTCTGGATTCTTCCTTAGGATCCCGCAGGGAAGCAGGCGAGTGGGAATGCCACGATGCTGTTTTGCAATAACACCACTTCTGTGGATCTCCTTGGACCTTTTCTCTCTCTCTCTCTCTTTCACACACACACACACTTAGGCTCTGTGTGTCTCGATCCATGTCTTCCTTCCAGGAAATTTCTCAGTGTGTGTGTTATGTGTTTTTTGCACAGCCTGTACGTGTCTGTCTGTACACGTTCCTTGGCCTGCGTTTGTGCCAAGAATTTGGAATGTTAAGACAGGGAGCGCCAGCCAGATCCCGCCGCCCGTCGCACGCTTCCCTCCCTCTGTGCTGTGCTCGCTGCCTTTGTGTTTCCAGATTTGCCCATCTCGCCGCAACAGGTTTGCCACAACGGTGGGGTGGAAACCCACAACGAGGCCCGTTGATCTTAACACATCGTTTAGCGGTGCTGCCTTTGGAATATTAATCCCTTCCGCCGCTGTCTGTCTCCCGGGGAAGGCCTTCCCTTTGCCAAAAAGCCTCTCTTGGATTTGCACAATTTTGGGTGTGTTGTTAAAAGCAATAAATGGCATTGTTGTTCAGTTCCAGGACGGCATCCAAAAATCTTCAGTGTGGTTGCAGTGTTGACAGCTCGAGTGAATAACAGAAAAACAGAGTTGGAAGGGACCTGGGAGGTCTTCTAGTCCAACCCCCTGCTCAAAAGGAGACCCTTTTCCATTCCGGACTATTGGCTGTCCGATCCCTTCTTAAAAACCTCCAGTGTTGGAGCATCCACAATTTCTGGTGGCAAACTGTTCCACTGGTTAATTCTCCTCACTGTTAGGAAGTTTCTTCTTAATTCCAGGTTGCTTCTCTCCTTGGTTAGTTTCCATCCATTGCTTCTTGTCCTGCCTTCAGGTGCTTTGGAGAATATCTTGACTCCCTCTTCTTTGGGGCAGCCCCTCAAATGTTGGAAAACTGCTATCATGTCACCACCTTTTCATTAAACTAGAAGTACCCAATTCTGAAATTAGCCTACAAATACTTATTCCTTCCTTCCTTCCTTCCTTCCTTCCTTCCTTCCTTCCTTCCTTCCTTCCCTCCCTCCCTCCCTCCCTTCCTCCCTCGCCTCCCTCCCTCCTTTCCTTTCCTTTCCTTTCCTTTCCTTTCCTTTCCTTTCCTTTCCTTTCCTTTCCTTTCCTTTCCTTTCCTTTCTCCCTCCCTCCCTCCCTCCTCCCCTCTCCTTCCCTTCCCTTCCCTTCCCGTATTTATTTATTTTTCACACTTAACAGCCGATCTCTCTCAGAGAAGGGCTCCAGGCAGTGTAGAATTCAATCCATAAAATTAAGCACTAAAACCAGAATAATTTAAGATTAAAAGCTTTTTAAAATACAAAAGGACATTATAAAATTTGCAGAGATCCAAGATGGGGGAGGTTAGCAATTATTCCTCGACTTAGGACGATAATCGGGACGGCTAAGCGATGTGGTCGTTAAAACGAGTCATCCTGGGACCAGATCTGATAATACGACCAGCTCAGAGTCGCCTGAACCCCAAAACGGGCGGCAAATAAACGTGATAATAGTCGTAATAGTAATAATAAGCACAACTTAACAGAATTAACAGTAGTAGTCACTACTACTTGTATTCAAAGAAATTATACCCAGATTCCCTCACTGTTGATGTATTGATATTGATGTACTGTATATTTAAAAACAAAAACAGAATTATCAGAATAACAAGAGCTGGAAGGGATTTTAGAGGTCTTCTAGTCCAACCCCCTGTTCAAGCAGAAAACCTTATATCATTTCAGACACGTGGCTGTCCTGTCTCTCCTTAAAAGCCTCCAGTGATGGGACACCCACAACTTCTGGAGGCAAGTCGTTCCACTGGTTAACTGTTCTTGCTGCTAGGAAATTTCTCCTTAGTTCCAGGTTGCTTCTCTCCTTGATCAGTTCCCATCCATTGTTTCTTGTCCGGCCTTCAGGTGCTTTGGAAAATAGCTTGACTCCCTCTTCTTCTTTGTGGCAGCCCCTCAAATATCCGAACACTGCTATCATGTCACTCCTGGTCCTTTTCCTAGCCATGTCCAGTCTAGTGGACTGGACATGTCCATCGGCATTGTCATATTCATCTTCAGTCAATTGCAAAAGGCAGCTTTAATCAGAACTGCTTACATCTTACATCTTACAACAATACCTTTAATATTATTAAACATCCTACATCTGCCTATCCCAGGTCCTTGAAAAAGACTCAATAGGCAGGGGGACAAAATTGCCAGATCCTGTCTGAACATCTGGCTGACTGTGCAACCAATCGTAATCAATTTTTTTGCAGTTTTTTTGCAGTTTGTTAAGCAAATCAATTGACTTTGTATGTCCGAAGACGGCAAATCACCAATTGTGTAACTTTCAAGATGGCTTTACAATCATCATAAAGGGAACCGGTTGTCAAGCAGCTGAATTGTGATCCTGTAGCCTTGATGGTGGTTCAGTGTTTGTAAGTTCCGGACATAAGTCGCTATTTCTTTCTTTCTTTCTTTTTTTTTCAAATTTTTATTGAAAATTATTAAAAATTACAGAAAAAAAAATATAGCAATATGGATAGAATTGCAGAGAGTAATATAATACATATAGAGTTTTAAAGCATCTATTTTCCTCTAGAAATAGTACAAATCTCCATTAAACCAAATCATAAAAAAAAAGATTATCCAGAAGAAAAAAAATTCTCAACTGCCATGCAATATTCCTATAAATCTTTACCCACAGTCACACTAAGATTATTATTTTACATTCTTCTTAAGATTTCTTTTTTGCAGCCAAGCATATCACCGATCCCAATTCATATATAGCCCCGATTCTTGTTTGCCTCTGCACAGTCCATGATCTTTGCGGTTAATGTAGCCTCCGATGGGGTATTTTTGGATTTCCATTCTTGCGCAAACGAGATCCTGGCTGCAATGATGATGTGGAGAGCGAGATACCAATTAGATTTGTTTAAGTTCTCTGGTTTCATGCCTAGTAAAAACGTTTCCGGGTTCAATTTTATCCTACATCCTATGATTTCTAAAATCCATTTTTGAATTCTAGTCCAATATTCTCTTGCTCGGGGACAGGTCCACCAACTATGAAAATAAGTTCCCATAGCAGCGTTACATTTCCAACAAACTGGGGAGGTTCCCGGGAACATCTTCGATAATCTAGCTGGAGGGAGGTGCCATCTATACAGCATTTTATATGTATTTTTCTTATAGGAAACTGACATTGTTAATTTTAGGGTTTTCCCCAAATTTCTTCCCATTTTCCAAGCTTAATCGAATGTCCCAAATTTCTCCCCCAGGCAATCATTGAATCCTTAATAACCTCCTCTCCAATCCAATCCATTAAGAGTCGCTATTTCCAAGATGGTTGGAAATTCAAATGGATCTGTGGAACTTCAATTCCCAGAATTCCCCAGCCAGCCATGGCTGGCTAGGGAATTCTGGGAGTTGAAGTCCATACCTCATAAAGTACCTAAGGTTGAGACACACTAACTGAAATGACTGCCCATTTATAGAGAACAATCCAGTTGCTCAGCAAGCCCCCATAAAAACCTCAAAACCACACACAGCCACAACAAAACACGCTACACCCTGATTGCAAAGGTATCTTAATTCAAAAACCTGCTATCAATAATGTTCCAAAGCTGATTTAGTCATTATCTCTACATTTCCCAAATCCCTTAATCTCTAGTATGGCACCACAGAGTGCCAATAGGCTCACGATCATCTCGTTGGCATCTGTGCCGCCCTCTTATTTTCCTCTCTGTTTAAAGCTTTTTTTTTCTTGTTTTTTTGTAAGTGAAAAACTGGCACCGTGCAAAAACTCCATTTTCCAGCCTACGTTTTCCTTTTCCAAGAATACCAGAGACAAACAGCTTGCTTAGGAAACAGAGGAGGTTGTTGGCTAAAACACAGGATGGCATAAAAACCGCTTTCTTTTGTACCCTGGCACAACATGGTAGTTACGTTGTGCCAGGCAGTTTCACTCGGCTCAGCCTGCTTCAAAGGGTTTTGGGGAACATACAGGCAGTCCTCGACTTATGACCGACCGTTTAATGACCCAATCAATGTTACGAGCGACCCCAGAAAGAGGGGACTTACGATGCACATCCGAAATTCTGAATTTCTGGGCTGCTCTGCGGTCAGACGGAACTTAGGGCTCCTGTTCTCGACCCAACTCCTACCAACCTAGCAATTTGAAAGCATGCAAATGCAAGTAGATAAATAGGTACCACTTTGCTGGGAAAAGTAACATTGCTCCGTGACATCATGCTGACCACATGATCGTGAAACGTCTTCGGAAAACGCTGGCTCAACCGTCTTGAAATGGAGATGAGCACCAATACCTATATGTCTGTGTCAGGTTTCGATGTCGTCTCAAATAAATTGCATTTCCAAACAAACAGTCTTTGATGAAATCTTTCATTTATTAAGCACGACAATCTGTCCCCGATTATGTCGTAGCCAACACTGACTTCCTGACCCCAAACCTTCCCTTTCCGTTCCCCAATTCTCTGCGTCTCATTGGCCATCTTCAAAATCACTCTCCCCATATCTACTACTTCAGCTCCCAGGAATGTCCCCCCTCCCATCTCATCTCCTAGGGGATATTATCTTCAGGGAAAATAAGTAGGTGAAAAGTCAAGCATCCTCTTGCCAGCTGCCCCCTCTTCTCCTCCTTATGTCAGCACTGGAACGAATGTAGTTTGAAGTGCTAACACTATGGAGATTCTCAGACATCCAGCTCATCAGAGCTGAAGAAGCTTCTTGGATGAGAAGCGAAACGTCTTGGAGAAAAACCAGAAAGTCCAGTTGCCTCTTGAAAAAAGCACCTTTAAGGCAACCAACCCCTAGAGTTGGCCATGACTAGTAGAGTCAAATCTGCAGGGATTCCTTGATCTTTTTCACCTGTTTCATAAGATGTCCTTTCTCTAGGTAGTCATCAACTTACCACCACCATTGAGCCTAAAATTATGTTGCTAAGTGAGACGTATGTTAAGTGAATTTTGCCCATTTTACAACATTTCTTGACCCAGTTGTTAAGTGAATCACTGAAGTTGTTAAGTTAGTGACATAGTAATTAAGTGCATCTGGCTTCCCCATTGATTTTGCTCATCAGAAAGTTGAATAGGAATAGGAATAGGATAACAGAGTTGGAAGGGACTTTGTAGGTCATATAGTCCACCCCCCACCCAAGCAGGAAACTCTGTACCTGTTGTGGTCCACCAGTACCCTGTAGAGCTGGCAGCGGAGTCAGACAGTGAGGAGGCTAGGGAGGAACATGGGCTAGTCCTGGAATCTGGGGAAGGCCCGGACGAGGGCTCTGCGTCAGAGGCAGAGATGGAGTCTGGGCCATCTGGGAGTGATGCACAGACTCCAGAGCCCCCAGAGTCGGACAGCAGAGAGGCAGAGGAACAGGAGGAGCCTGTTCCTAGTGCACGCATGCGCAAAACTGCCAGAAGGCAAGAACAGCTAAAGCAAAAAGGACAACTCAGGAGTAAGGCCAGGAGATGACTGGCCCCTCCCATAAGGCTTAAAAGAGAAACAAAGGACTTTTGACAGGAAAGCAACGTTGCTAACTCTGTTTCCAGTCGGCATCTCGTTTGTTTCTGAATTTCGTGGGGCTTTGCCAAGTAAGGCCATCGGCAGGGTGTCAAAGAAGATAAAGGTTGGTGATAATCCTGAAGGACTTCTTCCGAAGGACCTGTTTTGCAACTAATTGGGACTCAGCTGGGAATGAACGTAATTCTCATCTGTTACAATAAAATAGTTTTTTTTGGGACTAATTGTGTCTTGTAATGACTCAGTAAGCCTAGGTCACAATACCATTTCTGACAGGTGTCAGTCCAATCTCTTTTTAGAATAGAATTAAAAAGCTGGAAGGGACCTTGGGGGTCGTCCCAATTCTGAAATGAGCCTTCAAATCTTCCTTCCTTCCTTCCTTCCTTCCTCCCTTCCCTTCCCAGGTTGGTTCTCTTGATTAATTTCCATCTGCTGCTTCTTGTCCTACCTTGTGGTGCTTTGGAAAATAAGTTGACCCTGTTTTTTTGTGGCATCTCCTCAAATATTAGAAAATTGTTATCATGTCACCCCGAGTCCTCCTTTTCATTAAACTAGACATACCCAATTCCAGCAACTGTTCTTTATATGTTTCTTTATATCCTCCAGTCTCCTAATCATCTCTTTGTTGGTTTTTGAAAGCCTCCAGTGATGAAGCTCCCACAACTTCCAAAGGCAACTTCTGTTCCATGGGTTGATTGTTCTCACGGTCAGAAATTATTTCTAGGTTGAATCTCTCCGTGATCAGTTTTCCATCCATTGTTCCTTGTCTGGCTTTCGGTTGCTTTGGAAAAAAGGATCACGTGACCCCGGGACACTGCAACCGTCATAAATATGAACCAGTTGCCAAAATACCAGTCCGAATTTTGATCACATGACCTCAAGGCTACTACAACGGTTGTAAGTTTGAAAAACGGTCATAAGTCACTTTTTTCAAAGCCGTTGTCACTTTGAACCAGGGGTGAAATGCTCCTGGTTCGGACCGGATCACCTGATCCGGTAGCGATGGCGGCAGGTGTTTCAGAGAATAACCATTTGTCTGAAGTGGTGTAGGGTTTCCTGCCTGGGCAGGGGGTTGGACTAGAAGACCTCCAAGGTCCCTTCCAACTCTGTTATTCTATTCTATTCTATTCTAACCGGTGGCAAAAATCCCTCCCCCCGTGTGAAATGCTCCCGGTTCGGACCAGATCACCCGATCCGGTAGCGATGGCGGCGGGTGGTTCGGAGAACTGGTAGCAAAAATCCCTGGCCCCCCCATGCCCAGCTGAGCCGCGCAATCATCAGAGGCTTTTTTAAAACTTTAAAAGCATTTTTTCTACAACCTGTTCAGCTGAAAAAATGCTTTTAAAAGTAAAAAAAAAAAAGCCTCTGATGATCGTGCGGCTCAGCTGGGATCATCAGAGGCTTTTAAAAGCATTTTTTTTTCTACAAGCTCTTCAGCCGAAGAGGTTGTAGAAAAAAAAATGCCTTAAAAAGCCTCTGATGATCCCAGTGGAGTTGCCTGATTGTCGGAGGCTTTTAAAAGCATTTTTTTCTGCAACCTCTTAAGGTTGTAGAAAAAATGCTTTTAAAAGTAAAAAAAAAAAAAAAAAAGTTGGCCACGCCCACCCAGTCACATTACCCCCCCACCAAGCCACGCCCACAGAACCGGTAGTAACAAATTTTACATTTCATCACTGCTCCCCCCCGCCCCGTCCATGCCCAGCTGAGTCGCGCAATCATCAGAGGCTTTTTTTTTTTTTACTTTTAAAAAAACCTTCATTTCTTTTGCACACATTCCTCGCCGCGCGCAAAAAATACATGCATTCAACACTTCACCCCACCCAATTCCCATGAGAAATGCCTGCTGTTCAAACCATTTAAGTTAATTTTCTTTCTTTCGGTAGCACCGAAAGCCCGTAATTTGGAGTTTTCCCCATTTCCCACCGCTAAAAATTTCGGACTTCAAAGCTTTGGGGAAAATATGATGGTTAGCAGAATGAGCAATTAAAAAAAAAAAGATGTCGGCAGTGACTTAAAAAGTCAGTTTCAATTTTATTCAGTCTTGCTCAATTTCATCCATCGGGAAACACAAATCCACCTGTACAAAAAAATTGATATTGGAGAGACAGGACTCCCCATCGCCTCAATTTTAGCAGTTTAATAAACATCACTGATGTCCAGTATTGGTACTTCTTATGGTCTCTCAACCCGGACTAAATTTTAAGATATTATCCGGATCACAATTTGCTTTTTACAGAGAAAATCTGGGATATTCAACCTTAGCAACTTTAAGACCCGTGGGCTTCAACTCCCAGAATTCCCCAGCCAGCTATGGCTGGCTGGGGAATTCTGGGAGTTGAAGTCCACGGGTCTTAAAGTTGCTAAGGTTGGACACCCCAGCGCAAATATTTCACACCCCAAGTTATTTCAGACTGTTTGTTTGCATTCAAACACAAACTCCCTTTAGATCCTCCCCCATCAGACCCCTAAAAAGGGTACCCAAATACAAGGAAAATGTAAGAAAAACACACGAAGGTGTTTAAAAAAACCATCCTACCAATTTTGGGGTCTTTGCTCAGGAATCCTTCCACAGTTTTGGGGAGAGGGATTATCAGTTACCCACTAACATTTGCAAAGCAAGCTTTTGCAAAGCCAAGAGTGAAGTCCAGATAAAAAGCTGGCCATCAAGCCGAATATACACCGGTGTGTTTATTTTACCCCACCCGGAAAAGGGTTTGTCCAGAAGTCTTTCAAGAAGAGATAAAAAAGCTTGAACGTTTTCCAAATTCTGTCCTGGTCTTTGGCTTACGTTGGTGACGAGGCAGGCATTTCCAAGTGTCAAATATGTGTTGTGTTGTGTTGTGCGGTGCAGTAGCATTGGGCATCGTAAAAAAAAAAATCCAAAACGGTTTAAAAATGAACAAAAAAGAAGAACAAAAGGAAAAAACCAAAATCTCCCAGTTTTCCCTCTTCGTTGGACAAGTTCAAAAGGAAAGCAGAAACGCATCGGAGAGCGAGAGGCGCCGGATTAAAGGCGGATTACGTGTTCATTGCCGAAATCAAACCAATTCAAAATCGCCCCGTTCACACAGGGACCCGATAGTTGCAGTGGTTACACTCCGACTCGCTTAGCGGCAGGGGGATGCTGGGTTTACGCCCAAGGTCCTGTTCGGCACACGGTGACTGGGGCCTCTCTTTGAAGAAATCGGAGATGTAGCGGACCTGGGGAAAAAGGGGGCTCGGATGAGAAGATGCCAAAGACGGACAGTTTGATTTAGTGGTTAACGCACCAAAGCTAGAAACTGGGCGATTGTGAGTTCTTGTTCTGCCTTAGTCATGAAAGCCAACTGGGTGACTTTGGGCCAATCACCAGGAGACAGTGAGTTCTAGTTCTGCCTTAGGCATGAAAGCCATCTGGGTGACTTTGGGCTAATCACCAGGAGAAAGAGAGTTCTAGTTCTGTCTTAGGCATGAAAGCCAACTGGGATGACAGTGGGCCAATCACCAGGAGAAAGAGAGTTCTAGTTCTGCTTTAGGCATGAAAGTCACCTGGGTGACGGTGGGCCGATCACCAGGAGACAGTGAATTCTAGTTCTACCTTAGGCATGAAAGCCAACTGGATGACTTTGGGCCCATCACCAGGAGAAAGTGAGCTCTAGTTCTACTTTAGGCATGAAAGCCAACTGGGTGACTTTGGGCCAATCACCAAGAGAAAGTGAGTTCTAGTTCTGTCTTAGGCATGAAAGCCAACTGGGATGACAGTGGGCCGATCACCAGGAGAAAGTGAGTTCTAGTTCTGCCTCAGGCATGAAAGCCATGTGGGTGACGGTAGGCCGATCACCAGGAGACAGTGAGTTCTAGTTCTGCCTCAGGCATGAAAGCCACGTGGGTGACGGTGGGCCAATCAGTCCATTGCTTACCGTAAGGATAGCAATGAGTGCTCCCTGCAGGAGGCCAACCAGCACATCGCTCCAATGGTGCTTGTAGTCCGACACCCGGCTGTAGCCCACGTAGATGGCGAAGCAGAGGAGAAAGAACTGGATAGTCGGGCGCAGCAGCCGAGCCCATCTGCCAACCAGCCGGGCCTGAATGTAGAGCTAGAATCAACCAGAAAGGAGGGGGGCTTTAGAGACGGCCGCCAGAGGTCTATGGCTTTGGAAGAGAAGGTCTTCCTTGGTCCCTAAGGCTGAACCTGATGCCCAAATTGAATTCCACCCCTGCTTCCAATCCTAAATGAGCTGGGTTTGCCTGACGAGGCCACGGGAAATAAGGAGGGAGGGAGGAAGGTAGGAAATGGGAGGGAGGGAGAGAGAAGCAAGGGAGGGTGGAAGGAAGGAGGGAGGGAGGAAGGTAGGAAATGGGAGGGAGGGAGGGAGAGAGAAGCAAGGAGGAGGGAAGAAGGAAATAGGAGGGAGGGAGAGAGAAGTGAGGGAGGGAGGAAAGGAGGAGGGAAGGAGGGATAAATGGAAGAAAGAAGGAGGGAAAGAGTGAGGGAGGAAGGAAATGGGAGGGAGAGAGAGAGAAGCAATGGAGGGTGGAAGGAAGGAGGGAGGGAGGGAGGAAATAGGAGGGAGGGAGAGAGAAGTGAGGGAGGGAGGAAAGGAGGAGGGAGGGATGGACAAATGGAAGAAAGAAGGAGGGAGAGTGGGAGGGCGAGAGGGAGGGAGGAAGGAAATGAGAGGGAGGGAGAGAGAAGCAAGGGAGGGTAGAAGGAAATAGGAGGGAGGGAGAGAGAAGTGAGGGAGGATGGAGGGAGGGAGGAAAGAAGGAGGGAGGGAGGGACAAAGGGAAGAAAGAAGAAGGGAGAGTGGGAGGGAGAGAGCGAGGGAGGAAGGAAATGAGAGGGAGGGAGAGAGAAGCGAGAGAGGATGGAAGGAGGGAGGTAGGGAGGAAAGGAAGGAGGGTCAAAGGGAGGAAGGAAGGAGGGAAGGAGGAAAGAAGAAAGGAGGGAGAGGAAAGAAGGAAGGAGGGAGGGAGGGAGGAAAGAAGGAAGCAACTAAACAAAGCACACAAATGGTAAATAAACAAGGGATGCATGCAAATCAATCAATCATTTAAGGAAGCAAATCAACAACTAAATACACATAGGGAGTCTCCAAAAAATAAATAAAGCAAGGAAAAATCAATATAGTACAGAAATAAGTTGATAAAGGAAGTGCGCAAACAAACACACAAACAAAGGGAGCAAGTAAATAAAGCATGCAAATAAATTAATAAACAAATAATAATAAATAAAGGATGCGAATAAATAAAGGAAGCACGCAAATAGATAGAAATGAATAAATGAAGGGAACAAATAAAGTTAGCAAATAAATAAAGGAAGCAAATAAATAAATAAAGGGAAGGTGCCAATAAATAACCATGCAACATTTCTCCCCCCCCACCTCCCCCAATTTGAGAGATCCTCAAAGAAACCTCCCTCCTCCCAGCCAGTGTTGAAATCCAAATTTTTTTTACTACTGGTTCTGTGGCTTGGTGGGTGTGGTGTGGTGTGGCTTGGTGGGCGTGGCAGGGGAAAGATACTGCAAAATCCCCATTCCCTCCCCACTCCTGGGGGAAGGATGTTGCAAAATCCCCATTCCCACCACACTCCTGGGGAAAGGATACTGCAAAATCCCCATTCCCTCCCCACTCCTGGGGGAAGGATGTTGCAAAATCCCCATTCTCTCCCCACTCCTGGGGGAAGGATGTTGCAAAATCCCCATTCCCACCACACTCCTAGGGGAAGAATACTGCAAAATCCCCATTCCCTCCCCACTCCTGGGGAAAGGATACTGCAAAATCCCCATTCCCACCCCACTCCTGGGGGAAGGATACTGCAAAATCCCCATTCCCACCCCAATCCTGGGGGAAGGATACTGCAAAATCTCCATTCCCACCCCACTCTGGGGCCAGCCAGAGGTGGCGTTTGCCGGTTCTCTGAACTACTCAAAATTTCCGCTACCGGTTCTCCAGAACCTGCTGGATTTCAGCCCTGCTCCCAGCCTTCCCAGCGACCAAGGCAGCTGCTTAGAGGTTCTGTATGTGCCCTCTCAGTTCTTTTTTTAAATGAGTAGGAAATCCGATCAGATGTCCCGTGTGTGTGTGTGTGTGTGTGTGTATTTTAAAATTCAGAATTGAGGTAGAGAAGGCCTTGAGGTACGGAAAGCAGAACATCTGCTACCTCGTTTTTTTAAATTTTATTCATTTTTTAAAAAAAGAACCAGGAGTTTTGGAAGTCAATTGGATCTCTTTTTTCTGATTTGTGGGGGAATGTTGGCCACATCCTGCAAAACTTTGTTAGAGCTCTCGAATCCAATGCTTCTGAAGCGTAACCACTTGAAGATGGGTGGACTTCAACTCCCAGAATTCCCCAGCCAGCTTGACTGGCTGGGGAATTCTGGGAGTTGAAGTTCACCCATCTTCAAGTGGTTACGCTTCAGAAGCATTGGATGCCCGCTGGGGAATTCTGGGAGTTGAAGTCCACCCATCTTCAAGTGGCTAAGGTTGAGAAACATTTGCTCACAATCCCTTCTTCCCCGATCCTTTGAAATGCAAACAAACCTGCGCCTTCGGGTCCCAAAAATGGCATCCATCCAGCTTCGCCCCCCCCCTTCCAGAAAACCATTTGAACCCCTCGATCCGCTCACTCACTCACCGCTAAAAACATCATGCAGTACATCGCAAAGGAGGAATGCCCAGAATAGAATGACAATCTAGAAAGAGAAGAACAAAAAAAGAAATATATAGATAAAAGGTAAATATAAAGGTTCCCCTCGCACATATGTGCTAGCCGTTCCCGACTCTAGGGGGCGGTGCTCATCTCCGTTTCAAAGCCGAAGAGCCAGCGCTGTCCGAAGACGTCTCCGTGGTCATGTGGCCGGCATGAGTCAACGCCAAAGGCGCAGGGAACGCTGTGACTTTCCCATCAAAGGTGGCCCCTATTTTTCTACTTGCATTTTTTTACGTGCTTTCGAACTGCTAGGTTGGCAGAAGCTGGGACAAGTCACGGGAGCTCACCCCGTTACGCGGCGCCAGGGATTCGAACGGCTGAACTGCAGATCAGACAAGCTCATCAGACAAGCTCAGACCCTTTCGATCGACAAGCTCACTAAGCCCCAAATTTCTGTTGCTACGTGAAACATCGGCTAAGCGAATTTTGCCCCCTCTTAACGACCTTTCTGGCCACAGCCGTTAAGTGAATCACTGCCCATCTTTAGGTTAGTAACACGGTTGTTAAGCGAATCTGGCTTCTCCATTGACTTTGCCTGTCGGAAGGTCGCAAAAAAAGGGGACCGCATGACCCTGAGACACTGCAACCGTCGTAAGTACGAGTCAATTCGTCTGAATTTTGATCGTGTGACCATAGGGGAAATGCTGTAACGGTCGTTAAGTGTGGAAAGCAGTCACAAATCACTTTTTTCAATGCCGTTGTAACTTTGAAGAGTCACTCAATGAATTGTTGTAAGTCAAGATCAAAGGAGGTACTAATACCACTCTATAAAGCCTTAGTAAGACCACACTTAGAGTACTGCATCCAGTTTTGGCCTCCACACTATTAAAAAGTTGTTGAGACTCTAGAAAAAGTGCAAAGAGCAACTGAGATGATGATGAGGCTAAAACATATATGATGAACAGTTGCAGGAACCGGGCATGGCTAGTCTAGTGAAGAGAAGGACTAGGGGAAACATGACAGCAGTCTTCCAATATTTGAGGGGCTGCCACAGAGAGGAAGGGGGGTCAAGCTATTTTCCAAAGCACCTGAAGGCCAGAGAAGGAATAATGGATGGAAACTGAACAAGGAGAGATTTTAACCTGGAAATAAGGAGGAATTTCCTGACAGTGAGAACAATCAACCCATGGAACAGAAGTTGCCTTCAGAAGTTGTGGGAACTTCATCACTGGAAGCTTTCAAGAAGAGACTGGACTGCCATCTGTCAGAAATGGTATAAGGTCTCCTGCTTGGGCGGGGGGGTTGGACTAGATGACCTACAAGGTCCCTTCCAGCTTCCAACTCTGTTAATCTGTATTCATTAAATATGATGAATCATTATCAATTAATTTTTGACTGTTTCCTGTTAATGGTTACCACCATCTATTTATAACTGCATTGATTTTAGAGTTGCCAGGAAATTCAGTTCATATTTACGTTCCTCTATTCCTGAAATAAAATAGGTGTTTTTTTTCCTTTTACGTATTTTGCCCTCTTGGGTGATGTTATATTTGAAATCTCCTTTTTGCACGTAGCTTTGGATACGGATCAAATTTCTACTGCAACGTTTGTGGCCATTGCAAAAACAATACAGGCAGTCCTCGACTTACGACCACAATTGAGCCCAAAGTTTGTGTCGCTAAGCAAAACATTTGCGAAGTGAGTTTTGGCCCATTTTACGACCTCTCTTCCCATGGTTGTTAAGTGAATCACTGCAGTTCTTAAGTTAGTAACAGGGTTGATAAGTGAATTCCCCGTTGACTTTGCTTGTCAGAAGGTTGCAAAAGGGAATCACTGCAACTGTCATAAATGTGAGTCAGCTGTCAAGCAGCTAAATTCTGGGGATGTTGCAATGGTTGTAAGTGTGAAAAACGGTCATAAGTCACTTTTTTCAGTGCCACTGTAACTGAACAGCCACTAAATGAATTTTTGTAGTGGGTAACAACTTCTTCACATCAATGACCTGTTTGGACAGAAACAATATTGTGTGTGTAGCCATTGAGTGAGTAAATCCTCACAATTTTATAGACATTAATTAAGGGGGCAGTTTGATGCAGTGATTAAGGCAGCAGGATAGAAACTGGAGGACCATGAGTTCAAGTTCTGCCTTAGGCACAAAGCCAAATGGGTGACCTTGGCCGGCCACTTTCCCTCAGCCCTAGGAACGACGCAATGGCAAACCACTTGCCAAGAAAACAGCAGGGACATGTTCAGGCAGTCATTGGAGTCACAATTGATTCAAAAGACTCCAGAAAAAAAAGTTTAATAGCCAATGATGGAAACAGATAGTCCTCCTTTAGTGGCTGCCTCTTTTAGCGACCGTTCCGTTGCCACAGGGATGAAAAAATAACTTTACAAAAATCCTTGTATTCACAACCTTGGTGTAAAGCAAAGCTAAAATAAGAGTGTAAACACAGTCACAGTTTATTTTATTTATTTTAGAAAATTTATATTGCCGCCTACTCGCACACTAAGCTTCGCTTAATGACCAAATTCCAGGTCCAATTGTGACCACTAAACGAGGACCAGCTGTGTTATCTGTTTTCCTGAAAGAAAAATTCCAGGGAATATATTCGAGGACCCTCTGCATCACTGACAGCGTTGAACTTACCTGGATTCCGTGATGTTTCTGGAGTTGCCCTGGCACACGTCTTCCACATGGACGTAAAGCGAGCAATTCACTTTCGTCCAGTCTGGCTGACAGACAGCCAGGAAATTGGGCCGCAGACGGCCGATCGTGTACTTGGCCAAGTCAGTTAGCGACTGGCTGACGGCGCTACCGAACAAGAACGTCCCAACAACTTTGTAGAGGGCGGCCAGGTAATTGTTAAACTGGGAACGGGAGTACAAGCGTTCCGTGTAGACCAGGTAAGCCTCGCCGACTGAAATCTGAGGAGAAAAAAAAAAAAAATGAAAGGGGAGATTCCCCTGGGACATCCATGATGCCCTCCCTCCTCACTCTCCAAACCCCAAATCTGATGGGTCGAACTTGTGAAGATGCCATTAGCTTTTTTTTTTTTTGAATTTTTTATTTTTATTTTTAAACAAAACATAAAAAACATCCATCACACAAGTAGTGTGTCGGTAGGTTACAAATCTTTTGTGCTTCATCTCATATTCATCATTTACTAATTCTCTAATTTGACATATTATCAATCTAACATATATCTTTATATCATTATTTTCATTTGTCATTCCTTTAACAAATGGCATTTTCATCCCATTAAAATCATTTCCATATATTGTATTATAACATCCATTTCATATTTCATTTCTATGTTTTATTATCTAGCCAATGATACAATAAATCCCATATCTTATAATATTGCTTGTCTTCCTGTTCTCTAATTTCAAATGTCAATTTGCTCATTTCAGCACATTCCATAATTTTCCTAATAACTTCATCTTGTTTAGGTATTTCCTTATTTTTCCAATTTTTAGCAAACACAATTCTAGCCATTGTCAATACATTGACAATCAGGTTAGAATAGAATCTATTCTATTCATTCTATATTCTATTCTATTTTATTCATTCTATATTCTATTCTATTCTATTCTATTCTATTCTATTCTATTCTATTCCATTCCATTCCATTCCATTCCATTCCATTCCATTCCATTCCATTCCTCAAATGCAAAAAGGACCAATTGTGCTACAGGCAGTCCTTGGCTTACAACCGTTCATTTAGGGACCGTCCGAAGTCACAACAGCCCTGGAAAAAGCGACTTATGTCCGTTTTTCACACTTACGACCATTATAGCATTCCTATGGTCACGGGATCAAAATTCAGATGCTTGGTAACTGACTCATACTTATGACTGTTGCAGTATCCCGGGTGATCACGTGATCCCCTTTTGCGACCTTCTGTCAAACAATTTCAATGGGGAAGTCAGATTCACTTAACAGCCAGGTTACTCACTTACCAACTACAGTGATTCATTTAATGACCGTGGCAAGAAAATAGCAACAGCAATAGAACTTAAGACTTATATACCACCTCACGGTGCTTTTGCAGCCCCTTTCTACACGGTTTACAGAGTCAGCCTAATGCCCCCAACAATCTGGAAAAGTTATAAAATGGGGCAAAATTCACTTTATGAATGTCTCACTTAGCAACAGAAACTTTGGGCTCAGTTGTGGTCGTTTAAGTCGAGGTCTACCTGCACTTGGAAAATGAAATGGCGGATTCCACCCTTAAATTTTTCAGTTGGAGAACAAACTCTCTTACCCTGTTCAGCCACATCGAGTCGGAAACTTTAATTAAGTTTCTCATCAAGAAAAAGAGGGTGAAATTTAGAACGGCTGAAAAAAAAAACCCCCAAGCTTTTAAAATTATCTGCCAGTTCTTTGTTCACATCTCCAAACAATAGTAAAGTTCAGACGCTGCCATTAAATTGAAATGTTTAAGCTTCCTTTTGACACCATACAAACAATTAAACATACTGCTCCATCTCTTTTACTAACGTTATATTGAGCAATTATTGTATAACCTCAGGAATTACCTGCTCATTCTTACTTAATATCTCTTTTTTTGAGACTACACCTTTGATTTTAATCGGATAAAAGGATTATCACAAGACCAAACAAAGACTGAGGACTATTGATGTATTTTTTCAAAAAGAGGGAAATGAAAACCAACATTTATCTATCCCTGTATAGGCTCTATTATGCTAAATAACACAACATAAATAAATAAATAACATTTTAACTCTTTAATTAAAAAAGAAACTGGCTGCGGGTTATTTCTCCCTATACCAATTAACTGCACTTTTTAAAGAATAAAACAATCTGCTTAATATAGTAAGATACTGGGAAGGACTGGGTGAAGTGGGGGGGGGGAGAAGATTGTACCCCAAAATAGCGGGTTTTGGTTAAGGAAAGAAACATATCCGCCCCTCACCTGATCTCTCAGAAGGTGGGCCAAGTAAAAACTACCCTGTTTCCCCAAAAATAAGACCCAATGGGAAAATAAGTCCTAGCATGATTTTTCAGAATGCTTGTAATATAAACTCTACTCCCAAAATAAGCCCCGGTTAAGATTGTCAGCCAGATGGATGCATTTAGTACCGTATTTTCCCCCAAAAGAAGTCCTAACCAGAAAATAAGCCCTAATGCATCTTTTGGAGCAAAAATTAATATAAGACCCGGTCTTATTTTCAGGAAAACACGGTAGACATACATTTGAAAGAAAAATTGGGAAAGAAAAAGAAATTATTTCCAAATACGTTAAACAGACTTTCAGTGTTATTTGATAAAAAGAATTCTTGGCCCAATATTTCACAAACATTCTGTTGCTAAGTGAGACAGTTGTTAAGTGAGTTTTGTCCCATTCGATGACCTTACTTGCCACAGTTGTTCACTGCAATTGTTAAGTGAGTAACACGGTTGTTAAATGAATCTGATTTCCCCATTGACTTTGTTCACCAGACGGTCACAAAATGGGATCACATGACCCCGGAACATCGCAACCATCATAAATATGAGTCAGTTGCTGAGCGTCTGAATTTTGATCACCTGAGCATGAACATGCTGAAATGGTCATAAGCGTGAAAAACGGTCATAACTTATTTCTTCCAGTGCTGTTGTAACTTTGAGCAGTCACTAAATGAACTGTTGTAAGTCACGGACTATCTGTATTACGGCATCCTTTGATTGACAGAAAATATTAGCTTTTCCAAAACAAACCTCCCATTTCCATTCTTTGGCACATGTAACATGACAATTTCTCTTCTTCGTTTCTTTATTATTAATCTGTTTGTTATCCTCCTAGTGTGTAGGTAGTTTTCAACTTACAACCGTAATTGGAACAGAACTTTCGCTGCTAAGTGAGGAGGTTAAGTGAGTCACACCCAGTTTATGACGTTTTTACCATGGTTGTTAAGTGAATCACTGCAACTGTTGAGTGAATCACAGGGTCATTAAGCGAATCCAGCTTCCTCTATCGACTTGGCTTGTCGAAAGCTGGCTGGGAAGGTCACAAATGGAGATCATGTGTCCCTGGGATGCTACAACTGTCATAAATAGATACTGGTTGTCAAGCATCCAAATTTTGATCCCATAAACATGGGGACACTGCAACTCCTCCCCCCTTCCTCTCGTACCCCGTGGGTGGCTGTGGCTGAGCTGGGAGTGCGCATGCCTGGAGAGACCCTCCTTAAGCGAGCTGCTGCCTGCCCCGAGCGCACCTTTCCTGAGCTTTGGCACTCACTTGAGGAGGGTCTCCCCGCCCATGCGCAGCTCCCGACTCAGCCACAGCCGGCTGGGGCATCCTGAGAGGAGGAGGGGGAAGAGGGTCGCCGGAGAATGCAGGAGGGAAGCTGCCCTGTACCTGCCTTGCACATAAGGCAGCCTTCGCTTCCTGCCACTTCAGTCTGGAGTCTCCCTGTATGTACGAACGCTCCCGGCTCAGCCACAGCTGGCCAGGGAGTTACAAGAGGAAGGGGGAGGAGGAGGAGGATGGTCGCCTGAAGGGAGGGGGGAGACACACATACACACACAGAGAGAGAGAGAGACATACAGAGTGATACACAGAGAGGGAGTGAGAGAGGGGAAGAGAGGGAGAGACAGTGTTCAGCCCCAGCTATGCACCCCAAAGAACGCAGCACACACCAACTCTATACAAAGCTTATTTTACTCAAATAACTTAAGTCTTTATCATTCAAAGGCTGTTAATGAACTGTCTTAACAGCCTACCAGAATTCTAAGATAAGGTAATCACAGTCTTACTAGAGTTGGCAGAAAGCCCAGAAGCAATTTTGCAGACGCGAAGGAGAGTGAACTGAAGTTGTTCTCTACAGCTTGTTGCAAGTGGCGTTCCTTCTTAAATAGGCTAAGTGAGTGGCCAATTAGCCCCAAGCCTTACTCTCGAGGAGACCTCCTCCTGAGGAGCCACTCCTGCCTTTTGGCAGCTCTGCGCGCCCGTGCATCGAGAAGAGGCTCCTCCTCTTCGTCCTCTTCACTTAAAGGAGCTTCTGGAGGTTCTGAAGGCCCTGGCTGAATCCCCGCCTCTGGCACCACATCTTCTCCAGGCTCCTCACTGTCCGACTCGAGCGCCAGCTGCACAGGCTGCTGACGCAGCACACACCAGCCTCCTCGTTGTCGGAATCAGCTACAATCCGCACAGGCCGCTGACGGGCCACAACACAGAGGGGGGAGAGAGAGACATAGAGAATAGTTTTGTGGCTGGTAGGCGTGGCTAGGTGGGATTGAGTGACATCGAGTTGGCCACGCCCACCCAGGTTTTGTGGCTCCTGGTGTGTTTTTTTTTTCTGTAGGAAACGGGTCCAAGTGGCTCTTTGAGTGTTTAAGGTTGCCGACCCCTGATTTAGACAAAACTCAATAGTAGGATAGCCTTTATTGTCATTGTACATCATGTATACAACGAAATTGGTGAAACAGCGCTTTTTCGTGCGGCTGTTGATAAAAATAGGATCGCCAGCCGTGATCGTCAACGTCCGATAATGGATATGGCACAAGAAGAAGAGGAGAAAAAACAAACAAACAAACATCGGTCTTACTATAAAAACGGTGCAGGGAATAGTCACCCCAGCCATCACCCCATGTGTAATGGTGTCCGGCTTGTACGGATAACGGATGGAAGTGTCCTCACAGTAGAAACCTCGTTTGTAGGGAGAATTCACCAAGGTCAGGATGGCGAAAGGAAGTGAGGCTGCAAGAGAAGAAGAAAAAAAAAAAAAAGACACAAGATTCAATAGGTCTCCTTGCCAACTCTGCCGTCACATCCATCCCTGCTCAGGCAAGCTACATAAATCAATGTATTCTCCGCAACAGCTGTTTTTTGTTACCTGGACACAGGTTGTTTATGCACCAAAGAAACTGTCCTTCACACTTTCTGGCAGAGTTTAACCTTTCCATCTGCAAAACAACCCATTAAAATCTCTATGGAGATTCTCAGTCATCCAGATCATGGTTTTTCCAGAAGGTGATTTTTTTTCCCCCTCAAGATTTTTTTTTCCCCCTCAAGAGGCAATTGGACTTTCTGGTTTTTCTTTGAAGATGTTTCGCTTCTCCTCCAAGAAGCTTCTTCAGTTCTGATTGGATGGTGGGGAATGGAAGGATTTATACTCCTTGCAGACAGCTGGGCATTTGCATTCTTTGATGTTGGATAACCCTGTGTCTGAAGTGGTGTAGGGTTTCCTGACTAAGCGAGGGGGTTGGACTAGAAGACCTCCAAGGTCCCTTCCAACTCTGTTATTCTATTCTATTCTATTTTAGAGGGCCGAGTCATTAAAACACGAGTAGTCCCCAAAACCTCTTTTATTGCAACAGCTGTGAATTATGTTCATTCACAGCTGAGTCCCAATTAGTTGCAAAAAGTCCTTCGGGATAATCACCAACCTTTATCTCCCTTGACAAGCTGTCAAAGACCTACTTGGCAAAGCCACACGGATTCCAGAATCAAAGAGATGCCGACTGGGAACAGAATTAACAATGTTGCTTTCCTGCAAAGGGCCCACGTGCCTTTGCTCCTCTTTTAAGCCTTATGGAAGGGGCTAATCGTCTCCAGGCCTTACTCCCGAGTTGTCCCTTTAGTTTTAACTGTTTGTGCCTTCTGGCAGCTCTGCCCATACGCGCACTAGGAACAGGCTCCTCCTGTTCCTCTGTCTCTCTGCTGTCTGACTCTGGGGGCTCCGGAGTCCGCACATCACTCCCAGATGGCCCTGGCCCCATCTCTGCCTCCGACGCAGAGCCCTCATCCAGGCCTTCCCCAGACTCCAGGACTGGCCCAAGTTCCTCCCCAGCCTCCTCACTGTCCGATTCTGCTGCCAGCTCCGCAGACTGCTGGTGGACCACAACAAGAAGTTCCATGAAGGCTCCATACCCATTTGCACCACTCAGGTGACCCTGAGGACACAGATGACCCGTTAGGTGACCCTAACGACCCGCTTATTTTATTTAGCGTATGGTTGGTCACACACAGTATTAAAACACTTCATTTTTACAGGTTAAAAACAATTAAAACAATAAAAAAGCAGTAAGAAAACCTAAAAGGAAAACAGAAATAACATTTCAAAGTTTAATGTCGAGTTTGGATATCCAGTCAGTAGCTGCCGTTGTTATGCAGAGGAAGTCCCTAGAACGACCCACTAAAAGAATGCAAATGACCAGCTGTCTGCAAGGAGTATAAATCCTTCCATTCCCCACCATCCAGTCAGAACTGAAGACTTTTCATGGATGAGAAGCGAAATGTCTTAAAAAAACAATCACCAGAAAGTCCAGTTGCCCCTTGAAAAAAAACACTTTTGGGACAACCCGTTAAAATATTTTCGTCTTCTGGTTTAGGAGCGAGAGAAACTCTTCTGTGGAATTGAACCAGCTAAATCTGTTCTTGCAAAGAGAGGAAAAAAACATGTTTTTTTGCACACAAGGCTGTATAGGTAGTCTTGAAAGTAATATAAATATGGTCAAATATATAACATTCACAGTTTGTCTAGTTTCCCACCAGCAATGGGTTTCATATTATGTTACTACCGGTTCGCCGTGAGCATCTGCTTTCTGCGTATTCTCCCGGCCTTCCGTGCGTGCGCTTCACTCACGCACCTTCCACGCATACACCCAGGCTCAAAAACGTGGCTAAATAGGATCGCGTAGAGCCAGGGTAGGTGGGCGGGCCCACCCGCGATTTCCGCTACCGGTTCAGGTGAACTGGTCCAAACCGGCTGAATACTGCCTCTGTTTCCCACCCACTCACTAATATAGGTCATCCTCGACTTGAACTGAAAATTTCTGTTGCTGAGCGAGACATTTGTTAAAGTGAGTTTTGACCCATTTTACAATCTTCCTTGCCACAGTTGTTAAGTGAATCACTGCCATTGTTAAGTTAGTTGCACGGTTGTTAAATAAATCTGGCTTCCCACATTGACTTTGCTGGTCAGAAAGTTGCAAAAGGGATCACATGATCCCGGGATACTGAGACCGTCATAAATACGGACCAGTTAGTATTTGAATTTTGATCATATAACCATGGAATACTGCCATGGTCGTAAGTGTGAAAAATGATCATATGTGACTTTTGTCAGGGCCATTGTAACTTCGGGCAGCCACTAAACAAACAGTTGTTGTTGTTTTTTTTAAGTTTTTTATGTTTTAGACAAACAAACATTTAATACATCAGTTTCCTCTTCCCTGTGACATCTCGGTGTTATCTTCCAAAATTTCTTTCTTCTTCTGTATAGTTGTCATTACTTCTATCTGGATCCTTATCCACTCCACAATACCAATTCATCACTAACATAATATTCAACTCATCACATATTTTTCCATACTTGTATAATTAATCATTTATATCTCTTCTCCAACCAATAATAAAAATCATTCCATATTTTAAAATATTCTGAGTCTTCTCTATCTTTAATCATCAGAGTTAATCTATTCATTTCTGCACAATCTAAGATTTTTTTTTATTACTTCTTCTAAACAAACAGTTGTAAGTGGAGGATTATAATTTGGTAATTAAACCCAGGTAGTCCTCGACTTACAACAGTTCATTTAGTGACCGTTTGAAGTGACTTTGGACCAGTCACTCTCTCTCGACCCAACACACCTCACAAGGTTGTTGTTTTGGGGAGAGGAGGAGGAGGAGGAGGAGGAGGAAGATGTGTTTGGATACGTTTGCTACTTTGAGTTATGGTAAAAAAAATAAAGCCAGGATATCAGTAAGAAACAAACATCATATTCCTTTCTTTTCAACCGTAACTTACAATATTTTTAATGGTATAACAGAAACCAAACTGATCATATCTTCCACTGAAGTTTTTGGGAAGCTCAAATTCCAGAGAGCAACCTAGAATTATCCAAACAATTTCATCAAATATATTATGTTCTCAGCAACAACAAAAAAATCCACATTGGTATAGTTTATGTAAAACTATTTAATTTTTTTCTGCCTAATGTGCCAATAATTCTAGGGACGAATGAGGAGATTTTTTCCATAATGTAACCCTTTTGATTGCCGGCCATGTGCAATTTTTTCCGTTTTTTTCTCTCTCCATCAAATCAAAACCTTTATAATGTCCTTTAAGCCAGAGAATGCTGCAGTTTCCCTTCGGATCGTATAAATTTTTTAAGCCTTTTTTGCTTCCATTCTGCTGTCACATTGACAAAAATTCCTCTTTTTTTCACCATTGTCGTCGTGTCTTGTGGCTTCTAAGCAGAGAAAGACTCTAAACCTCGACTTACAACAGTTCGTATAGAATAGAATAGAATAGAATAGAATAGAATAGAATAGAATAGAATAGAATAGAATAACAGAGTTGGAAGGGACCTTGGAGGTCTTCTAGTCCAACCCGCTGCCCAGGCAGGAAACCCTACACCACTTAGTGGCCGTTCAAAGTTACAATGGCACTGAAAAAGGTGACTTATGATTGTTTTTCATACTTCCGACTGTTACAGCATCCCCATGGTCATGTGATCAAAATTCAGATGCTTGGCAACTGACTCGTATTTATGACGGTTGCAGTGTCACGTGATCCCCCTTTGCGACCTTCTGACGGGTAAAATCAACGGGGGGAACCAGATTCACTTCACCACCGTGTGACTAACGGAACAACCGCAGTGATTCACTTAACCGCTGTGGCCAAAAAGGTCATACAACGGGACAAAAATTTACTGTCTCACTTAGCAACAGAAATTCTGGGCTCCATTGGGGTCGTACGTCGAGGACTACCTGTACTATGTACCGATCTTGCTTTTTGCTCTTTATCACTGTATTTAATGTTTTTAAAAAGTACTTTACGTGTTTTTATATTTATGGTTTTAATTGTAACCCGCCCAGAATCACTTTGCCAAGTGAGATGGCAGCATAGAAATTTAATAAGTCTGATGTACAGGTAATAATCAACCAATCAATCAGAATAGAGTTGGAAGGGACCCTGGAGGTCTTCTAGTCCAACCCCCTGCTTAAGTAGGGTACTCTATGCCATTTCAGGCAAGTGACTGTCCAGTCTCTTCTTAAAAAACCTCCAATGATGAAGCACCCACAACATCTGTTCCACTAGTTATTTGTCCTCACTGTCAGGAAATTTCTCCTTAATTCCCGGTTGCTTCTCTCCTTGATTAGTTTCCATCCGTTGCTTCTTGTCCTGCCCTCAGGTGCTTTAACAATTTTTTTTTTAAAATTTAGACTTACAAATTGCTTTAACAATTTTTTTTTAAAAAATTTAGACTTACAATATTTCATTTAGTGACTGTTCTGTGTCATTCAGCACTGAAAAAAAATTATTCATGACCAGTATCCCCATGATCAAAATTTGGATGCTTGGAAACCGGTTCATATTTATGACGGTTTCAGTGTCCTGGGGTTGTGTGATCACTCTTTTGCGACCTTCTCGGCTGGTTTCCAAGAAGCAGAGTTAAGCTAGATTTACTTAACAACTGTGGCAAAAAAAAAAAAAAAAAAGGTCATAAAACAGGGTGCAACTCTCGTTAAGAACTGTCCTGCTTAGCAACAGAAATGTGGGGCTCAATTGTGGTCATAAGTGGAGGACTACCTATAATTGTACAACAGCTCAAGATAGCACACCAAAATGTTAAAAAAACAAAACAAAACCCCACACACAGGAGAAAAAATCCCCCTTTTCCTGAAAGCTAGGAAAGTCGGGGCCATGCAGACTTTTGCGGGGAAAATTGTGTTCCCAGAAAGCCGAAGTAGGTCACACAATAAATTAATCTTAATATTTGGCGAATAGCTTGGACAAGTCCCTGAAGTTTTCTTGGCATCATTTTGGGATGTTGTTTTCCTTTAACGTCTTTTTCCCAGGGCCGAGTGAGTGAGTGACTGGCCCAAGGTCACCCAGCTGGCTTCGTGCCTGAGGCAGAATTTGAACTCGCATCCTCCTGGTCTCTAGCCTGGGGCCTTTAATTACTGCACCAAACTGGTTCTCGGAGGGAAAAAAATGTAGGTTAATGATACATTTTCCTACATATTATTAGCCTGCCTCCTAGGCGCTTTTGACTGAAAACATGTTTTGGGTTTATGTGTGTGAGGTGTCCTTCCAGATAACAATAGGGTATACAAGTCCCTGTTGTTTTCTTGCCAATAAATTTCGGAAGTGGTTTTACCCTTCTCTTCTTCTCCCCCCTGGGGAGAAGAGAGAGAGGGACAGGCCCAGAGTCTTCAAGTTGGCTTCATAACTAAGGCAGAATTAGAACTCAGGATCTCTGGTTTTTAACCTGGTATCTCAAACATGGCGACTTTAGGACCTGTGGACTTCAACTCCCAGAATTCCTCAGCTAGCCATGCTGGATGGGGAATCCTGGGAATTGAATTCTACTCCTCTTAAAGCTGCCACATTTGAGACTCCTAGGGGTTGAAGCCCACCCCTCTTAAAGCTGCCTTGATTGAGAATGCTGGGAGCTGAAGTCCACTCCTCTTAAAATTACCACATTTGAGAATTCTGGGAGTTGAAGCCCACCTCTCTTAAAGCTGCCACATTTGGGAATGCTAGGACCTGAAGCCCACCCCTCTTAAAGCTGTCTTGATTGAGAATATTGGGAGCTGAAGTCCACCCCTTTTAAAATTACATTTGAGAATTCTGGGAGTTGAAGCCCACCCCTCTTAAAGCTGCCACATTTGGGAATGCTAGGAGCTGAAGCCCACCCCTCTTAAAGCTGTCTTGATTGAGAATATTGGGAGCTGAAGTCCACCCCCCTTAAAATTACATTTGAGAATTCTGGGAGTTGAAGCCCACCCCTCTTAAAGCTGCCACATTTGGGAATGCTAGGAGTTGAAGCCCACCCCTCTTAAAGCTGCCACATTTGGGAATGCTAGGAGTTGAAGCCCACCCCTCTTAAAGCTGCCACATTTGGGAATTTTGGAAGCTGAAGTCCATCCCTACAATATAGCCTGTATGAATTCTGAGACCTGGAAATCAAAGCACAGCCCAAAGAAAAGCAGGCAGTCTTTTAATTCTCATCATAGTTGGGAAATAAAGAGGTCCATGCATCCACACATGATCACATTTTGGGTACTCGGCCAAATGACCATTTGTAGCATCCCACAGTCAAGTAACCACAATTTACGACACTTTTTCCTGGAAACCGGTGTTAACTTTCGGTCCAGCAAAAAATGAATGATGAACAATGAGCAAGGAATTCACTTAATGACCACTTAATGATTTGTTTAACGAACACTGCAAAAAAAATATAAAATCAAGTGATGGCCTGCTTAACGACCTGCATGAGTTACGTCCATAATTCGAGACTCAATTATGGTTGTTAAGTCGAGCACTGCCTGTACTGTACATAATTATGTTTGGGCTCTCTTTTTCTCACTCAAAATGGCTAAACTAACTTATTTGATTAAAGGCAATAGCTAAATTTATGACTGACTAAATTTATGAAAACTCTGATTGACTTTTTGCATGGAACAGAAATAAATGCACTTGTGGTTTTGGTAATTTGAAAAAAAAAATGGATAACAGAAAAGTGATTTGTCATTCTAAAGTAAGAGATAACTTTGCAATTCTATTGCATTTGTTGCAAAGAAAACTGGAAATTTCTATTTGTCTTTATTGTTTCTTTTTGTACTGTGTTTTCCTTTTTTCCCTTTACTTTCTTCTTTGCTTTAGTTTTTGTTATCTTCTATTCAAAACCTCTAATACAAAAAAAAAAAATTATGTAGCAAAGAAATTCACTTTGAAATCTTTTGATGGATATATTGATTTGCTCTAAAAGGCGGTCTGTTGAATCCGGAAGCGTCAGTCCATCTGGCTTGGTCCTGCAGTAAAATTCAGAAATTCAGTAGCATGGATGGTCTTAAACCAAAAACCTCCTTTTAATTTTTCCTCCATCTCAGTTTTCCATTCCTTTTAGGGAATTTGTTGACGTCTCTGTTGTTTTAAGTATGTGGGTGTTCCTTTGCACATACAAACTGTTTTACTTATATAAGGAACAGTCTTCACACTGGACATCCATTTAAAAGAAAAAAAAACTTGTTAGTTTTATTGAGATTCTCCAAGCCAACTATGGCAAAATGCTGGCGTAGAATCTGAATGAATTAATAAAATTAAAGTCCTGCCATGTTTTCTCCCCAGAAGCTGCACAACTCCACCACAACCCACATTTCAGGAATCTGGACATTTTAGGAAGCTATCTGTGGTCCGTCCTGTGCTGAAAATTAAGTAGCCCATATAACATTTTACCCCGTTTTGGGCAATTCTGCTTAAGAGTTTGCTGACTGAGCACACTTAAAACTTTTCTGCAGAATTCTTTTCTATATTAGGGTGCATTCCAATGTAATTTTTCTCCCCTGTGGTTTTCTCAAAAGATTTAAAACAAATAAACTCCTGATTCCATCAAGAAGACTGTCAAACAGGAGCATTTTTCTTTATTAATTTAATCAAGCCACTTTCAGATAATACGGGTCCCTGCGTCTCCTGGGCAAAATATTTACAGAATATTTTGCTATTTTTGCAGCCTTGCGAGTGGAAACCACGAGATTCCGATGATTGATTTGATCCGTCGATAAAAATTCTCAACCAGAAACACAATGGCAGGAGGGCTGAATTAATCATTTTGCAGAGATTTGGGATATCGGTTGCATATCACACTCCAGCAGCTATCATAAAATGCTCGCCAATCTGGCTCCCTATCACAATCTTTGATATTTTTTTGGGGTGTGTGTGTGTAACTTGTTATTGGTTTATCAAAATATCAAACACAAAGAGAAATTCAAAAAAAGGAGTAGAAACCTAGGAGGAGGGGGAGGGAAAAGGAAAAAAAATGGTGTAAAGAGAGAAACAAAAGGAAAAAAGGCACTAAACGTCCTACCCTCTTTAGCACAGAAGATAACATCACAACCACAACTTTTTATTTTTACACAACAGTACATACAAGCCATTTCTATAACAATCAACCTATCTAATTGGCAAAAACAAAATCAGAGTTTCATTTTTTTTTCATCGCAAGCACAAGATCCGGAAGCAATTTCAAAATAGAAACAAGATTAGAGATATTCTTTTTCTTTCGATAAAAGAACCAGTTTTGATCATCTCTGCTTCTCTTTGCTGTGGGGAATAATATATTATATACTATATTATTCCCCACAATTTCTGATACTCTTATGTTTATACATTCGCGATGAATGCATTTATGATGACTAGGATCATGATTTATCACTTATATCTTTTATATACTGAGAGCTTATGCACTGAAGACAAATTCCTTGTGTATCCAATCACACTTGGCCAATAAAGAATTCTATTCTATTCTATTCTATTCTATTCTATTCTATTCTATTCTATTCTATTCTATTCTATTCTATTCTATTCTATTCTATTCTATTCTATTCTATTAAGATCACGTGAAGTGTTAATACCACTTTATAATGTCTTGGTAAGGCCACACTTGGAATACTGCATTCAGTTTTGGTGGCCACAATGTAAAAAAGATGCTGAGACTTTAGAAAGAGTGCAGAGAAGAGCAACCAAGATGATGAGGGGACTGGAGGCTAAAACATATGAAGAACGGTTGCAGGAATTGGGTATGTCTAGTCTAATGAAAAGAAGGACTAGAAGAGACATGATAGCAGTCTTCCAATATCTCGGGGGCTGCCACAAAGAAGAGGGAGTCAAGCTATTCTCCAAAGCCCCTGAGGGCAGGACAAGAAGCAATGGGTGGAAACTAATCAAGGAGAGAAGCAATTTAGAACTAAGGAGAAATTTCCTGACAGTTAGAACCATTAATCAGTGGAACAACTTGCCTCCAGAAGTTGTGAACGCTCTAACATCGGAAGTTTTTAAGATGATGTTGGATAACCATTTGTCTGAAGTGGTGTAGGAGGTTGGACTAGAAGACCTCCAAGGTCCCTTCCAACTCTGTTATTCTATTCTATTCTATTCTATTCTATTCTATTCTATTCTATTCTATTCTATTCTATTCTATTCTATTCTATTCTATTCTATTCTATTCTATTCTATTCTCCCTCCCCTCCCCTCTACTCTACTCTACTCTACCCAATTCTTAGTTCAAAAATAAATTCAGGAACGCGGCTGTCGTGATCTCATTCCGGCTGAATTTTTTAATAATTCAACTCGGAATGCAGAATCTTGCTGTTCCCAGCCACAGCTCAATCTGTGCAAATCCTCAAGGGCACCCACCAATCTTTTCAAAAGGAGTGACAGATCTAATTATATCCCCCTATCCAGCTCGCTTAAGCAAATTACACGCTCTCTCGGCATCCTTATGCAAAGCTGATGGGTCGGATGGCTGAAGAAAAGACTGGGAGACGTGAAACAAACCAGCTTTAGGTCACGCTTTGCGTCTGTTTAACCAAGGGTTTTTACCCTCCACCGTGGGCAGAAATATAGGTAGTCCTTGACTTACGACCACAACAGAGCCCAGCATTTGTGTCGCTAGGCGAGACGGGGTTAAGCGAATTTTGCCCTGGTTTCCGACTTTTCTTGCCACGGTTGTTAAGTGAATTGCTGCAGTTGTTAAGTTAGTACCGTGGTTCAGGGGTGGTTTCCACTTACCTTTATTACCGGTTCGCAGCGGGAGGAGGACTCCTGGTGATGGGCCCTAAGTCACCCAACCAGCTTTCATGCCTAAACTAGGACTAGAACTCACCATCTCCTGGTGATGGGCCCTAAGTCACCCAACCAGCTTTCATGCCTAAGATAGGACTAGAACTCACCATCTCCTGGTGATGGGTCCTAAGTCACCCAACCAGCTTTCATGCCTAAGATAGGACTAGAACTCACCATCTCCTGGTGATGGGCCCTAAATCACCCAACCAGCTTTCATGCCTAAACTAGGACTAGAACTCACTATCTCCTGGTGATGGGCCCTAAGTCACCCAACCAGCTTTCATGCCTAAACTAGGACTAGAACTCACCATCTCCTGGTGATGGGCCCTAAGTCACCCAACCAGCTTTCATGCCTAAACTAGGACTAGAACTCACTATCTCCTGGTGATGGGTCCTAAATCACCCAACCAGCTTTCATGCCTAAGATAGGACTAGAACTCACCATCTCCTGGTGATGGGCCCTAAATCACCCAACCAGCTTTCATGCCTAAACTAGGACTAGAACTCACTATCTCCTGGTGATGGGTCCTAAGTCACCCAACCAGCTTTCATGCCTAAGATAGGACTAGAACTCATCATCTCCTGGTGATGGGCCCTAAATCACCCAACCAGCTTTCCTGCCTAAACTAGGACTAGAACTCACCATCTCCTGGTGATGGGCCCTAAATCACCCACCCAGCTTTCATGCCTAAACTAGGACTAGAACTCACCATCTCCTGGTGATGGGCCCTAAATCACCCAACTAGCATTCATGCCTAAGGCAGGACTAGAACTCGCTGTCCCCTGGTTTTTGCCCTAATGTCTTGAGCATTACACCAAACTGCCTCTCGGTTAATATAGCCTTATAATAAAGTTATATCAGCACATCTGTGTTTGCTTGAACTCTGTGTGGTCCACCTAAGAACATTAAAAAGACACCTTCATACTCTGTAATATTCTCCCTTTCTGACCTCACCTTTTCTTTCTGCCCTTTTTAAAAGGCACTCCACCCAGTGAAGAATATTATCATTAAGCTGCTATTTAATGCAACCAAGGATTGCGTTGGCCTTTTTAGCTGCTGCAGCTCCCCGTTGACTCATATGAGATGGGAACGTCTGTCTGTAGAACCTCGCATCGAGGCCTGCGTCTCTCTTCCACTTTTCGAATGCAGAACTGATACTTGTCACAGCTGAACAGTCTCTGGTTTGATTTGGGCCAGGATTCAAGTCTGGCTCAAATTATCATTTTGGGTTGGGATTTCATTCTTAAAACGGTCAGCCAATCTGTCCCACTTGGGAGTCCCCAGCAAAAAAAACCATGAATTTAGCCCAGGAAAAAAAAGAAAGCATGAGAAAGAAAACTCTTACGACCGGTTTTTCACACTTACGACCGTTGCAGCATGGCCACCTGATCAAAATTCAGATGCTTGGCACCTGGCATGTATTTATGACGGATGTAGTGTCCTGGGGTCAAGTGATCCACTTTTGTGACTTTCTGACAAGCAAAGTCAATGGGGAAGCCAGATTCACTTAATAACGACGTTACTAATTTCATAACTGCAGTGATTCACTTAACAGCTGGGTCAAGAAAGGTTGCAAAATGGGGCAAAATTCACTCAGCTGTCTGGCTTAGCAATGGAAATTTGGAGCTCAATTGTAGTTGTAATTCGAGGACTATCTGTATTGCTTGCTGTTTCCTGCCTGGCCTACGTTGCAGGGCTGACACCAGATCAAAGCAGAAGCATTTATACCAGGGGTGGGCAACTGTGGCCCTTTTACAACCTGTGGACTTCAACTCCCAGAATTTCTGAGACAGCCAAGCTGGATCAGGAATTCTGGGAGTTGAAGTCCACAGGACATAAAGGGGCCATATTTGCCCACCCCTGATTTATACAGAACCTGGGGATGTGGCTGTTCTATCATTTGCAAACTCTATGGGTTGCAATGTTCCCACATGTATTTGTCTCTCCCTTAAGAATATTGCTTTTAGCGAATCAAGATATACTGCATCCACAGCATTCCCTTGCTCTACTAAAGTACAAATAGCCCTTGACTTATAACAGTTCGTTTAGTGACTGTTTAAAGTTATAACATCATTGAAAAAAGTGAGTTATGACTATTTTTCACACTTAAGACCATTGTAGCATCCCCATGGTCACCTGATCAAAATCCAGACACTTGGCAACTGGATCATATTTATGAGCTTCGGTGGCGCAGTGGTTAGAGTGCAGTACTGCAAGCTACTTCTGCTGACTGCCGGCTGACTGCAATTTGGCAGTTCAAATCTCACCAGGTTCAAGGTTGACTCAGCCTTCTATCCTTCCGAGGTGGGTAAAATGAGGACCCAGATTGTTGGGGGCAAGAGGCTGACTCTGTAAACCGCTTAGAGAGGGCTGTAAAAGCACTATGAAACGGAATATAAGTCTAATTAAGTGTAAATAAGTGTATTTCGCTGTGCCCTCAAAACCTTGTTGTTCTGCCAGGCCAGGCTATCAATGTAAAGATTTTAATTGGTTTTAAATATGGGATTTTAAATTTGGGGGTTTTATAATTGAGTCAATTATTTAATAATTTTAATTATTTTTAAACTTTGTCTGTCTTTGTGCTTTTAATCAGGCTGTACACCGCCCTGAGTCCTTCGGGAGAAGGGCGGTATAGAAATAAAATTAATAAATAAATAATAAAATAATAATTGCTATTGCTACTACTATGACAGCTGCAGTGTCCCGGGGTCACATGATCTCCTTTTGTGACCTTCTAACAAGCAAAGTCAACGGGGGAAGCCAGATTCACTTAACAACCATGTTGCCAACTTAACAACTATAGTAATTCACTTAACAACTGTGGCAAGAAAAGTCGTAAAATGGGGCAAAATTCACTCAATAAATATTTCATTCGGCAACAGAAACTTTGGGATCGTAAGCCGAGGACTACCTGTAGCCCGTTTTATCACAGAAAAAGAATTGATAGCAAACAAGGACTGGAATGACATTAGAGTCTAAGAAGTTTAAGAATCCACTTTTGACTTGAATTGTTCCTGATAAATCCATATTGGCTTTGAGAAATGGCGGTTTTATGTGCTCCCCAGGGCCGGATTTAGATGAAAAGAGGCCCTAGGCTATTTCACTTATGAGGCCCTTTCACCTATAGTGAAAGTGTAATTTTAATTTTGCTAACAATTTGAATGTAGGCCCCTCTTGATCTTGAGGCCCTAGGCTGAAGCCTAGTTAGCCTATAGGAAAATCCGGCCCTGGTGCTCCCAGACATGCTATTTAACAACCTGTTCCTGAATCTTAGTGTTGTGGTCCGCCAGCAGCCTGTGGAGCTGGCAGCGGAGTCGGACAGTGAGGAGGCCGAGGAAGAACATGGGCCAGTCCTGGAGGCTGAGGAAGGCCCGGATGAGGGCTCTGCGTCGGAGGCAGAGATGGGGCCAGGGCCATCGGGGAGTGATGTACGGACTCCGGAGCCTCCAGAGGCTGACAGCAGAGAGGCAGAGGAACAGGAGGAGCCTGTTCCTAGTGCACACATGAGAAGAGCTGCCAGGAGGCAAGAGCAGCTAAAGCAAAAAGGACAACTCGGGAGTAAGGCCAAGAGATGATTGGCCCCTCCCATAAGGCTTAAAAGACCAGCAACGGCTCTTGGGCTCTTTGTTGGAAAACAACGTTGATAGATTTGTTTCTTGTCTTGCTGCATTTATTTCTTGTTGGCGTCTTCTGCTTCTGAACTTTTGCCAAGAGAAGCCTTTGGCAGTTTGCCACAGTAGACCAAGGTTGGTGATAAGGCCTCCAGAAGAATTGCGTTATGAAGAATTTGATTTGAATTAGCTTGGACTACGCTGAGAATGAGTTAATTCTCAGCTATTCTGGGTCACAACACTTAACACAGAAATTGTCTACCGTTTCTAAGGTCCTCCGTAGTATTTTTGAATACTGGGACTGTGTTTGCTCTTCACTGGTCTTCCAGGATTTCATTTGAGTTTATTCGTGCTTAAATCCATTGCTTCAAAATAACTTCGTTAACAACTGTGTCTTGCCAGCCTCCAACAGCATAACAACTATTGTCAACCACCCAGAGAATACACAATAGTGTCAGATGCCAAGTACATTTGAGAACAGCAGCTAAGAAAGCTTTATTCTATGCGCAGGTGTAGAATACGTGGCACCTGACTCAATAGTAGTAACTGTCAGAAGGGTGTTCGAGTCTTTAGTGGACAATCATTTAAATACGAGCCAGCCGTGTGCAGCAGCAGCCAAAAAAGCCAACACACTTCTGGGCTGCAAAAACAGAGGGAGAGAATCAAGATCATGCGAAGTGTTAATACCACTTTATAATGCCTTGGTAAGGCCACACTTGGAATATTGCATCCAGTTTTGGATGGCATCGTATTTGGATGGCACCTGGACTGATGGGGTTTTAATTCTAATTTAATTTTAACTTGTTTAGTCTTAATTGTACTTTTAACTGTTAAATTATGAGCTTTGGATTTAATTGTTTAACTTTTTATTAGATGTTTCTTAACTGTTGTGAGCCGCCCTGAGTCCGGCTGGAGATAGGGCGGCATATAAATCTCATTAATAAATAAATACATAAATAAATAATAATAAAAAGATGTTGAGACTCTAGAAAAGAGTGTAGAGAAGGGCAACAAAGATGATGAGTGGACTGGAGGCTCAAACATATAAAGAACAGTTGCTGGAATTGGGTATGTCTACTTTGATGAAAAGAAGGACTAGAAGAGACATGATAGCAGTCTTCCAATATTTGTGGGGCTGCCCCAAAGAAGAGGGGGTCAAACTATTCTCCAAAGCACCCAAAGGCAGGACAAGAAGCGATGGATCGAAACTAATCGAGGAGAGAAGCAATCTAGAACTAAGGAGGAATTTCCTGACAGTTAGAACAATTAACCAGTGGAACAACTTGCCTCCAGAAGTTGTGAATGCTCCAATACTGGAAGTTTTGAAGAAGAGATTGGACAACCATCTTCTTAAATGGTATAGGATTTCCTGCTTAAGCAAGAGGTTGGACAAAAAACCTTCAATTCCCTTCCAACTCTGTTATTCTGTTATTCCTGCACAGGAGCAGTCTACCTTAAAGTTCTCAAGATCCATCAATGTGGGGGTAGGAGAAGCAATGTTTAGGCCCCGTTTGGGGGCTTGCTTAAGCATCTGACTGGACACATGGCACACTACAGTGGACGATTGTTTGGACTGATTCAATCAGCTTAAGGATACTGATTGATGTCAATTACACTATCAATCAATTACATTGATCAATCAATCTCCCAACCGCTCCAAGGAACTTTGGATTATAGTGACAAAGCAGGAAAGCCCAGTTCAAATATTTGCTCAGATAGCATCAGATTAGGCAACCCTACATTGGGGTTAAAGAAATCACTTTTTTAAAAAGAAGCCATTTCTTTTTAAACTCTGCATATTCCAACACTCCTCAGATTGCAATTTGCATTTCGAGAGTTATTTGCCTGAACAAGCCAGCGAAGAAGAGATGAGGGTTCAGACATTCAGAAGTGACCTGCTATATAGGTAGTCTTTCACTTACGACTGCAACTGAGCCCAAAATTTCTGTGGCTAAGTGAGACAGTGGTGAAGTGAGCTTTGCCCCACGTTACGACTTTTGATATCACAGTTGTTAAGTGAGTCGAGTGGTGCGGTGGCCCAGAGGTGGAGCCCTCAGCCTCACAATCGGGAGGCCGTGAGTTCAAACCTAGGTAGAGGCAGATATTTCTCTCTCTGGGCACAAAATGAGAATATATCTGCTGAACAAAACTCCGCATTGGCGACAGGAAGGGCAGTAAACACTCAGCTCCATTCAGTTGCTGAGACCCAGTGGTGAAATGCTACCGGTTCGCATCGGTTCAGGCGAACCAATAGTAAAAAAAAAAAGCTACCGGTTTGTCTGAACCGGTATTTCCGACGATCAGCTGTGCCGCATGATTTATATCCGCTAGAAAGCAGGAAATCTTGCTTTCTAGCAAATCTAAATCACGCGGCACAGCTGGTTCCCCACCCCACACTGTTCTACTTACCTTCCCAAGCCTCCTTTTTCCATGCAGAGCATGTGTTTGGCGTGCAGTGTGCATGTGCCGGCAGCAACCCGGTGGCAATCCGTGGAGGATTTCACCACTGCTCAGACTCCACTCCGCAAGGGATTATGGGGTCAATTAAAAGAAGACGAGTTGCTAAGCGAATCACTGCTCTTCTTAGTTGAGCAGTAACATAGCTGTAAATTGAACCACTGTAGTTGTGACGTTAGTAGCATGGTTGTTAAGTGGATCTGGCTTCCCCATTGATTCTGCTCGTCAGAAGGTCGCAAAAGGAGATCACACGAGAGCCTTGGTGGTGCAGCGGACTAAGTGCTGTTATTGTAGCACTTAGCTGCCAGCTGCCTGCAATTTGTGCGAGGTCAAATCTCACCAGGCTCAAGGTTGACTCAGCCTTCCATCCTTCCGAGGTAGGTAAATTGAGGACCCGGATTGTGGGGGCAATAAGCTGACTTTGTAGAAACACCGCTTGGGGGGGGGGCAAAAGCCCTAAATAAGCAGGTATATACAAAAGAATGAAGGCTATTGCTATAAGTGCATTGTAAGCCGCCCTGAGTCTTCGGAGAAGGGTGGCATATAAATTGAACTAATAAATAACACCCGAGGATGTTGCAACCGTCATAAATACAAGGCAAGTGCCGAGCGCCTGAGCTTTGATCACGCGACCGCGAGGATGCTGCGACGGTTGTTAAGTGTGAATAAATGGTCAGAAGTCACTGTTCTCAATGCTTTTTGAACTTCAAGCGGTCACTAAGTGAACGGTCGTAAATCCAGGACCGCCTGGTAAAGAAATGGGAAGGAGCCAGCAATTTCCTGAGCCGAACATCTTCAAACATGGGACCCTTCTGCAATTACAGTTGTGTACTTTAAACCTTCCAACACACCTTTATTGAAGTGCGCCCTTAGCCTTTGTGCTAAAGTTCCTGCTGACCTCACTAAAAGTCACCTAACCGGTTTTACAGGCAAGATGGAAGAGTTGCAACACAGGGGAAGAATTAATTTCCCTTTGATGTCCGACCAAAGAGAGAGTGAGAGAGAGAGAGAGAAAAAAATAGGTATTTATTTCTAATTTTCTGTGAGGCCTGCATGTGTGGGGCAGACAAACAGGATTTTAATCAGTTGCAATGAACAGCGCCAACATCAGAACGGGCCTGTCTTGCCTGAACCCCTAAATTTATGCCCTGCTTTGCAAAGTGTTGGAAGAGAGCTGAAATACACATTTTATACTGGGACAAAATTCAGCCTCCCCTCATGAATGTTAAAAATGTATTCTTAGCTTTCCTGTATAAAATTTCATGTTGTTACTTGTTGTTTCTCAATCTTGGCTATCTTAACATGTGAGGACTTCAACTCCCAGAATTCCCCAACCAGCAGTGCTTCTCAACCTTGGCCATCTTAACATGTGAGGACTTCAACTCCCAGAGTTCCCTGGTCAGCAGTGCTTCTCAATCTTGGCCATCTGAGGACTTCAACTCCCAGAATTCCCCAACCAGCAGTGCTTCTCAACCTTGGCCATCTTAACATGTGAGGACTTCAACTCTCAGAATTCCCTGGTCAGCAGTGCTTCTCAATCTTGGCCATCTTAACATGTGAGGACTTCAACTCCCAGAATTCCCTGGTCAGCAGTGCTTTTCAATCTTGGCCATCTTAACATGTGAGGACTTCAACTCTCAGAATTCCCTGGTCAGCAGTGCTTCTCAATCTTGGCCATCTTAACATGTGAGGACTTCAACTCCCAGAATTCCCTGGTCAGCAGTGCTTCTCAATCTTGGCCATCTTAACATGTGAGGACTTCAACTCCCAGAATTCCCTGGTCAGCAGTGCTTTTCAATCTTGGCCATCTTAACATGTGAGGACTTCAACTCCCAGAATTCCCCAACCAGTAGTGTTTCTCAATCTTGGCCATCTTAACATGTGAGGACTTCAACTCCCAGAATTCCCTGGTCAGCAGTGCTTCTCAATCTTGGCCATCTTAACATGTGAGGACTTCAACTCCCAGAATTCCCTGGTCAGCAGTGCTTCTCAATCTTGGCCATCTTAACATGCGAGGACTTCAACTCCCAGAATTCCCCAACCAGCAGTGCTTCTCAATCTTGGCCATCTTAACATGTGAGGACTTCAACTCCCAGAATTCCCTGGTCAGCAGTGCTTCTCAATCTTGGCCATCTTAACATGTGAGGACTTCAACTCCCAGAATTCCCCAACCAGTAGTGTTTCTCAATCTTGGCCATCTTAACATGTGAGGACTTCAACTCCCAGAATTCCCTGGTCAGCAGTGCTTCTCAATCTTGGCCATCTTAACATGTGAGGACTTCAACTCCCAGAATTCCCTGGTCAGCAGTGCTTCTCAATCTTGGCCATCTTAACATGTGAGGACTTCAACTCCCAGAATTCCCCAACCAGCAGTGCTTCTCAATCTTGGCCATCTTAACATGTGAGGACTTCAACTCCCAGAATTCCCTGGTCAGCAGTTTTCCTTAACCTTGGCTACCTTAAGACATGTGGATTTCAACTCCCAGAATTCCCCAGTGGGAATCCTAGTCCAATATTCTCTGTGGCTTCTCTCCATGCTGACCCAAAATGGAGGCTGAATGCAGGGATCTTTGGCCACTCTGCTATGGACTTAAGAGAACTCCAGATCTTGTGGCGAGAAGTTCCATAAGCTAAACTACAATCCCATGTATGCTTCTCAAATCTGTGGACGTGATGGGGTTTTATTCCCAAGACACCCCAAGAATATTTTCTGTACTGGTTCTGTGCTGTGAAGTACAGGTATTTCTCGACTCTGGATCTCCAAACTCGACATTAAACTTTGAAATGTTATCTCTGTTTTCCTTTTAGGTTTTCTTACTGTTTTTTTATTGTTTTAATTGTTTTTAACCTGTAAAAATGAAGTGTTTTAATACTTTGTGTGACCAACCATACGCTAAATAAATAAGTTCTCGACTTACGACCACAACTGAGCCCAACATTTCTATTTGCAAAGTGGAACATTTATTAAGTGAGTTTTGGGCCGTTTTATAACATTTCTTGCTACAGTCCCTAAGCAAATCACTGCAGTTGTTAATTTAGTAACCCGGTTGTTAAGTGAATCCGGTTTCCCCGTTGACTTTGCTTGTCAGGAGGTCGCAAAAAGCCCTACTAAGCAGGTATATATAAAAGTATGACGGCTATTGCTTAACGCATTGTAAGCCGCCCTGAGTCTCCGGAGAAGGGCGGCATATAAATTGAACCAATAAATAAATAAATAAATTAAAAAAAAAAAGAGTGATCATTTGACCCCTGGATGCTGCAATCGTCATAAATACGAATCAGCTGCCAAGCGTCTGTATATTTTGATCGCAGGACCACAGGGATGCAGGCAACGGTCCTAAATGTGAAAAATGATCAGAAGTCCCTTTTCCCAGTGCTGCTGTAAATTTTAAATAGTCACTAAATGAACTGTTGTAAGTCGAGGACTATCTGCATGGCCTCTTGATTCTCAGAAGTTGGCCACAAAAAGATATTTATAATTTCTTTCTCTCCCACAGAGAACCTCTGTGATTTGCTCTGCCCTGCAGGTGATTCCAAAATAGATGCCTCTTTCCTAAAGTGTGGATTTATATTTAGAGCCTGCATACGCATCGCACACAGGAAAACAAAGGAAATTCTAAGTTACAGGGCCATTTTAAGCTCTCCTTGGTGTACTAATCTGTTCCCTGACTAAAAATACAGATGTTCCAGATGTGGGTCTAAACCAAAACACTGTAACGTCACCCTTCACCCCTGATTGGAACCCAATTTTAGGTGGCAGGGGTGAGAAGTCCAGGACAAATGTGCAGCGGAGGTGGCCACTGCTGAAAATTAAAACCTTGGTGCTCTTTTTAAAGGGCACTCTTAAAATTACGGAGTCGGAAACCACTATTTTGGACACAAGGCTGTTGGCTCTTTCCATTTTTTCCCTGGGCGGAGCAGGTCAAAATTGGATTGTTTATGTGCGTGAAAGGGGTGGGGAAGAAAGAAAGAAAAAGGAAAAAAAAAGAAACAAAGAGAAAAAGAAACAAAGAAAAACAGAGAGGGAAAGAGAAAGAGAGAGAGAGAGAAAGAAGAAAAGACAGGAAAAAAAGAAGAAAAAGAAGAAAAGGAGACAGCAAGTGAGAGGAAGGGAAAGGAAAAAGAAAAGAAAAAGAAAGAAATAGGGAGAGGAATAGAAAAAGAAAGGAAAGCGAGAGAGATAAAAGAGTGCGAGAGAAAGAAAGGAAAAAAGAAAAGAAACAAAGAGAAAGAGAAACAGAGAGGGAAAGAGAGAGAGAAAGAATAAAAGACAATAAGGCTATTGCTTAACGCATTGTAAGCCGCCCTGAGTCTCCGGAGAAGGGCGGCATATAAATCAAATTAAAAAAAAAAAAAAGACAGGAAAAAAGAAGATGAAAAAGGAGAAAGGAGAGAAAATGAGAGAAAGGGAAAGGAAATAGGGAAAAGAAAGAAATAGGGAGAGGAATAGAAAAAGGAAGGAAAGCGAGAGATAAAAGAAAGAACACAAGAGAAAGAAAGGAAAAAAGAAAAAGAAACGAAGAGAAAGAGAAACAGAGGGGGAGAGAGAGAGAAAGAATAAAAGACAGGAAAAAAGAAGAAGAAAAAGGAGAAAAGGAGACAGAAAGGGAAAGGAAATAGGGAAAAGAAAGAAATAGGGAGAGGAATAGAATAGGGAAAAAAGGAAAGAGAGACAAAAGAAAGGGAGCGCGAGAGAAAGAAAGGAAAACAGAGAAATAGAAAAAAAAAAGAAATAAAGTAAAACAAATAGAGAGACAGAAAGAGAAACAAAGGAAAAAAGAGAAATAGAAAAAAAAGAAAGCAAGAGTGAAAGAAAAAAGAAAAAGAAATTAAAGAAAAAATATAAAATGACGGATGAGAGTGAACAAAAAGCAAGCAAGCAAGAAAGAATCCAAGGATGCTTATAGCAAAAGAGGCTCTAAAAAGGCTATTTATGGTATCCAGGATGAGTTACCATTCTGGGCATCTCCAGCTGTGCAAAGAAAGATCCAATCAACTTGATGCATTAAAGGCAAAGGAGAAGAGACAGGAAGCAGCTTTAAAATACGAGCTGGATGCTAAATCAAGAAAGAGAAGAAGGACAGGAGCAAAGAAAGAAGGAAAGTATAGAGAAAGTAAAAAAAAAAACAAAAAACACCCAGGTTTGTTCATACATTTTAATGCGAGCATCTCCTCCCCACCCCAAAACCAGTATGTTCAATTTTTTGGGGGGGGTCTCCTTGCTGTTGAAATGAACTGCAATACCGCCATTTATTTCGTGAACGGATATCTTATGAACCTAATAATGTCTTCATGTTATTCCCTTTTTTAAAGTTTTGGGGACTTTACGTACCCCTTTACGTAACCTCTCTTACATCTATAATTCTTAGGATCTTTAATTCTTTAGAGTTAAATAATGGAATGAATTATTTCATATACACACGTCTCCTAGCACTGATGAGGTTACCTAGTTGGGTCATGAGATGTCTGCAAGAAAGCAACCAAACGCAAAAAGCACCAAGAACCTTACAGTCCTCTTCTTCCTCTAACACTGCTCCCTCCTGACACTGATGCAGTTACCTAGTTGGGTCATGAAACGTCTTCAAAACAACCACCAAGCCCAGAGAGCATCAAGGATCCTACAATCCTTTTCCTCCTCCACTTTACAAACCCCACTCCCTACTATGTATTATTTCACATACCCACACCTTCTAGCACTGATGAGATTACCTAACTGGGTCATGAAACGTCTACAAGAAAATAACCCATCTTAGAGAGCACCTTAGGACCCCACCGTTCAACCTGGAGCTACAAATATTCTCTATCAGCAACACATTAATTGTATGTGCTGGTCCCACTTATATTATGTCTGAGGCATTCCAAGTGCAGTATTTTATTGATTTTTTTTTCCTCCAGCTCTCTTGGACAAAGAGGCAGCCGAAATTGGGTCTGGAATTGCTTACAATAAAAGTCTCCTTTACCACCGATTTTTCTTCCTCTGCTGAGAAATGATTCGGCTGCAACTCAGAGGTTGCTCCGAAGCCACGGTGGGTTTGCAGATCTGCCTTTTAAGAGGTTGGAAAAGGATTTCTTCTCAAAGCTGGGGAAGAATTTGTTTGCCTTTTCTCATTCAAATATGACTCATCCAACCTCACTCAAAGAAACCGAAGAGGGGCTAAAGAAAAAGAGAGAGAGAGAGAGCGGCTGATATACAGGAAGCCCTCGACTTACGACCACAAATGAGCCCAACATTTCTGTTGCTAAGCGTCTCACTTAGTGAGTTTTGTTAAGTTAAGTGAGTTTCGGCCCATTCTACGACCTTTCTTGCCACCGTTGGTAAGTGAATCCCCGCAGTTGTTAAGTTAGCAATACGGCCGTTAAATGAATCTGGCCTTCCCCATGGACTTTGTTTGTCAGAAGGTCGCAAAAGGGGACCGTGTCATGTGGCCCTGGGACACTGCAACCGTCATAAACAGGGGTGGGCTGCTGGTGGTTTATAGGGGTTCGGGAGAACCTCTAGCTAAGTTTCTGTGAAGTTCGGAGAACCCACAAATCCCATTCCTGGCTGGCCCCGCCCACCCTGCCCCGCCCTTCCCAGGAGTCTCCATGCGGCCTCTTTTGGATTCAGGTAAGTGCAGGGCACGTGCGGAGGCTCGGGAAGGCCGAAAAACAGGCCTACTGAAAGTTTCCATTTCTCCATTTCTGGCCTCCAGAGGGCCTCCGGAGCCTGGGGAGGCCATTTTCGTCTTCTCGGAGGTTTGAGGAAAGCCTCCGGAGCCTGGGGAGGGCAAAATCCCCCACCCCCCGTGGTGCAGGAGGCCGACTAGGCCATGCCCACCATGATCACACCCACCCAGCAACCAGGCAGAGAACCCCTTGCTAAAATTTTTAGCAAGCCCACCCCTGGTCACAAGTATGAATCAGTTGCCAAGCATCTGAATTCTGATCACATGATCATGGATGGATGCTACAAAGGTGGTTACTGTGACAAACGGCCATAACTCACTATTTTCAGTGCCGTTGTAACTTTGAACGGTCACTAAATGAACTGTTGTAAGTAGAGGACTACCGGTATACAGGCCTTTCAAAAGCAGCCACATTGCCAATCCAGATAGGGTGGAACTTGGCTAAGATGTTATCAATGAATTAAACCTGGTTAGCTAAATCAAATGATGCCTTGGACCAATTCCAGTCTCTGGGCTGCCAATCCCGGAGACCAATTCACTGGCTGGCAATTCACTTAACCACGGTGGCAAAAAAAGGTCACAAAATGGGGCAAATGGTTGTAAGTTGAGGACCAGGCGTATTACGTCCCTTTCCTCTTAAGAATCAGTGCCTGGAGAAATCTAGAAAGTGCGACAACTTTCACCAACTTCAAAACAAAACAAAAATACCAATAAAAATAAAAATAAATAAAAATAATGAGATGATTGACAAGGAGGAAAAAAGGTTGCTCAATCCAGGTGGAATTTCTCCATTCCAAAGCTGCTCCATCAAGTGTCTACAAGAGCCTCTTAAATGGCATTTTCCGCAGCGTTATAAACAAGCCGCACCCCAACCCTGACCAGCTTTGACCCCCGCTCAACAAGCAAGATTTTCGACTGGGAGTTTTCTCTCCAAAGCTCACGTTTGAAAAGTTAGGACCAGTTTTTCCATGGGGACGATGAGTTATACAGGTGGTCCTCAACTTACGACCACAATTGAGCCACACATTTATGTTGCTTAAGCGACAAATCGGTTAAGTAAGTTTGGTCCCGTTTTACAATTTTTCTTGCCACCTTCGTCAAGCATTGGTTAAGTTAGTAACCTGGTTAAGTGAATCTGGGTTACAGCGGCACCGCAAAAAGTGACTTAGGACCGTTTTTCCACACTTACGACCGATGCGGCATCTCCATGGTCACGCAATCAAAATACAGACGCTCAGCAACTGACTCATATTTATCACGGTTATTGTGTCCTGGAGACATGTGCAGAAATAGTATTCAGCCGGTTTGTGCCAGTTCATACCAGTTCGAGTGAATCGGTAATGGAGATCATTGGTGGGCCCACCCATCCGGTTCGTACCGGTTCGAGTGAACTGGTAGCGGAGATCATTGGTGGGCCCGCCCACCCGGTTCGTACTGGTTCGAGTGAACCGGTAGCGGAGATCATTGGTGGGCCCGCCCAGGTGCTATGCCATCCTATTTGGGCACGTTTGATGCTGGGGGCATGCACAGAAGATGCGCACATTTGCGCACGGCAAACCGGTGGTAACAAAATGTGAAACCCACCGCTGGTCACGTGATCCCCTTTTGTGACCTTCTGACAAACAAAGCCAATGGGAGAAACCAGATTCGCTTAACGTCCATGGGATTCACTTAATAACATCAGTGCTTCGCTTAGTGAGAGCGGGCAAACGGTTTGTAAAATCGGGCCTTGCTCGGTGAACAATTTCCCTCGTTTAGCAAGAGAAATCCTTGGCCCCAATCGTGGCCGTAAGTCAAGGACTCCCTGTACAAAAAGTGAAGGGATCAAACCTCAGGGCTCTGCCACCCATGTTCCCGAGTCTGTTGCCAAGGCTCAACGGCTCAAAGGTCAGTGGCTTCTGAGTCACCAGGCCCAGAGAGGCAGGATGAGATACGGTAATTAAATGGATGATATTAAACGGACAAAATACATTTACACGCCTGAAAGGATCATTTTGAAAAGAGCTGGATGAGTGGCTTGAGAAGAGATCTCTCTGGTGCTACTTCAGGAGAAGATTTATGCTATGTTGTGACACTTTTTTGGGGAGACTTTGGGGCCCCAAAGGACCACCCCCATATTTTCCGTTGCTGAACGAGACAGTGAAGTCAGTTTTGCTCCATTTTACAACCTTTCTTGCCACGGTTCTAAAGCAAATGGCTGCAGTTCTTAAGTTAGCGATATTGGTTGTTAAGTGAATCTGGTTTCCCCATGGACTTGGCTTTTCAGATGGTCGCAAAAGGGGATCACGTGACCCCAGGAGACTCCAACCGTCGCAAATAGGAACCGGTTGCGAGCCACCGATATTTTGATCACGTGATCACAGGGGTGCTGCAAATGGTTGTTAAGCGTGAAAAACGGCACTGCCGCTGTAACTTGAAATGGTCACTGAATGAATGGTTACAAGTTGAGGATTACCTAAACTGTAGAACAAAGCTTAAGTTCAACCAATAAATCAGAATAGCGCTGGAAGGGACCTTAGAGGTCTTCTAGTCCAGCCCCCTGTTCAAGCAGGATGCCGTATACCATTTCAGACAAATAGTTGTTGAGTCTCTTCTTAAAAATCTCCAGTGATGGAGGCACCGACAACTTCTGATGGCAGGTCGTTCCACTGGTTAATTGTCCTCACTGTTAGGAAGTATCTCCTTAATTCCAGGTTGCTTCTCTCCTGGATTAATTTCCATCCACAATATTCAGCTGTAAAATTTCAGCATTTAAGAAATTCAAAAACACAATCGGCAGCCAATTCAATGAAACGGCAAATACCGATGGAGTACAGGTACTCCTCGACATACGACAGTTCATTTAGTGACCATTCAAAGTTAAGTGAAAAAAGTGACTCATCATCGTTTTTCACATTTATGACCACCGCAGCATCCCCATGATTAGGCGATCAAAATTGGGAGGCTTGACAACTGACTCACATTTATAAAGCTTGCCGTGTCCCGGAGCGATGTGATCTCATTTTACGACCTTCTGACAAGCAAAGTCCATGGGGAAAACCAGATTCACTTAACAACCGCGTTACTAATTGAAGAACCGCAGCTATTCACTTAACAGACGTGGCAAGGAAATGTCGTAAAACGGGGCCAAACTCACTTAACAAATTTCCTCGTTTGGCAACAGAAATTGTGGGCTCAATTGTGGTCGTAAATTGAGGACTACCTGTAAAAAAAAATCCCTTGGATTGCTGATGGCAGGAGTAGAAAAACTGCTTGGCCTCCTTTAGCAGGGTCTAGGCACAGCCGTCGAGAAATTCTGCCAAAAATCTCAAAAGCTGGATGAGAACCGAACGAAAACTTCCTGGAATTGGGATGAGGAGTTTCAGTTCCTGGCATAATCCTTTTGTCCTTCGCATTAACCAGCCAAAGGGGAATAAATTAAGCTTTATGCCAATGACTGCTTGGCTAATCTTGTTCCCTTCTCGTCAACTCTTGTCCCAAAATACAGACGAACCCACTTCCAAATACAAATTGTGCAGAAAAAACAACCACTTTACCCGCACATCCATTCTTTTAATGGATCGCCTCAAAGCCTTCCAATTCTGGAGCACTCTACCTTAACGGCCCACGCAACCCTAGGTATTTATAGAAGAATGTCTCCTCCGGAGTCAAAAATGTCTTAACTTTCCAAAATATATTTAACCCCAAAGTCATTTCCACCCCCACCCCCATTTCTCTCTCTATCCTGCCTCTGGTTAAAAGCAACTTAAGAAACTTAGTTGTGCAGCTCCAGATGTGTGGGAAACACAAATTTAATTCCAATGACGTGCCATTCAACGCTGGCAGGTTTTTGCCCCCCCAAAAAACATCTGCACTGTAGAAAATTGGGGGGGGGGAGAAAGTATTGTAACCGAATCAACAAATGTCCTGGAAAAAAGCTAGGCCAAGTTTACACTACCTAATACAAGCTGAGCGACAAGCACCAACATGCAAATTCACAAAATAAATAAATAAATATATTTATGGTTAGTGTCGGTTCACCTATTAATTTCCTTCTTCTCGTGCTACAGGGCAAAGATGCAAATCTAAAATCTCAAAGCCATCGTCTCCAGGAAGCTGAAAACAACACGGGCAATTAAAAACAAAGAAAAAAAAATCTGCCTTTGCCAAAGCACGTATTTTAATTTTGTGTTTCCTCTTTAAATATTTATATATATATATATATATATTTGGAAAGGGGAAAATATTTTTACGTTTCTTTTGTAAAGTCCTCTTGTAAAGGAGGAGAGGAAAACTTTTGAGGAAGGAGATCCGAAGCTAGAAAAATTGGATCCCACGCACCGATTTGTTCGGTGCCAAGGTTTGAAATTATTTTTCTTCGTTGAGTCGAATAAGCCATGTTGAGATGACTCATCGGCTGGCACCAGAAGGGCGTGGAAATTCAACTTTTATAACTGCCAGGTGAGGCCTGCGTGGCTGTGGCTTTTCTTTCATTTTAGGGCCATAGTCAAACCCAGTTTTCTGAAAAACCATGTTCTCCCTAGAACTAAGAGTTGGAAGGGACCTTGGAGGTCTTCTAGTCCAACCCCTTGCTCAGGCAGGAGACCCTATAACTGTGATGGCGAACCTATGGCACATGTGCCACAGGTGGCACACGGAGCCATAGTGGTGAGCACGCGAGCATTGCCCTAGCTCAGCTCTGCCGTGCACTCGTACGCCAGCCAGTTGATTTTTGGGCCTTCCGGGCCCACCAGAAGTCGGGAAACAGTCTATTTCCAGCCTCCGGAGGGCCTCTGAGGGATGGGTGGGGAAGGCCTGTTTTTCGCTCTCCCCAAGCTCCAGAGGCTTTCTAGGAGCCTGGGGACTGTGAAAATGGCCTTCCCCACCCTCCCGGAGACCCTCTGGAGGCTGAAAATGGCCCATTTCTGGCCTCCGGGGGGTGGGGAAGGCCGTTTTCACCCTCCCCAGGCTCCAAGAAAGCCTCTAGAGCCTGGGGAGGGCAAAAAACGGGCCTACCATGCCATCATGTGCCAAAAGCGTGGGGAGCATGGGGGGGTCGAGCGCACATGTGTGGGGGGGCGGTGCAGATTGAATTATGGGTATGTGCACGACCGCCCCACGCTCCCCACGCTTTTGGCACACGACGGCAAAAAGGTTAGCCATCACTGCCCTATAACATTTCAGACAAATGGCTGAATGGCAATTTGAGCACTACCAGATGACTTACAACTTGTTGCTTAGCAACAAGTTACCATAGACACACCTTGAGTAGAATGGAATGGAATATGGAATTGGATGGAATATGGAATAGAATAGAATAGAATAGAATAGAATAGAATAGAATAGAATAGAATAGAACAGAATAGATCATTGTCACTTTAAATGTACACTAATCAGCATACATTAAAATGAAATGATCCTAAAAAGGTTGTAAAATCAGGTCAGTCATGTTATTGACTTGCTTTATGACAATAGTGGGCAGGCTCCGTTACGGTCATAAGTCGTGGTGCACCCACAGAGAGGAGAAAAGCAATGCAACTTATTTTTTACGTTTTATCTGACATTTGTGGAGTTTGGGGAGGTGAAGATAAAAATGGGCTTCTCCTCGTCATCCCTGAATGGTTCAAGACCCCTGACCACTATCTCCATTCTGACATTTACAGGTAATTGATTTACGACAATTGAGCCTGAAATTCCCGTTGCTCAGCGAGACCTTTGTTAAGTGAGTTCTGCCCCATTTTGCGACTTTTCTTGCCACCGTTGTTAAGTGAATCACTGCAGTTGTGAAGTTAGTAACCCGGCTGTTAAGTGAATCTGGCTTCCCCCGTTGATCACATGACCATGGGAATGCTGCAAGGGTCGTAAGTGTGAAAAACGGTCATAAATCACTTGTTTTAATGCCGTTGTGATTTTGAAAGGTCACCAAACGAATTTGTTGTAAATCAAGGACTACCTGTATTCTACAAGGGAGACCAAATGTTTGCCACTTGTTTGGGACCAAATCACCAATTCAACAGAATCAAATCAGCATCTCTACCCAACTAAGACCCCTCCAATGTCCAGGAGTATTTCTGCAGGGATGGTCAAACAAGCCAAGATGGCGGCTTCAACCACATAATCCCAGGCCTCCTGCTTTGCACATGCAGGTATAAAGACAATTGGGCTTCCCTCACGTACCGGTAGTGGCACGGACATTTTGACTTTTTTGTTTTTTAAAAAAATAGTTTGTATTGAATTTTTTACATTTTAAAAACCAGAAATGTAATAGAAAAAGACAAAACAAGAAAAAAGAAGAAAACATACACATACGCCAAATGGTAAAATACAAAACATGTATCACAATATTATATAATATTTTACAACTTTCTGCATCGACAATTATCTTTACTTTTAAATTCAATCTTCCTAATCGTTCTCTTGTTCTTGTAATAACCATACTGAGCATTCTTATAAACTAAATTGTTATAGATACTTGCATCCTATTTATTAACATAGCATTTTGACTTTTTTGAGGCCCCTGAGGACAATTCCTGCAAATATAGAAGATATATTTAAGATGCGTGGACCACAACTTCCAGAATTCACCAGACAATTCCTTCCTTCTTCCCTCTCTCCCTCCCTTTTTTCCTTCTCCCTTTCCATCCTACCTTCCTTCCCTCCTTCCCTCCCCTTTTCCTTCCTTCCTTCCCTGTCCTTCCCTTCCTTCCTTCCTCCCTCCTTCATTTCTTCCTCCCTCCCTTCCCTCCCTTTTCCTTGCTTCCCTCTTTCCCTCTTTTTTCTTTCTTTCTTTCTCTCTTTCTTTCTCTTTCTTTCTTTTTCCTCCCTTCCTTCCCCCTCCACTTCCTTCCTTCTTTCTACTCCATCCTGCTTCCCTCTCTCCCCTGCTTCCTTCTTTCCCATCCATCCACCTATCCATCCATCCCTGCCCAGGATGGAATATGTTTCCCGAGTTTGCCTGGGCTGCCCAGTTTTCATCCTACAGAACAAACAGATGTTGAACCTTCATACCAATGCATAATTGGACATCTGGAACTCACTGCCACAAGTATTAAAGGCGGGGATCAAAATGCTCAAGAAAAGGAATTTCAATCTCTAGTCGAATGAAATTGTCTATCAATGGGCCATTAGTCAGTTTAGTCAACAGAGCCATACTTAATAAGATGCTGGCCTTCCCACTCACATATTGATTAGGAGAGTCAAACACCCCCTTCCCATTTATATTGGGGCTATTATTTATATCAGCACTAGCTGCATTCACATCTCATTTCAGGCCAGTCTGTTTAGAAACCATCAGGGTGAAACATTTCAAATTAGGAAGAAATTGGAGCTAGCATTCTGAACTAAATGCGTGCTTTTAAAAAAAAATTAAACATACTCCGTGTCTTTTTTAAAAAGTCCTTTCTAGAATTTGGGTACCACTTGGGGGGGGACACACACCAAAAAGGGGCAGGGTTTGTGGCTGCCATCTTGACTTTTTTGACCTCAACACCCCTGGATTCAAAGTCACACTTGTTTAATAGAGGGCCCATCCTAATTTTCTCCACACCTGGACTCCGTGTTCCAGTTCAGATGCCTAAGAATTTTGCTGAGTTTGGAGTGCAGGACAAACTCCCGCTGAAAATGATGCACGCCAAATCCAGAACCACAGAGCTTCCCATTGAAAATTCTGGGCGTGCACCAGTGATGGGTTTCAAAATATTTTACTACCGGTTCTGTGGGTGTGGCTTGTTGGGCGTGGCTTGTTGGGCGTGGCAGGGGAAGGTTACTGCAAAATCCCCATTTCCTCCCGATTAGCTGGGACGTGGGAGGCAGAGAATAGATGGGGGCAAGTCACAATTTTTACTACTGGTTTTCCGAACCACTCAAAATTTCTAAGACCAGTTCTCCAGAACTGGTCAGAACCTGCTGAAACCCACCTCTGGTGTGCACCCCAAAACAAACCAGGTTCAAAACTCCATCCATATCTGTCACAATATCCTGCTTGTTCTGGCTAAAATGGCCCATCACACAAGATAATTCTAGAACAGTTCTTCCCAAATCTTGGTAAATTATTCCAAATTGGGTGGGTACAGGTAGTCCTTGAATTACAACCATTCGTTTAGTGACCATTGCAAGTTACAGCAGCATTGAAAAAAGTGGCTTATGTCCATTTTTCACACTGGTCATATAATTAAAATTTAGGTGTTTGGCAACTGACTCGTATTTATGATGGTTGCACTGTCCTGGGATCACGTGACAAGCATTTGTGACCTTTTCCAGCCAGTTTCCAACAAGCAAAGTCAACTTAACAACCGTGTGATTCGCTTAACAACTGTGGCAAAAAAAAGTTTTAAAATGAGGCACAACAATCGTCTGTTGTTAAATTTGTTAAGTTGCTGTTTTGTTGCTAATTGTCACTTAACAATTAGCAACAAAAATGTGGGGCTCATTTGTGGTCATAAACCAAGGACCACCTGCAAAAGTTGTTTTAACCCACAATTCCCATCACAACAGGGATATTAAAACTGACTTAAAGATTGCCATGTAAGCTATGTTTGAAAATCTCCCAAAATATTCCTGCTTAAGACAAAAATCAACAAAATGACCAATGCTAATTCTCATTCAATGAGATTTGTTTTTATAATACAGTACAGGTAATCCTCGATTTACAACCACAACTGAGCCCAAAGTTTCTGTTGTTAAGTAAGACAGTCATTAAGTGAGTTTTGCCCCATTTTACTACCTTTCTTGCCACAGTTGTTAAGTGAGTCCCTGCAGCTGTTAATAACATGGTTGTTAAGTGAATCCAGCCTCCCCATTGACTTTGCTTGTCAGAAGGTCGCAAAAGGGAATCACATGACCCTGGGACGCTGCAACCGTCATAAATATGAGTCAGTTGCCAAGCGTCTGAATTTTGATTACATGACCGTAGGGATGCCACAATGGTTATAAGTCTGAAAAAGAGTTGTAAGTCACTTTTTTTCAGTGCCATTATAACTTCAAACAGTCACTAAATGTAAATGGACTGAAGGGGTTTTTAAGGGGAGTTTTATTGGTTTTTAACACTTAATATTGATTTTATCTGTTTTTATTGCTGTGAGCCGCCCTGAGTCCTTTCCGGAGAGAGGGCGGCATATAAGCTTAATTAATTAATTAATTAATTAATTAATTAATTAATTAATAAAGTAACTTGAGGACTACCTCAAGTTACGACCATTCGTTCAACGACTGTCCAAAATTAAAACATTACTGAAGGAAGTGACTTACAACCAGTCCTTAAAGTTTGTTCTGAGCATGAAGGAAAAAAATTGGGGACTTTTAAAGACTGAAGCAACAGCTGGCTTCATGTAACCAAGCCATAGCTGGTCCAATAGTGGTTTATAAACAATGCACATTTGGCAAGGTTCATGGAACAAGCCAAAATCCAAATAACACTGCTTGGATGTTGAAATGTTGCCTATGAGGTTCAGATCACACATCATATTTGAAACAGCCAACTTAGAGAAAGATAGACAGTCTGTTTTGGGGGGGCTGCAAATGCAGAAAAGTCGATTTTCTCACTAAACCATGATTCAATCAATTATGATTAAGCTTGTTGGACTCCAAAGCTGCGCTGGCTATTTCTTGAAAGAATGTCTATCGGGAAAGCCATCAAAATGGTGTGGTTTTTTCCCCCAGCCTTTTAAGATGGGTGGACATCAACTCCCAGAATTCCCCAGCCAGCATGGCTGGCTGGGGAATTCTGGGAATTGAAGTCCACTTATCTTAAAAGTTCCTAAGATCGAGCCCTGAGTTCAGATCTTTCCCTCTGCCTGGCTGAGCATTCCCACAACCCACATGCCGTCCCTTCCCCACAAAAGACAACTGCCCTTTGCACTAAGACAATTGCGACTTAAAGCTGGTTAGTCTTTCACCCAGGTTGCCAGTTCTGCATTGTCCCACATGCACAAATTCCCACATGCACAAATTCACCCAGCCTGGTCTTGGGTGAAGTCAGAAAAGGGGGTTCCTTCGGGAAAGCAGGTTAAGCGTGTCCTGTGAATACAGCCCTTAGGATAAGGGGGGAGGGGAGAAAGGGGTTTTATTTTGTTAAAAAGGGATATCAAAGAGGGGACCGGACGGACCTGAAGCAGCTTTCAAACCAGAAGAGCAGGGATGCTGAGTTTGTTTGCCCCCAATGCAAGGGGGAGCATCCCCCACCCCCAGGCCCAGCTGGTATCAATAAAAGAGGCGGCAGCAATAGAAGAAAATGACGAATAAGGCTCCACGGCAAATTGGTAAAGTATGAGTTTCTCAGAAGTTTTCCCAGGAGTTTTCTTGCAAAATAAGGACCAAAGAGACAGGGAGTGGGGCAAAAAAACATATTTTACCAGGAAGAAAACTTTCCAATTCTGCAGAGGGGGGGGGGCTCTCCAAAAGACAGGAAGGAAGGAAGGAAGGAAGGAAGGAAGGAAGGAAGGAAGGAAGGAAGGAGAAAGAAGAAAAGAAGGAAAGGAAAGGAAGGAAGGAACGAAAGAAGAAAGGAAGGAAGGAAGGAAGGAAGGAAGGAAAGGAAAAAGAAAGAAAGGAAGGAAGGAAGGAAGTGGGGGGCTCAGAACAACTTTAAAAGGGAGTGGAAGGAAGGAAGGAAGAAAGGAAGGAAAGAAGAAAGAAAGGAAGGAAGGAAGGAAGAAAGAAAAAAGAAAGGAAGGAAGGAAAGAAAGAAGAAAGAAGAAGAAAGGAAGGAAAGAAGAAAGGAAGGAAGGAAGGAAAGAAGAAAGAAAGGAAGGAAGGAAAGAAGAAAGAAGGAAGGAAGGAAGGAAGAAAGAAAAAAGAAAGGAAGGAAGGAAGGAAGGAAAGAAAGAAGAAAGAAGAAGAAAGGAAGGAAAGAAGAAAGGAAGGAAGGAAGGAAGGAAAGAAGAAAGAAAGGAAGGAAGGAAAGAAGAAAGAAGGAAGGAAGGAAGGACGGAAGGAAGGAAGGAAGGAAGTGGGGGGCTTACAACAACTTTAAAAGGGAGTGGAAGGAAGGAAGGAAGAAAAGGAAAGAAGAAAGGAAGGAAGGAAGGAAGGAAGGAAAGAAGAAAGAAGAAAGGAAGGAAGGAAGAAAGAAAGTGGGGAGGCTTAGAACAACTTTAAAAGGGAGCGGAAGAAAAGTGTTTAAACTTTTCCCACCCAAAGGAAAAGAAAAAAAGGCAAAGAAAAAAAAAAGCAGGACAAACCATGGCTAAAATGGACCCAGACGGAAATCAGTTAATCAGGCCCATCAATCCATCCATCTGCCCATCAAACTATCAATCACCGAACCAACCAATCAGTCAGTCAATCAATCAATCAATCCAATCAATTAGTCAGTCAGTCAGTCAATCAATCAATCAGACAGTCAATCAATCAATCAATGATCCGTCTTTTGGAGGAGAGAAGCAAAGCAAGGAAGGGGAGGGGGATCTGCCTGGATCCCCCTTTCCTTCCCCCCCCTCCCCAGAGATAAAGGCATTCAGGGAAGGTCCGAATTCGGAGCCAGGTTTTGGGGGGGGGGCTGGTCTCGCGTGGAGGGGAGGAGGGAGTGGGGGGGGTCCTTACCGACCACCAGGCACAGCACATCCAGCGCCACGAACAGCTTGGTGCGCTCCATCGCGCTGCGCCCGCCGCTTCTGCGATCCAGAGGCTCACATCGCGCAAGCAGCCGGACGAAAGGCGAGAGACCCAGCGCCGCCGCCGCCGCTGCAGCTTCGGAGGGGAGGAAGCCGAGAGGAGGAGCCGGCCGGGGGTTGGGTGAGATGGGCCGGGTGGAAAAGCACCGCCCTCGCCTCGCCTCGCCTCGCCTGGCTCGCTTCTCTCCTTCGGGGCGAGGCGCAGGGCCGGGCTTAAGCGGGCTCTCCGAGCATGTGCAGAGTGCCTCGGTCTTTTTTTTACGACCCGCAGCTCAGGAGGGATCATCAGCTGACAGGCAGCCCCCACCTGTTGGAAAAGGAGGGGGCGGAAGGAGCTTGAAGAAGCAGGATTCCTGAGCATGTCAAGAGTGACCTGGATTTCAAGGAGGAGGAGAACGGAAGGATGGTTGTTTTTTGCACCCTCACCCCCCACCAGCAGCCTGATAGACCTGGCGGTTGTAGAGCGAGGATGGAGACCTGGCTAGGTGGCTCAGGGGCTAAGACACTGAGCTTGTCGATCAGAAAAGTCAGGGGTTTGAATTGAATTCCCTAGTACAGTAGCAGGGGGTTGGGCTAGATGACCTCCAAGGTCCCTTGCAACTCTGTTGCTGTTACACTGAGGCAGTGGTGGGATTCAAATAATTTAACAACCGGTTCTCTGCCCTAATGACCAGCTGGGTAGACCTGTGTTGGCATGGCCAACTCAACGTCACTCACTGTTACAATGTAACAAGGGTTAACCAGAGAGGCAGTTTCTGTAAGCAGGGCAATAAAGATTAGGCTAGAAACACCAGCAGAATGTTTCCTCCCTGCCTTCCTTACAGGATTAGCCCTGTATAAAGTGGAAAAAAACAAAATAAGATTTCTTCCAACAACTGGTTCTCCGAACTGCTTAGAAAGTTAACAACCGGTTCTCCCGAAAAGGTGCAAACTGGCTGAATCCCACCACTGCACTGAGGCTTTCTCGTTCTCCCTTTCCCTCTTCTGCTTGGATTATTGATTTTATTACAGATAGTCCTCGACCTACGACCACAACGGAGCCCCGACATCTCAGTGGCGAAGCGAGACGTCGTGAATTTGGCCCCAGTTTACGACCTTTCTTGCCACGGTGGTTAAGTGAATCGCTGCGGTCGTTCTGGTTGTAACATGGTTGTTGAGTGAGTCTGGCTTTCCCCCTTGACTTTGCTTGTTAGAAAGTCACAAAAAAGGGGTTCGTGTGAGACCCCGGGATACTGCAACCGTCATAAAAATGAATCAGTTGCTCGTCGGAAGGTCACAAAAGGGGAATTGTGTGACCCCGGGACACTGCAACCGTCATAAATTTGAATCAGTTGCCAAGCGTCTGAATTTTGATCACATGACCCTGGGGAGGCTGCAGCGGTCGTAAGTGTGAGGTTGCTTTGTTCAGTGCCGTTGTAACTTTGAATGGTCACTAACCATTCAAAGAACGTTAGTGTTTCTCAACCTTGAGAGTGCCGTTGTAATTTTGAGCGGTCACTAAATGAACTCTTGTTAAGTCGAGGACCGCCTGTAAATTGAGAACGATGAGCTTTGAAGAAAAAGCTTCCCGCCTCCTTTCCCAAAAACATCAAATATAAATACAGAGCGCCTATAACTGTGATGGTGAACCTCGGTGTGCCAGGGATGGCATGAGGAGCCCTCTCTGTGGGCACGCGCACCAGCCAGCTGGTCTTTGCGGGTGCCGGAAAACACCCTGAAAATGGCAAAAAAAGCCAGCCAAAAAACAGGCATGCGTGCGCCAGCCAGCTGGTCTTTGGGATTCCGGTGCTCCAGCGTGCACGAAGACTAGCTGACTGGCACGGTCATGCACACCAGCCAGCTGGTTTTTGGATTTCCAGCGCTCCTGTGCCTGCATATGCACCAGTGGTGGGTTCCTCCTGGTTCGGTCCGGTTCGGCCGAGCCGGTAGCGGTGACGATATGACATCACCGAACTGGTTCTCCCCCCCCCGCCCTCCTACCCCCCACCCCCCCACGTTATTCTTACCTTTTATTTGGTCCCACCCCCAATCTATTGCTGCCTCCTGAGTCCCAGCTGATGACTAGAGGGAAAAAAACTGTTTAAACTCTTGCCGTGGGGCTTCAAAGGGCCGCCCTACAGCTGATCAGTGTTAAAAGCAAACAAATGAGTCGGGTCGTAAGTGCGAGGACTGGTCGTAAGTGCGAGGACCTTCCAGAAATGACTGACCAGCTAGCCACGCCCACCTAGTCACATGACCTCCTAGCCACACCCACAAAATAAGCCACGCCCACAGAACCGGTAGTAAAAAAATTTAGAACCCACCCCTGATATGCACACACATGCACACGCATTCCGGTTTGGGCACTCGGTGCCGAAAAGGTTGGCCATCCCTGGCCTATAACTTGGTGGGGGAATTAATTGTGTTTCCCTATTTTTTTTTAAACAAAATGCACAACATGCAAAAAACCTGCTTTTGGGGCCGCCTGCTTTGTGTGGGAAATAACAGTGAAAATAGCAGGTCAGGATTATTGCAGAGACAAAGGGGCCTGTGCGATTGGCAGGCAAGCTCAGAGCACAGGCCATTCATATTGCATTTAATTGGTGGCCACCCAACCTCTCTGGCATGAGCCCATTTAGCTGGACGCTTTGGGCTTCCAAAACCCTTCTGATTACCGGCAGTCCTTGATTTACGACCAAAATTGAGCCCAACGTGTCTGTTGTTCAGTGAGACATTTGTTAAGCGAGTTTTGCTTAACATTTTTAGGACTTTTCTAGCCACCGTTGTTAAGTGAAATCACTGCAGTTGTTCAGTTAGTAACCCGGTCATTAAGGGAATCTGGCTTCCCCATTGACTTCGCTCGTCAGAAGCAGAATTCAGTTGTCAAGCACCTGAATTCTGACCACGGGACTATGGGGATGCTGCAATGGTCATAAGTGTGGGAAAGCGTGAGGACATTTTTTTCAGTGCTGTCATAACTTTGCCCATTCACTAAATGAATGGCTGTAAGTCGAGGACTACCTGTAGTTCTTTATGGTTCCCAATCTGGCACCCGGTAAATGGGTGAAACTATAAATCCCATTCTGTCCAGCTAGCGAAGCTATGCTCTTTACCCAGTTTGTGTCCAATACTGATAGTCATCAACTTATGACTGTATTTTTTTTTTTAATTTGATTTATATGCCGACCTTCTCCGGAGACTCAGGGCGGCTTACAATGCGTTAAGCAATAGCCTTCATACTTTTTGTATATTTATACAAAGTCATCTTATTGCTCCCCACAATCTGGGTCCTCATTTTACCTTCCTTAGAAAGGATGGAAGGCTGAGTCAACCTTGAGCCTTGGCGAGATTCGAACCTGCAGTAATTGCAGGCAGCAGATGTAAGTGGATGTTAATAACAATGCTTTAGCCTGCTGAGCCACCAGAGCTCAGAATTATGGTTGTAAGTCATTAAACGGGTTGTCCCGTAATTGACCTAATTATATGGCATTTTTATGGAGGATATTTAGTGAATCTGGCAGACATTGAGCAAATACCATAGTCATTAAATGAATCCATTGTTTACCATGGGGCATTTTTTTGCACAACCTGTAAATAAATACCAGTTTCCAGCAAAGATACATAATAAATATCACGGTCTTGTGTCTGTGGGACTCCATGCCAGAAATCCTATTTTTCCCCCCCTGAAGACTAGAAAAATCCTTAAAGGTTGAGTAAATCATTTGGAGTTTCTTTCACCCCCCACCCTTTCTCTTGGAAAATAAGTCACTTTGAACCGTAATTCAGCTTCAAAAAAAGAAAAAAAAGTACATGCAAACCCATATTACAGGTAGTCCTCGACTTACGACCACAACGGAGCCCAACATTTCTGTTGCTCAGTGAGACATTGGTGAAGTGAGTTTTGCCCTATTTTCTTACTTGCCACAGTTGTTCAGTGAATCACTGCAGTGGATAAGTTAGTGATGCGGTTGTTAAGCGAATCTGGCTTCTCCCATGGACTTTGCTTGTCAGCCGGTCGCAAAAGGGGATCACGTCTCCTGGGGACGCTGCAAAGGTCATAAATATGAACCACCCAAATAATATGCAGAACCTTCCAGCCGAGCAATTATTGTCCATCTCAGCTTCCTCATGTCCAGGTAGTCCTCAACTTACAACCACCATTGTCCATCTCAGCTTCCCCATGTACAGGTAGTCCTCAACTTACAACGGCACTGAAAAAGTGACATGATCGATTTTTCATACTTATGACCGTTGTGGCGTCCCCATGATCACGTGATCAAAATTCAGACGGTTGGCAACTGGTTCATATTTATGACGGTTGCAGAGTCCCGGCGGAGTCATGCGATCCCCTTTTGCGACCTTTTCATGAGCCAAGTCAAGGGGAAAGCCGGATTCGCTTCATGACCACGTTACTAAATTAACGGCGCGGATTCACTTAACAACTTAACAAGAAAAGTCATCAACTCACTTCATAACTGCCTTTACTTAGCAACAAAAATGTTGGCTCGGTTGTGGTCGCAAGTCAAGGACTCCCTATACTGAACTAACTGGCTCACTGTTCTTACAGGCTTAACCACTTTATAATCAGGGCCTAACAAAGAAATGCACATCCTTAGATATGCATCTATACGTTAGATTCAAGTTTGCGGCAGTTTTTTTTTGGTTTCAGCTTCTTGGCATATGCAAATCGATGCGGTGAGGTTTGCAAACCACAAGTTATGACTTAGTGGCATGCTAGACTCGGTTAAAGCTGGGTTGATCTCTGCAGGAAGAGATAATGATAAGGCACAACATGGTTTCTGCCTTTAGGCAATGTGGGCGATGGAGCAGAAGAATCCTGCTTTGTTATCCTGGCTTGAATCAGCAGAAATTTAGTTTCCAAAACATGGGAAGTCATTATTCTGTCTTCTGCTATGGCCAGAATCCATCACAGGACCTCCTAATAATGCAGTGTGGTGGGATTCACCAGTTGGAACAACCGGTTTGCTTCGTGCGTCCTCCAGAGGCCAGAAAAACAGGCCTACTTCTGGTAGGCATGTTTTTTGCCCTCCCCAGTCTCCGGAGGCTTTCCTGGCGCCTCCAGGAGGGCGAAAACAGCCACCCCCGGGCACTGGAGGCCCTCCAGAGGCTGGAAACAGGCACGTTTCCAGACTTCCAGTAGGCCCGGTTTTCACCCTCCCAGAGCCTCCACGTGCGCCCTGCACTTACCTGGCATTCAAAACAGGCCGCATGGGGATTCCTGAGAGGGTCGGGGCAGGCTTGGCTGGGTCAGCCGGTCCTTGGAACAACCGGTTCGCCAAACCAGATTAACATTAACATCTCGTTTTCCCGAACCGGCTGAATCCCACCCCTGAATGTTTCTCAACCTGAGCCATTTTAAGATGTGTGGACTTCATCTCCCAGAACACCCCAGGCAGCAAGGTATTCTGGGAGTTGAAGTCTTAGTGATCTTAAAATCGTTAAGATTAGGCAAACATTGTCTAATGTGTCCAAGCTCCCACTTGAAGAAAGACTTAGAAAAATTGAAGGGGATTCAGAAGAGGGCAGTGTAGATCAATATTTCTGGACCGCAATGACTTTAAGACGCGTGGACTTCAACTCCCAGGATTCCCCAGGCTGTCTGAGGAATCCTGGGAGTTGAAGTCCACGCATCTTAAAAGCTACTGAGGTTCAGAACTGTTGATCTACATGGCTGACTGGGGAATCCTGGGAGTTGAAGTCCACGATTGAGAAACACTGACATGAATAAGGAGAACAGCGGAAATTAAAAGAGCCTTGATAGTACAGTGGTCTACGCACCCTGTTATTAACACAGCTGCCTGCAATTTACTGCTGGTTCGAATCTCTCCAAGGCTCAAGGTTGACTCAGCCTTCCATCCTTTCTAAGGTAGGTGAAATGAGGACCCAGTTTGTGGGGGCAATAAGCTGACTTTGTATAAATATACAAAAGTATGAAGGCTATTGCTTAATGCATTGTAAGCCGCCCTGAGTCTCCGGAGAAGGGCTGCATATAAATCAAATTAAAAAAAATAAAATAAATAAAAGCCATGAAAAAGGATTGGGAGGAGTAAAGTTATTTAGCTCTGAGAAGAAAAGATGGACTTAACGCCTGAGAACATTCCTGAAGTGTCTGGAAGTTTAGCGCAAATTCAAGAGCTGATCTCTCTCATTCCAGACATGGAATAATGAAGTTAAAGGAAGATCCCAAAACATCAAGAACATTTCAATCTTTGGAAGCCACAAGCTCACAGAGACGGCAGGTTCTCCTTCTTTGGGTGCCTTCACACAACCATTTGTCAACAATGCTTTAATATGGATCCCTGAACTGAGTGACCTTGTGGTCCTCACCTCTAGCATCTTATTTGTGTGGAAAGGGCTCAACAAGTTGGAGAATCCTAGACAGTGTTCATAAAAACCTTGCTTGAAGGAAACTGTGGTTTGTGTGAACTCAGTCAAATACTGGAACGGGAAGAATGCAGAACCCAGGAATTCCTTCTGAACAGCTGACTTGAACTGACATCCATCTATGGAAAAAGCCATTTCTGTTTACTTCAACATTACACAGCAGTATAATTTTGGGCAGCGATCAGAGTTAAGTTGCTGGCTCTTTTCCCACGGATGTTAAACAATCAAGAGTCATCATACTTTGCAGAACTATAAATCCATGAAATATCTAAAGTTACCTATCCTCCGTTTTTGAAATAAAAGAACATCATTTCCTCTCCCACTCTTGATATTGTACTGGCTGGGTAGCAATTTCACTGATATTTACCTCAGCAGTGCTTTTATTATTATTGTTGTTGTAGTTTCTACAAATTAAACTTTGCTACCCAAAGTTTACTTGTGTTGTGGTTCACCAACAGCCTGTGGAGCTGGCAGTGGAGTCGGACAGTGAGGAGGCTGGGGAGGAACATGGGCCAGTCCTGGAGTCTGGGGAAGGCTCGGACGAGGGCTCTGCGTCGGAGGCAGAGATGGGGCCAGGGCCATCTGGGAGTGATGCGCGGACTCCGGAGCCTCCAGAGTTGGACATCAGAGAGGCAGAGGAACAGGAGGAGCCTGTTCCTAGTGCGTGCATGGGCAGAGCTGCCAGAAGGCACGAACAGTTAAAACTAAAGGGACAACTCGGGAGTAAGGCTTGGAGATGATTGGCCCCTTCCATAAGGCTTAAAAGAGGAGCAAAGGCACCTGGGCCCTTTGCAAGAAAGCAGCATTGTTAATTCTGTTCCCAGTTGGCATCTCTGATTGATTCTGAACTCCGTGTGGCTTTGCCAAGTAGGTCTTTGGCAGCATGTCAAGGGAGATAAAGGTTGGTGATTCTCCCGAAGGACTTTTTGCAACTAATTGGGACTCAGCTGTGAATGAACGTAATTCACAGCTGTTGCAATAAAAGAGGTTTTTGGGACTACTCGTGTGTTTTAATAACTCAGGAAGCCGAGGTCACAACAACGTGTTCCCCTTTTGCGACCTTCTGACAAGCAAAGTTAACGGGGAAGCCAGGTTCACTTAACGATCCTGTTCCTCATTTTAACAACTGCAATGATTCACATAACAACTGTGACGAGAAAGATTGTAAAAGGGGGCAAAACTCACTTAACAACCGCCTTGCTTAGCAATTGTGGTCAGCGGTGGGTTTCACATTATGTTACGACCGGTTTGCCTCATGTGCGCATTCTCACTTCGTGTGCAAGCGCCCGGTTCGCACATTCACCTGCTTTCCATCCAGTGGTAGGATTCAAGTAATTTAACAACCGGTTCTCTGCCCTAATGATTTCTTCCAAAAACCAGTTTGCCAAACTGTTCAGAAAGTTAACAACCGGTTCTCCCGAAGTGGTGCGAACCGGCTGAATCCCACCGCTGCTTCCACCCATGCACTTTGCTTGTGTGCATGTCTTCCGCACTTACGCATGGCCTCAAAAAGTGCCTAAATAGGATGGCATAGAGCCGGGGGGGGGGCGATTGGGGGCCCACCTGCAATTTCCATCTGAATACCACCTCTTATTGTGTTCCTACATCAAGGACTGCTTGTAGATGTTTTCCTTATAAATCAGGGGAGGATGGAAATTAAGATAGCTACAGACTTTCTGCATTGGCTTCCAGTGGTGCGCTTCAAGGTGTTGGTTACCACCTTTAAAGCGCTCCATGGCATCGGACCTGGGTATTTGCGAGACCGCCTTCTGCCGCCGATAGCCTCCCACCGACCAGTACGCGCCCACGGAGAGGGACTCCTCAGGGTGCCGTCAGCCAGGCAATGTCGGCTGGCGACCCCCAGGGGGAGGGCTTTCTCTGTGGCAGCTCCTGCCCTCTGGAACAATTTGCCCCCGGAGATAAGAAGGATATTGGATCTCCGGGTTTTTCACCGTGCCCTAAAAACTTTTCCATCAAGCAGGGCTGGCGTGAACCCCCCCCCTTTTTAGCTCTTTTTTAGCTCTTTTTAGCTTTTTAGCTTTTAAGTGTAAATTGGGTTTTAATTGGATTGTTTTAAATTGTGGGCCAAAGCTGTATAATTCTTTTAATTGATTTTAAATTTTGTATTGGTATGTTTTTTATCCTTGGCTGTGCACCGCCCTGAGTCCAATAGGAGAAGGGCGGTATATAAATTGAATAAATAATAATAATAAAATAATAATAATATCCCTGAATTTTTCGTGGCACTAAGCAAAAAGTTCCAGGAAGGTAGCCAACCTTTGACAACAAGAATAATAATCATTTCATTGCTTCTAAATAAATAAAAAAACAAAATTGTAGGAGAATTAGGGGGAACCTGCCACGTTTGATTAGAGCAGGAGTCTCCAGCCTTGGCAACTTTAAGCCTGGAGGACTTCAACTCCCAGAATTCCCCAGCCAGCTTTGCTCTGGGACTTGAAGTCTGTCAGGCTTAAAGTTGCCAAGGTTGGAGATCCCTGGATTAGAGTTTTGGATTAGGGGATTCCTTCAAAGAGGCAAGCTCGGGAAAAGCGATGGAACCACTTTGCCCTCTAGTGTTGAAAATGTACAATTGCAGCGTCAAAAACTGGGTGGTAGGAAGGAAGGAGGCAGAATAACAGAAAGTCCTTGATTTACAACCACAATTGAGCCCCGAATTTATGTTGCTAAGTAAGAAATCTGTTAAGTGAATTTTGCCCCATTTTTTTTTTTTAAATTTGATTTATATGCCGCCCTTCCCCGGAGACTCAGGGCGGCTTACAATGCGTTAAGCAATAGCCTTCATATTTTTGTATATTTTTACAAAGTCAGCTTATTGCCCCCACAAACTGGGTCCTCAATTTACCTACCTTAGAAAGGATGGAAGGCTGAGTCAACCTTGAGCCTGGCGAGATTCGAACTTACTAATTGCAGACAGCTGGAGTTAAATTACAATGCATTAGTCTGCTGAGCTATCCAGCTTATCATTTATGATAAATGAATGAATGATAAATAAATGCCAGACTTGAACAATGAGCCTTATTCAACAAAATGAAATTGAAGGTGGAGAAAAGGTAGGTTTTACATCTGGGCAGGAAAAACCACAAAAGAGACAAGTACAGATCAGATGAAACCTGGCTCAGAAACAGTGACTGTGAGAGGGACCTTGGAGTCTTAGTGGACGATCACTTAAACATAAGCCAACAGCAGCCAAAAAAGCGAATGCAATCCTTGGTTGTATAAACAGAGGCACAGAATCAAAATCACGTAAAGTATTAGTACCGGTTTATAAATCCTTAGTAAGGCCACACCTGGAATGCTGCATCCAGTTTTGGTCACCACATGACAAAAAAGATGTTGAGACTTTGGAAAAAGTGCAAACTTAAGATGATTAAAAGGCCTGGAGACTAAAACATTTGAAGAACGGTTGGAGGAATTGGGTCTGGCCAGTCTAGAGAAAAGAAGGACTAGGGGGGACATGACAGCAGGATTCCAGGATTTGAGGGGCTGCCACAAAGAAGAGGGGGTCAATTTATTCTACAAAGCAACAGGAGGCAAGATGAGAAACAACGGATGGAAACTAACCAAGGAGAGAAGCAACCTGGAATTGAGGAGAAACTTCCTAACAGCGAGGACATTTAATCAGTGGAACAGCTTGCCACCAGAAGTTCTGGACGCTCCATCACTGGAGGATTTTAAGGACAGCCACTTGTCTGAAATGGTATAGGACCGTGATGGCGAACCTATGGCATGCGTGCCACAGGTGGCACACGCAGCCATGTCACCTGGCACGCCAGCTCAGCCTCTCTAGGAGTCTCTGGAGGCTGGGGACAACAAAAAATGTCACTTCCTGTCAACCGGAAGTTGGGAAACAGGCCGTTTCGGGCCTCCAAGGGGGTGGGGAAGGCTGTTTTTGCCCTCCCCAGATGCATAGAGAGGATCTGGAGCCAGGTGAGAAAGAAAAACAGGCCTACCAGGCCATTGTGTGCCAGGAGCGGGAGGCGGGGCGGGGGGGTCATGCATGCATGCGCAGGGCGGGATGTATAGAATTATGGGTGTGGGCACATGCATGCTCGTGAACCTCCCCTGCCCCCCCTTCCTGGCATGCGATGGCAAAAAGGTTAGCCATCACTGGTATAGGATCTCCTGCTTGAGCAGGAGCAGATTAGGAGATCTCCAAAGTCATTTTCAGCTCTATTCTGATTTGTTAAGTGAATCACTGTAGTTATATTAGTAACATGGTCGCTTGTCAGAAGCTCACAAAAGGCTTAGGGTTAGGCCCCCTGGGATACTGCAACCGTCATGAGTACATGCCAGTTGCCAAGCACCTGAATTCTGATCACGGGACTGGGGGGATGCTGCAATGGTCATAAGTGTGGGAAAGTGTGAGGACACTTTTTTCAGTGCTGTTGTAACTTTGCCCATTCGCTAAATGAATGGCTGTAAATCGAGGGCTACCTGTAGTTCTTTATGGTTCCCAATCTGGCACCCGGTAAATGGGTGAAACTATAAATCCCATTCTGTCCAGCCAGCGAGGCTATGCTCTTTACCCAGTTTGTGTCCAATACAGACAGTCCTCAATGTATGACTGAAATTGAGCCCAGAATTATGGTTGTAAGTCATTAAGTGGGTCGTCATGTAATTGACCTGATTTTATGGCATTTTTGCGGTGGATATTTAGTGAATCTGGCAGTCATTGAGCAAATATCATAGCTATTAAATGAAACCATTGTCTACCATGGGGCATTTTTTTGCAGAAACTGTAAGTAAACACCAGTTTCCAGCAAAGATACATAATAAATATCATGGTCACGTATCTGTGGGACTCCCCTGAAGACTAGGGGAGTCTAGAAAACTCCCCTAGTCTTCCTGAAGACTAGAAAAATCCTTAAAGGTTGAGTAAGTCATTTGGAGTTTCTTTTTCCCTTCCACCCCCTCTTTCTCTTGGAAAATAAGTCACTTTGAACCATAATTCAGCTTCAAAAAAAAAAAGACAAAAAAAGTGCACACAAACCCATATTACAGGTAGTCCTCGACTTATGACCACAACGTAGCCCAACATTTCTGTTGCTCAGTGTGTCAGCATTTCAAGCTGCATTTACTCTAGTGCTGACATAAGAAGGAGAAGCGGAGGCGTCTGGAAAGGGACGTTTAACTTTTCACCTACTTATTTTCCCTGGAGATATTATCCCCTAGGAGATGGGATGGGAGGGGGGAAATTCCTTTGAGCTGGAGCGGTAGATTAGGGGTAGAGTGACTTGGAAGATGGCCAATGAGTGCAGGGGAGTGGGGAACGGAAAGGGAGGGTTTTGGGTCTGGAAGTCAGTGTTGGCTTCAATGAGTCGGAGGTAGAATGTCGTGCTTAATAAATGGGAATTTTTCTTCAAAGACTTTGTTTGAAAAGCAATTTATTTGAGACGACCTCGAAACCTGAAACAGTGAGACATTGGTGAAGCAAGTGTTGCCACATTTTATGACCTTTCTTGCCACAGTTGTTCAGTGAATCACTGCAGTGGATAAAGTTAGTGACTCGGTTGTTAAGCGAATCTGGCTTCCCCCGTGGACTTTGCTTGTCAGACGGTCACAAAAGGGGATCACGCGACCCCTGGGGGACACCACAGCCATCATAAATACGAGTCAGTTGACATTCCCCTGAATTTTGATCACATGACGGCGGGAATGCTGCAATGTTCGCAAGTGTGAAAAACGGTCGTAAGTCCCTTTTATCAGTGATGCTGTTAAGTTAAAGACTACCTGTACTTTGTCTGATATTCACGCTCATCCCGCCCCCACCAGGTCAATTAAATCTTGACCAGCTAAAGTTGTCTAACAGAATGCCTTTTTAAAACTTTGCTCTTTATTCGAATATTTATTTATTTATACTGTTCACACGGCGATATTGGCAACGAACACCAGCAAACTCCAAAGCTGACATGCTAAACGAAAATGACAGATATAGATATATATATATTGCAAATCTTAAAAGAGGTGAGCTTTTTAGCAGCTCCGGTCAGCCAAAAAGTTTCTCTTAAAACTTCCCAAACCGGTGAATTCTTGCCGTGTTGAAATTCTTCCCGCCGGCTGAAAATGGCCCATTGTGAGAATCCCCCGAAGAAGGATTTTTGTACAAGTCAACTTCTGAGTTGGCGGAGATCCAGGGGTGAAATCCAGCAGGTTCTGGAGAACCGGTAGCGGAAATTTTGAGCGGTTCAGAGAGACGGTAGCGGAAAGTTTGAGTAGTTCGGTGAACTGGTAAATACCACCTCTGGCTGGCCCCAGAGTGGGGTGGGAATGGAGATTTTGCAATATCCTTCCCCATGGAGTGGGGTGGGAATGGGGACTTTGCAGTATCCTTCTCCCTGGAGTGGAGTGGGAATGGGGATTTTGCAATATCCTTCCCCCGGGAGTGGGGTGGGAATGGGGATTTTGCAGTATCCTTTCCGCTGGAGTGGGGTGGGAATGGAGATTTTGCAATATCCTTCCCCCAGGAGTGGGGTGGGAATGGGGATTTTGCAATATCCTTCCCCCTGGAGTGGGGTGGGAATGGAGATTTTGCAGTATCCTTCCCCCAGGAGTAGGGTGGGAATGGGGATTTTGCAATATCCTTCCCTCAGGAGTGGGGTGGAAATGGAGATTTTGCAGTATCCTTCCCCCCGGAGTGGGGTGGGAATGGAGATTTTGCAGTATCCTTCCGCCCGGAGTGGGGTGGGAATGGAGATTTTGCAATATCCTTCCCCCTGGAGTGGGATGGGAATGGAGATTTTGCAGTATCCTTCCCGCTGGAGTGGGGTGGGAATGGGGATTTTGCAGTATCCTTCCCGCTGGAGTGGGGTGGGAATGGAGATTCTGCAGTATCCTTGCCCTGCCACGCCCACCAAGCCACGCCTACAGAACCAGTAGTAAAAAAAAATTGGATTTTACCACTGCTGAGACCTAAAGTCTTACGAGATCTGTTTAGGGCAGCGATGGGTTGCTACCGGTTCCCCCCGGTTCGGGAGAGCCGGTAGCGGAAATGTTGATGTGAGAGCGAACCGGTTCGCTCCTACCGTCAGCTGGGCCCTCCCGCCCCACCCCTGCGGTATTCCTAACCTTTATTCCTTCGTTTTTCACCCAGCTGAAAGCCCCGGCAGAGCGGATTGCCCTGCCTCAGCTGTTTAGCTAAATCAAGGCGCGTCCGCGAAGCGAACCGGGTGGTAACAACACCTGTTAGAACCCACCCCTGGTTTAGGGGTGTGACTTCTCCACAGAGTGTAGCTCTCCTCCATCCCTGGTCACCAGACTAACCAAGAGTGGAAATTCACCCACGGATCCAATGGTTGCCCTTTTATAGGACGCGGCATCTAATAAAGTCTCGTAGGTCAAATTCTGAACCCAGAATTGTTGCTTAAAGGGCGATTCGGGGCGTGTTTTGGCCAGATCCCAGCAACTGGACCAGATACAAGGAGGAGCGCTCCAGGTTTCGCCTGGTCCTTGGCTGCTTTTGATCACCAACACCCGGGAGTATTCCACCTCGTTCCAAGTGGCCAGAGGTTTCTGGAGCTGCTGGTCTTCGGGTTCCTGGGATGATGCTGTCCCGTTTTTGGTCACGGGGACGACCTTCTGCAAAGCCTTGGGAGACTCCACCGGCCATGGCGGCTTTCCCAGGAAGAGTTCCGGATCTGCATCCTCGGGTTGAGAAGGAAACACCTGGATGAGGTCACTGATGGTCACTCCAAGGTAAGCCTGGCTCCATTTCTCATTGCCATGAGAAGTGAAGTCCTAAGAGGTGGAGAAGAGGAGGGGAGGGGAGAGGGGGAGGGAAGGAGGGGAGGAGAGGAGAAGAGAAGAGAGGAGAAGGGAGGGGGGAAAGGAATGGGATGGGAGAAGGGGAGGGGGAGGGGAGAGAAGAAAGGAGAGGAGGGGAGGGGAGAGGAGAGAAGGGAAGGGAAGGGAAGGGAAAGGAAAGGAAAGGAAGAGAGGAAAGGAAGAGAGAGGAAAGAAGAGGAGAGGAGAAGAGAAGAGAAGGGAATGGAAGGGAAGGGAAGGGAAGGGAAGGGAAAGGAAGGGAAGGGAAGGGAAAGGAAGAGAGAAGAGAAGAGGAGAAGAGAAGAGAAGAGAAGAGAAGAGAAGAAAGAGAAGAGAGGAGAGAATGGAAGGGAAAGGAAAGGAAGAGTGAAGAGGAGAGAAGAGAAGAGAGAAGAGAAGAGAAGAGAGAAGGGAAGGGAAGGGAAGGGAAGGGAAGGGAAGGGAAGGGAAAGGAAGAAGAGAAGAGAAGAGAAGAGAAGAGAAGAGAAGAGAAGAGAAGAGAAGAGAAGAGAAGAGAGAGAATGGAAAGGAAGGGAAAGGAAAGGAAAGGAAGAGAAGGGAAGGGAAAGGAAAGGAAAGGAAGAGAAGAGAAGAGAAGAGAAGAGAAGAGAAGAGAAGAGAAGAGAAGAGAAGAGAAGAGAAGAGAGAGAATGGAAAGGAAGGGAAAAGAAAGGAAGAGAAGAGAGAAGAGAAGAGAAGAGAAGAGAGGAGAAGAGAAGAAGATCATGTTTAAGGTAGATGTACAGGTAGTTCCACAATTGAGCCCAAAATTTCTGTTATTAAGTGAGACATTTGTTAAGTGAGCTTTGCCCCATTTTTACAACTTTTCTTGCCACAGTTGTTAAGCGAATCACTGCAGTTGATAAGTTAATTACACTCTTGTAAAGTTGTGAAGACGCCAAAGGGAATCACATGACCTGGGATGCTGCAATGGTCATAAGTGTGAACCAGTTGCCAAGCATCCGAATGCAAATCATGTGACCATGGGGGAATGCTGCGAGTCATTGCTGTGAAAAACAGTCCTAAGTCACTTTTTTTCAGGTCCATTGTAACTTTGAACGGTCACTAAATGAACGGTTGTAAGTCGAGGACTGCCTGTATCTGCACCACCAACAAATACAGCTAGTCCTCAACTTACAACCGCAATTGAGCCCAACATTTCTGCCACTAAGCGAGACAATTGTTTAAGAGAGCTGTGCCCCATTTTACGATCTTTATTGCCACATTTGTTAAATGAATCATCGCAGTTATTAAGTTAGTAACATGGTTGTTAAGTGAATCTGGTTTCCCCGTTGACTTTGCCCATCAGGAGGTCGCAAAAGCTGATTACGGGTAGTCCTCAACTTACAACAGCTCATTGAGTGCCTGTCCAAAATTACAACGGCACCAAAAAAAGAGAGTCGTGACAATTTTTCACACTTATGACCTTTGCAGCATCCTCTAGTCACAGGATCAAAATTCAGTTGCTTAATAACTGACTCATATTTATGACGGTTGCAGTGTCCCGGAATCACAGGATCCCCCTTTGCGACCTTCTGACCAGCAAAGTCAATGGGGAAGCCGGATTCACTTAATAACCCTGTCATTAACTTAACAACTGCAGTGAGTCACTTAACAACTGGGGCAAGAAAAATCGTACACAAGTCAAAATTCACTGAACAACTGTTGCATTTAGCAGTGAAAATTTTGGGCTCATTGGTGGTCATAAGTTGAGGACTATCTGTACATGACCCTGGGACACTGCAACCATCATAAATACATGCTGTTTTGCCAAGCATCTGAATTTTGATCATGTAAATCATGTAACCAGTGATGGGATTCACCGGTTATAACAACCGGTTCGCTTTGCGGGCCCGTTTCCGGGCTTCCAATACTTCTGGTAGGCCTGTTTTTCGCCCTCCCCAGGCTCCAGAGGCTTTCCTGGAACCTCCAGGAGGGTGAAAACGGCTTCCCCTGGGCACCGGAGGCCCTCCGGAGGCTGGGAAGGGCTCCGTTTCCAGACTTTTGGTAGGCTCTTTTTTCACCCTCCCAGAGCCTTGGCGCGCACCTTACACTACCCGGCATCCAAAATGGGCCACGTGGAGACTCCTGGGAAGGGGGGGGGGTCAGCCAGTCCTTGGAACAACTGGTTCAGTGGACCAGATTAAAATCAACATCCGGTTTAACCGGATGCCTGGTGGCGCAGCAGACTAATAGCCTGTTATTAACATTCAGCTGCCTGCAATTACTGCAAGTTCAAATCTCCCCAGACTCAAGGTTGCTTCAGCCTTCCATCCTTTCTAAGGTAAATAAATTGAGGACCCAGTTTGTGGGGGCAATAAGCTGACTTTGTATAAATATACAAAAGTATGAAGGCTATTGCTTAACGCATTGTAAATATAAATCATATAAATCAAATTTAAAAAAAAACAAAAAAAACCCGAACTGGTCTGAACCGGCTGAATCCCACCGCTGCATGTAACCATGACAATGCTATACTAGTTGGAAGTGTGAAAATTGATCATACGTCCCTTTTTTCGATGCCACCATAACTTCAAATGATGGCTGTCAGTCAAGGACTCCCTATAATTTTCCACCTGATGGGTGGACCTGGGTCAACATTGTCTCTGGTTGTTAAGAGAGGTGATGGTTTTAGGGTCATTCAGCCAAACTGACACCATCCCTGGATAAAAGTTGGCAAGCTCAGGCCAAGATCTTAATGTGATGGAATTTCTTAAAGAAACAAAAGAAAACTGAGCATGCCCAGTAGCTGTAGAATTGGGGAGGCACAAAAACACGCTGGCTGAGGCATTCTGGGAGTTGAAGATCAGTTGAGAAATTTTAAAGTCCACAAATGTCAACTGAGGCATTCTGGGAGTTGAAGTCCACAAATGCCAGTTGAGAAATTTTAAAGTCCACAAATGTCAACTGAGGCATTCTGGGAGTTGAAGTCCACAAATGCCAGCTGAGGCATTCTGGGAGTTGAAGGCCACAAATGCCAGTTGAGAAATTTTAAAGTCCACAAATGTCAACTGAGGCATTCTGGGAGTTGAAGTCTACCCATTTTAAAATTGCATTCCGGGTTGTCTTTTTTCCTGGGGAAAATACCCAGCTGCCCCTTCCCCTGAGGCTCACTTACCAGGCACATGTTCTGTGGTATCCAAGTAGCCAAATTGCTTTTTCTTGGATCTGGAATCTGTGGCCATAGATACTTCCGAAGTCTGAAAATTAAACGGAAAACCACAACCTGTAAATAATAAGAACTCAGCAATCCTTTTGCCTTTTGTAAAAACAGCAAGAAGCTCTCAGTTATCCGTTTGAAAAATGAAACCAAATGAGTTTCAAAAGAACCAAGATGATATTTTGAGAGACCAAAATACAGCAGTGTCATCAATGTCTTAGTCTTTCTTCTACAGGTAGCCCTCGACTTACGACCGCTTGCTTAGCAACCGTTCAAAGTGATTGTGCATATTTATTTTAAAAAAAGCCAACACAGTTCTAGACTGCATCAACAGAGGGATAGAATCAAGATCACGTGAAGTGTTAAGACCACTTTATAAAGCCTTGGTAAGGCCACACTTGGAATCCGGCATCCAGTTTTGGTCACCACAGTGTAAAAAAGATGTGGAGACTCTAGAAAGAGGGCAGAGAAGAGCAGCAAAGATGATGAGGGGACTGGAGGCTAAAACATATGAAGAACGGTTGCACGAACTGGGTATGTCTAGTTTAATGAAAAGAAAGACTGGGGGAGACATGATAGCAGTCTTCCAATATTTGTGGGGCTGCCACAAAGAAGAGGCAGTCAAACTATTCTCCAAAGCACCTGAGGGCAGGACAAGAAGCAATGGGTGGAAACTAATCAAGGAGAGAAGCAATTTAGAACTAAGGAGAAATTTCCTGACAGTGAGGACAATTAATCAGTGGAACGACTTGCCTCCAGAAGTTGTGAATGCTCCAACACTGGAAGTTTTTAAGAAGAGATTGGGCAGCCATTTGTCTGAAGGTTTCCTGTCTAAGCAGGGGGTTGGACTAGAAGACCTCCAAGGTCCCTTCCAACTCTTTTATTCTATTCTATCCTATCAAATCTTTTGTCCACAATGGTACTTAATGGTATGACATTAATTAATTAATTAATTAATTAATTAATTCAATTTGTATCCCGCCCTTCTCCTAATGGACTCAGGGTCGTGCACAGCCAGAACTAAAACACATATCAATACAAAATTTTAAAATTTTAAAAGAATTATATGACTTTGGCCCAAAATTTAAAACATTCAAACTAAAACCCATTGATAATTTAAAAGGCTAAAAAAAAAAGAAAAGGGGGGGGGTGTTTCACGCCAGCCCTGCTTGAATATAACTATAACTGTTTTACAATAATCATTTACAGATTAAAAATTATGGTAGTCCCCTAAGGGAGGTTTTGAGGATGCTTATGGTTGCATTTTCTCAAATGGGCTCCTTATAAAAGGATTGGATTACAACTCCCATCTCCCCCAGGTGGATGAGGAGAATTGGAGTTCAGCCTTGAGTAGAAATGGGCTTGTTATTTGTAGTCCTCGACTTACAACCATTCATTTAGTCCTCAATTTACAGCCATTCATTTAGTGACCGTTCAAAGTTGCAACGGCACTGAAAAAAGTGACTTATGACCGATTTTCACACCTACGACCATCCCCATGGTCATGTGATCAAAATTCGGGGTATTTTTTTTAGCAAGTGGCATGTATTTATGATGGTTGCAGCATCCTGGATCCTGTGATTTTTGCAATCTTCTGACACATAAAAGTCAAATGGGAAGCCAGATTCCCTTAATAACCGGGTTACTAACTTTACAAGTGCAGCGATTCATTTAACAACTGTGGCAAGAAAGATCGTAAAATGGGTCAGAGTTCACTGAAGAACTATCTCGCTTAGCGACAGAAATTTTAGGGTCAATTGCAGTCGTAATTGGGCTTCCCATCAGCACGTCCTTTGAACAGAAACATGAACTGCTGATAAGATTTATAAAGAAAATGTCCTCATTATAATCTGCTTCTGTTCCTGTTTAAAAATCTTTTGCTTGTGCTTTCCGGGTTATCGAACATCTCCTGCAGAAATTCATTAACAGTTCTGTTTATAACAATTTTCGGGCCAATTTTCTCTTTCTTTTGTGTTTCTCCCCTTCCCATTTTCTGAGGTCATGTTGTTGACCATTTAACCCTGTTGCATAGATTTGCAGCTTTCATCCAACTCCTTCCCCCTTCCAAATAATGATTTTGCACTATTTTTGGAAATATTAAGAAACACGAATAAATCAATAGGCTTTGTACACAGGTTTAAATCTTTCCAACCCTTCAATCTTCATTAAAAGAGCTGAAGTTATTGTCTAATCTTATCCTGGGGATGCTAAGTTTTCTGCTCTGGGGGGGCCAGGACTTGAAATATCACCCCAATTTTTTTTTAAAAAAAGAAAGGTATACATACAGGCTGCAAGTGCATTTTGTCCTAATATATTTTTGTTACATATTTGTGCCGGTTCCCAATTCCTGAATCCTAAAAAGAACCCAATGCAGAATCTGCAGATATGAATTTGAGCACACTACAAAATTTTTCCTCGGTAGCGCCATTCACAAAGAGAAAGACCCCGCCTCAGAACCCAATAAGCCCCACCCCCTGACTCCTCCCTTTCTCCTGTTAAAGATCTACTCGATGGATAGATGATGATAGGTAGGTTATAGATAGAGACATACCGAGAGAGAGTTGATAGATGTTAGATAGATAGATATGTAGATGATATAGAAGATAGATATACAGATGATAAATAGATACATGATAGATAATAGAAAAAATGATAGATGAAAAAGATATATATAAATAGATAGACTGATAGATCAGATGATAGATGATAGATACATGAGAGAGATAGAGATAGATGATAGATAGATAGATAGATAGATAGATAGATAGATAGATAGATAGATATGGATGGATAGATGGATGGATGGATAGGCGGATGGATGGTTGGATGGACAGACAGACAGGCAGAGAGGCAGGCAGGCAGGCAGACAGACAGACAGATAGATAGATGAGAGAGAAAGAGAGATGATAGAGACGGATGGATGGATGGATGGATGCGCGGATGCGCAGACGGGCGGGCAGATAGATGGACAGACGGACTGACGGACGGACAGAGAGGGAGGGAGGCAGGCAGACAGACAGATAGATGAGAGAGAAAGAGAGATGATAGAGATGGATGGATGGATGGATGGATGGATAGGCGGGCGGGCGGACAGACAGACAGACAGAGAGGCAGGCAACAGATAGATAGATAGATGAGAGAGAAAGAGAGATGATAGAGATGGATGGATGGATGGATAGATGGATAGATGGATAGGCGGGTGGATGGATGGATGGATGGATAGGCGGGCGGGCAGACAGACAGACAGACAGAGAGGCAGGCAGCAGATAGATAGATAGATAGATGAGAGAGAAACAGAGAGGGATGGATGGATGGGCAGGCGGGCAGACGGATGGACGGACGGATGGACAGACAGACAGAGAGGCAGGCAGGCAGGCAGACAGATAGATAGATGAGAGAGAAAGAGAGAGATGATAGAGATAGATAGATAGATAGATAGATAGATAGATGGATGGATGGATGGATGAGAGAAAGAGAGAGGGATGGATGGATGGGCAGGCGGGCAGACGGATGGACGGACGGATGGACAGACAGACAGAGAGGCAGGCAGGCAGGCAGACAGGCAGACAGATAGATAGATGAGAGAGAAAGAGAGAGAGATGATAGAGATAGATAGATAGATAGATAGATAGATAGATAGATAGATAGATAGATAGATAGATATAGATAGATAGATAGGCAGACATAGGGAATGACAATGATAAATTGAAAACACAGTACTTATTGACAGACGATCGATGTCTGGAAACGCAGACCAGAGTTCCTGCAAGGAGAATGATGAACCCTATGCAAAAAACTGAGATCAGGATTTCAACTTCCCCGTAGTCTGGATTAAAAGAGAAAAGAAGGTTTAAGCGAAAGAGGATTTCAACAACTCACTTTAAAAAAAAAAAAGGTACAGGTTTTCAGTCACACAACACACTCAAACCAGGCTAAAATAGAGATGGTTGGATTCTTGTCTCAGCAGGCTATGCGAACAGGCCCAATGTTACGCCATCATTGGGTTGCAGATGATGGATGCTTGACAATTCAGGTTTGTTTATCTGGCTTGGGGTAAAACGTTTTGTGTGAATGTCACCAAGCTGGAGGATTGCAGAGTGGCCAGAAAAATTGCTTCTGGCTCATTCTTAGATTGCCATTTTGTGCAGTGTTTTCCCAATCTTGGCAACTTTTAAGATATGTGGACTCCAACTCCCAGAATTGGTCTGTCTGTCTGTCTATTTATTTATCTTTCTTATCTATCTGTCATCTATGTCTCCCTGTCTGTATATCTGTCTGTCTATTTATCTTTCTTATCTATCTGTTTTATCTGTCATCTATGCCTGCCTGCCTATATCTATCTATCTATCTATCTATCTATCTATCTATCTATCTATCTATCTATCTATCTATCTATCTATCTACCTACCTACTTACCTACCTACCTACCTACCTACCATCTTATCTGTCATCTATGCCTGCCTGCCTATGTCTGTCTGTCTGTCTGTCTGTCTGTCTGTCTGTCTATATCTATCTATCTATCTATCTATCTATCTATCTATCTATCTATCTATCTATCTATCATCTTATCTGTCATCTATGTCTCCCTGTCTGTATATCTGTCTGTCTGTCTATTTATCTTTCTTATCTATCTGTCTTATCTATCATCTATGCCTGCCTGCCTCTATCTATCTATCCATCCATCCATCCATCCATCCATCCATCCATCCATCTATCCATCCTTCCTTCCTGTCATCTATGCCTGCCTGCCTGCTACCTGCCTATCTGTCTATCCATACATCTATCTATCCATACCTATCTATCATCTATCTATATCTATCTATTTGCCTGTCTACCTATCTGATTTATATAGCTGCCCATGTCATAAATATATATATATAAAACTCTATATATCTATATAATATATCTATATAAAACTCGGGCTTGCAGAAATGACACATTATAAACATGTTCTCCAGATCATATTAAGTACCAGGCTGTAACTCAGGGAGGCCCGCGTGCCCATCACTCGCACAAATGGAGCTGTGTGTGCTCACCCACTGAGCGCCTAAGTGGACCTGCGCTTGCGCCCCCCCCATCCCCCACTGCTTCCAGAGCCCAGTTCTGAATGGGCCATGGTCCGGTAGGGAGCCACAGTCCCAGAATTGGGAACTCTTGACATAAAGGATGCATTCATGGTCTCTCATCCAGTCTGAGCTGCCTTGAACCATGGTTTATCCAGCCTCTAGTCAACAATCCTCACCGTAGTTCTTGGTACGGATGGACAGCACGGATCCTCTGGTGTTTCCACCTTCATTGGCCGTCACCATGTACACCCTCACGGTTGAGCCGGGTGCCAAGCCGTTGATGACGTAGCGATGCACCAAGCTGTCGAGCACCACGGCCCCTGGAAAAGAAGAAGCAGGGAGAGGCCAGACCGACAGTTGCAAAGACTCCGTTGACTTTGGCACTTCGGGCCTTTTCCACAGACAGTCCTCGACTTATGACCACCACGGAGGCTAAAATTTCCACCGCTAAGCGAGACAGGTGGTTCTGCGAGTTTCGCCCCATTTTACAAGCTTTTCTGCCACTAAGTGAATCACTGCAACAGTTAAACTAGTAACAACAGTTTTAAAGTGAATCTGGCTCCCCATATTGCCGTGATGGCGAACCTATGGCATGCGTGCCACAGGTGGCACGCGGAGCCATATTAGTGGGCACGCCAGCTCAGCTCTGGGGTGCATGTGCGTGTCGGCCAGCTGATTTTTGGGCCTTCTGGGCCCACCAGAAGTAGGGAAACAGGCTGTTTCCTGCCTCTGGAGGGCCTGGGGGGTGGGGGTGGGGAAGGCCCGTTTTTCTTTCTTACCTGGCTCCAGATCCTCTCTATTTATCTGGGAAGGGCGAAAACAGCCTTTCCCATTCCCTTGGAGGCCCTACGGAGGCTGAAAGGGCCCATTTCCCGACTCCTGGTGGGACAGGAAGTGACTTTTTTGCTGTCCCCAGCCTCCAGAGACTCCTAGAGAGGCTCCTAGAGACTCCTAGAGAGGCTCTGGAGGCTGGGGACAGCAGAAAACGTCACTTCCTGTCCCACCGGGAGTTGGGAAATGGGCCATTTAAGGCCCTTGGAAGGCCTCCGAGGGAGTGAGAAAGGCTGTTTTCGCCCTTCCCAGATAAATAGAGAGGATCTGGAACCAGGCAAGAAAGAAAAACAGGCCTACCAGGCCATCATGAGTCAGGAGCGGGTTGCGCGCGCATGCACATGGGTACGTGCACGCAACCCTCCCCCACCCCCCTCTCCTGGCACGCAATGGCAAAAAGGTTAGCCATCATTGCCCTATTGATTTTGCATGTCAGAAAGTTGCAAAAAGGAGATCGTGTGACTCCGGGAACACTGCAACCGTCATAAATACCGTGTTTCCCCGAAAATAAGACATCCCCTGATAATAAGCCCAATCGGCCTTTTAAACCCCTTCCAAAATAAGCCCCCTGAAAATAAGCCCTCCCCAAAAATAAGCCCTCTCCCGAAATTATTTAATCGCATGTTCAGCCGGTCCCCGCCATTTCCTCTGGTTAGGGTTAGGGAGGCAGAGCTGGAAATCAGGTAAGATGGCAAGAAGAGCCCCATCTTGCTCCACGTACCCCAAAATAATAAGATCTCCCCGAAAATAAGGCCAAGCGCTTATTTCGGGGTTCAAAAAATATAAGACAGGGTCTTATTTTCGGGGAAACACGGTATGAGTCCATTGCCAAGCATCTGAATTTTAATCATGTGACCGTAGGGATGCTGCAAAAGTCATAAGAGTAAAAAAACCGGTCCTAAATCACTTTTTTCAGTGCAGTTGTAACTTGGTCACTAAATGAACTGTTGTAAATCGAGGACCACCTGGGCTTAGGTCAGGAACTTCAGGCTCGGGGCAGTCTGGCAGTGAAGGTGCTGGATTAGAAATGGGGTGTGTGAGAGAAAGACCTTGAGAGATGGGGCAAAGCAATGTGGTCAGATAAGCGAGGGCGTAGCCCAGACCTGCATAACGGATGGAGAAAGAGGCTCAGAAGAGACCATGCGTAGGTTTTTTTTTTGGCTGTCAAAGGAGACAGTGGGGATATTTGCACTGTCAGGCTTGCAAGAATCTGTTGATGGAGCTTTACAATAGAGTAGATTTAGCTTATCTAGGTGGAGCTAGCTCGCCCCCTGTTGGGCACCAGAGGGCAGAACAAGAAACTGTTAGGAAATGATTTTACCTAACTTGTTGGGTTGGCAATATATAAACCATAAATATAGCTTTAAGATTGCTGTATTGCATCATACTGTGTCCTGATTGGTTAGCTTTGTAGCCAATGTCCTTAAAAGGGAGCTAGAAACATGGTTTGTTTCTCTTTGATATTTTTGCTTCTCTTTGCTGATCTTTGCTCTTTGCTGTGTTTGCTACTGTTTGCAAATACAGAAGAATTGTTATTGTGTATGACTACAACAACTGGTAAGAAGACCTTGTTATTGGATTATCCTTGGACTATTGTTTGATATCTACTGCTTTATACGTGTATGACCTGGACTGTTTATTGGACTGTGCCTTATTACTATTTCCTGAAAGTAAACACAACTCAGTGTATCTGTGTGTTGGCTGTGTTATTGTTGTGGCTCCGTTGCCTGAGCTTGGGCTATTGACAGATGCAGACTCTGAGAGTGAGGGAGAGGAGTTGGCAAGGCCTCCCTCTCCAGGACCCTCCTCTCTGGCAATGCCTCCGGAGGACACCGAAGGCCAAAAGATAGGCTCAGAGCCAAGCACGTCCCCGCAGCCACAGGTGGACAGCGACGAAGATAAGTGCTGGCTGGACCCTCGGCAGAGGCGCAGGGAGACGCGTGCGCAGCAGAGGGGAAGGCGTGCCAGAGATTAGCTGGGTCACTGGATCACACCCCACAGGGTATAAATGTGGGTGTGGTGGCCGGTTCAGTTTGTGATGAGCAAAAACTGGAAATAATCCATGATCTCTGCGTTACTGGACTTTGCCTGCTTTATCGGACTGCATTTGGATTAATCCTTGTATTGTTGACACTCTGCCTGTTTTATTGGAATGCTTGTAGTCTAATCTTTGTTTTGTGTGAGTAAAGTCTGAATTGGCAGCTAGCCACTGGGTTGCTGCCAGCTTTATCTTCAAAGAGTTTTGTCGTGTGGCTTATTAACTCCGGGCCGTCTGTGGGGGTGTGTGTGTGGTATGGGGACAGAACAGTGCCTCCCCTGTGCTGTGTGAGCTGTGATTTGCCACTTCCTGTGCTGGCCACGCCTACCCCCCTTCACTAGTGGTTATTTTGAGGGTAGGGCTTATATTAGGCACACACGTAAAAATCGGGCTAGGTCTTATTTTCGGGAAAACACGGTATATATTTGTGCCTTGCCTTCCACATTCTGCCCCTTACCTCTTTCCCATCATGTTCGTGGTTTAGCTAATTCGAGATGGGCGGCACATAAATGTACTAAAGAAATAAAACGATGAGAGGGATAAAATTACAGGAGACCCACAATTTGTCTCAACGGATTTCTGAGACCTTCAAGAGCATCCATCCCAGATTCCACAGCTGGAACTCTCCTCCGAATGATCTAGTTGGCAACTTGAAGATGGGTGGACTTCAAACTCCCAGAATTCCCCAGCCAGCAAAGAATTCTGGGAGTTGAAGTCCACGCATCTTCAAACTGCCAAGATTGAGAAACACTCGATTCTAGGAGCTTAAAAAACACACAAAAAAGGAAGGGAAAAGTTTCTGAATGAATTAAATGCAACCTCTACTTCAACCCCAGGTGCTTTCCTGAGGCCTCCTTGCAAATTTCAAACCTAACTCTTTGCTAAGGAGCATAAGGTTTCTCCTTACGATAGTCATCCTTCTTCTCTTCCTTGTAGTAAAGGGTGTAGTTCTGGATCTCGCCACCCCTTTCTTCCAAAGGGAGCCTCTCCCACTGCAGCTCCACCCAAGATTTCCAGACTTGAGTGGGATACAAAGCCGGGGCCCGAAGTGGAGCTGGAAAATAGAAAGGAGAGATCTAAGCATCAACCTTGCCACCAAAAGTGGCAGAAGAGCATAACTCCAGAATAGGATGCCAATCACTTAGGTCTTTTAATGGAACTATCCCTGCATCCAGAGAAGAGCAACAAAAATGATTAGGGGACTGGAGGATAAAACATGAAGAACAGTAGCAGGAACTGGGTATGTCTAGTCTAATGAAAAGAAGGACCAGGGGAGACATGATAGGAGTCTTCCAATATCTCAGAGGCTGCCTCAAAGAAGAGGGAGTCAAGCTATTCTCCAAAGCACCTGAAGGCAGGACAAGAAGCAACAGATGGAAACTAATCAAGAGAGAAACAACTTAGAACTAAGGAGAAATTTCCTGACAGTTAAACAATTAATCAGTGGAACAACTTGCCTCCAGAAGTTGTGAATGCTCCAACACTGGAAGTTAAAATACTGTTTTTATGCTTTTAATATTTTATTGTACCCCACACAGAGTTCCTCTGAGAGAGAGATAGACGGTTCTTAAATGTTATCTATCTATCTATTATCTATCTATCTATCTATCTATCTATCTATCTATCTATCTATCTATCTATCTATCTATCTATCTATCTCTGTATCTAGGCAGCATCTCTTCCCCTTTTCTCCCAAAGTCATTCTCACATTCCTTTAGAACAAGGGAGGTCTCCAACTTTGGCCACTTAAAGACTTGTGGACTTCAACTCCCAGAATTCCCCAGCCAGCATGGAGTATCTTGACTGCTGTGGGTATTTACTTTCGATTCATTTTTAGAGTTTTAAAACAGTTTTAGTGTTTTCATTGTAATATATCGGCTAGCGGAAGAATGGGCTGGTGGAGGAATTCTGGGAGTTGAAGTCTACCAGTCTTAAAGTCACCAAGTTTGGAAACCCCTGCCTCACAATATGGTAGCAAATAAAATATATTTATACATGTACATCTCCATAATTTGAGGTCACTCCAAGCCTACTGATACTTCCTTTTTCTGTATGAGTGGTGCAATAGCAAATAGCAATAGCACTTAGGCTTATATACCGCTTTTCAGTGCTTTTTCAGCCCTCTCTATGTGGTTTACAGAGTCAACCTCTTACCCCCAACAATCTTGGGTCCTCATTTTAGCCACCTCGGAAGGATGGAAGGCTGAGTCAACCTTGAGCCTGGTGAGATTTGAGACTGTCAAATTGCAGGCAGCCGGCAGGCAGCAGAAGTAGCCTGCAGTACTGCACTCTAACCACTGCGCCATCGTGCACTTTCTTACTAAATAATAAGGTAAAGGTTCCCCCGCATATATGTGCTAGTCATTCCCGACTCTAGGGGGCGGTGCTCATCTCCGTTTCAAAGCCAAAGAGCCAGAGTTGTCTGAAGACATCTCCGTGGTCAAGTGGCTAGCATGACTAAAAGCGCATGGAACGCTGTTACCTTCCCACCAAAGGTGGCCCCTATTTTTCTATTTGCATTTTTTACCTGCTTTTGAACTGCTAGGTTGGCAGAAGCTGGGACAAGTCACGGAAGTTCACCCCATTGCGCGGCACCAGGGATTCGAACTGCTGACCTTCTGATCGACAAGCTCAGTGTCTTAGCCACTGAGCCACCACGTCCCTCTACTAAACAATAGCCAGCCCCCAAATCCAGGAATATCAACCCCCAGGAGGTCTCACAGGTTCCGCTTACCGATTTGCTTGGAGTAACCCTGAGCCGAACCAAAGGCCCCGAGACGTCCATCTAAGAGTCCAAAGATCTTCACGGCATAAAGATGCCCAGGCTCGATGGCTTCTAGAGGAGGAGGAGGAGGAGGAGGAGGAAGAAGCGAGCGATTACAGAAACGATTTGCGTCCCTGAGGTTTGGTTTTTCTATCCAGCCCCCCCCCCGTTTGTTTGGCTCTGATAATTCTGGCAGCTTCACAGCGAAGTTTTTGCCTGCAGGAAATCTCCCTTCGATTGAGCCCCCTCAGTTCTGGCCAAACTGATTTTCGCAACGGAGGGGGGGCCTTGTGGGTGTGATTCCAAAGAGCATTCTCTGAGGATGTGCCGTGTAAGCAGAGGATCAATAAGTAATTTCCTGGCTGCCTTGGAAAGGCTGGGTGCAAAATCCGAAGGGTTGTTGTTTTTGTCGTTGTTGGAAGTTCATGGGGTGTGTGTGTGTGTGTTTGTGTGTCGACTTCAGTCTTGCAAGCCAGGCATGGCAGCTGCCCAGATATGCCATTCCTATTTCCTCTTCGTGAGAGGAGGCTGGTCCGTGCAACCTGGAGACCCGCTCTATGCCAGTTGCTGCAGCAAAGACATCCAAGCAGCTGCTTTTCCTCACCAAAGGGGCCTCGCAAAGAGTTGACGGTGCTAAAATCCCCGTAGGATCGTGATTCATGCCTTATTTATTCTTTCTAGCCCATCCTTCTCTCTTATTCTTTTTTTTCCCACCTTCCTTTTTCCTCTCTTCTGTCTTTCTTTGTGGCAATTCTTTCTTTCTGATATTTCCCCAGAAATATCCCCTTTTGTCTTTGAACTTCCTCTCATTCCTTTCCTTCCCACCCTTCTCTCTCCTTCCTTCCTTCCTTCCTCTTTCTTCCCTTCCTTCTTCCTTCTTTCCACCTTTCCTTTCTTCCTCCCTCCCTCCTTCCCACCCTTCTCTCCTCCCTTCCTTCCTTCCTCCCTTCCTTCCCTCTCTTCTTCCTTCTTTCCTCCTTTCCTCCTTACTTCCTCCCTCTATCCCTCCCTCCCACCCTTCTCTCTCCTTCCTCCCTCCCTCCCTTCCTCCCTTTCCTCTCTTCTTCCTTCTTTCCTCCTTTCCTTCTTACTTCTGCCCTCCGTCCCTCCGTCCCTCTGTCCCTTCCATCCTTCTCTCTTTCCTTCCTTCCTTCCTTCCCTCCTCCCTCCCTCCCTTCTCTCCTTCCTTCCTTCTTTCCACCTTTCCTTACTTCCTCCCTCCCTCCTTCCCACCCTTCTCTCCTTCCTTCCTTCCCTTTCTTCTTCCTTCTTTCCTCCTTTCCTCCTTCCTTCCTTCCTCCCTCTATCCCTCCCTCCTTCCCACCCTTCTCTCTCCTTCCTTCCTCCCTCCCTCCCTCCCTTCCCTCTCTTCTTTCTTCTTTTCTCCTTTCCTTCTTACTTCCACCCTTTGTCCCTCTGTCCCTTCCACCCTTCTCTCATTCCTTCCTTCCTTCCTTCCTTCCTTCCTTCCTTCCTTCCTTCCTCCCTCCCTCCCTCCCTCCCTCCCTCCCCCCTTCTTTCCTCCTTCCCTCCTCCCTCCCTCCCTTCTCTCCTTCCTTCCTCCTTCCCTCCCACCTTCCCTATCTCCTTCTCTCCCTCTTCTTCCTCCCTTCTGTCAGCTTTGGAAGCCACATTAACCCCGGAAGCTTCCACGCTGCCACTTTCTTGCGCTTGGGAAAGTAGGAGCAGGGATTTAGTTGAGAGATTTTAGTTAGACATAATAGCATTCTTCTCTTCGGTCAAGGTCATGGCGCTCCTGCATCTGGAGGAGGAGTGGTTGCAGAGGGGTCTCAAGTTGGGACGGATGGTGATTGGGCCACGTGATGGACTGATGGGTGCAGGGGCTGGATATGGGGTTTTGATTTATTGAGGGAAAACTTGGAACTCTCAGATTCGGGTTTTTCCAGATGTGCCAGGATACCTATTCCAATAAATGAAGATTTTGAGAGGAAGCTTGTCTTGGAGTTTTTAATTGGAGTTGGGTGGTTCTGGAATGCTGACACCCTCCTCCCTTCATTCTTCTCCCTCTCTCTTCTTCCTCCTCCCCCCTCCACTCCCTCCCTCCCTTTCCTCCTCCTCCCTCCTCTCTCCCTCCCTTTTTCTCTCACCATGCCCCTTGTTGCTTTAGCAACTCTTTTTCCTGCCTCTATTCTCTCCATCCTCACCATTATCAACCACACTCACCCGTAATGACTGTACGGTTGATGTTCTCCGGCTGATACTGCCAGTGTGGGTCTCCCACTTCCTTCTCAGGCAGTTTGTTCCACTCCAGAACAAAGTCCATCTTGGGGTTGCTGGGAAGAGACCACTGTAAGAGGAGGGAGTGGTCCCCTGCTGAAGACACCAGGATGGACAGAGGGGAAGGTGGGACTAGAGACAAAAAAGAGAGGCAATTTATAGAGTTTCTCAGCCTTGGCAGCTTTAAGATGCCTGGACTTCAACTCCCAGAATTCCCCAGCCAGGATGTGTGAGGTCCATGCATCTTAAAGTTCCCAAAGTTGAGAAATATGGATTTTGTATAATTTTAATGTTGCCATCTGCTTCTCATGTCCCAAAGGTGCTTTTTTCAAGAGGCAACTGGACTTTCTGGTTTTTCTTTGAAGATGTTTCACTTCTCATCCAAGAAGCTTCTTCAGCTCTGACTGGACAGTGGGGAATGGAAGGATTTATGCTTCTTGCAGACAGCTGGTCATTTGCATCCTTTTTAGAGAGTCATTGAGGTTACTTGGAGGTTTATCTAAAATTGCAGGAACCATTTGCTCTTCTGTTTGAGATGCAGACAACACAGACTCATTGTTGTGGCCCGTTCACAGCTAGTAGCTGATTCAGACAGTGAGGAGGCTGGTGTGGTGCTGGGCCAGCAGCCTGTGCAGCTGGCGCTCGAGTTGGACAGTGAGGAGGCTGGAGAAGATGTGGTGCCAGAGGCGGGGATTCAGCCAGGGCCTTCAGAACCTCCAGAAGCTCCCTTAAGTGAAGAGGACGAAGAGGAGGAGCCTCTTCTCGATGCACGGGCGCGCAGAGCTGCCAAAAGGCAGGAGTGGCTCCTCAGGAGGAGGTCTCCTCGAGAGTAAGGCTTGGGGCTAATTGGCCACTTCCTTAGCCTATTTAAGGAGGAATGCCAACTGAAGCAATTTGCAGGGAACAACTTAGTTCACATACCTTCGTGTCTTGTCTTGCTTATCAGCTTTCTGCGAATTGCTTCTGGGCATTCTGCCAACCATAGTAAGCTTTCAGTTATTATTTTTTGAATTCTTTGGTGGCTGTTAATGCAATTAATTAACAGCCGTTTTTGTAAAAGACTGGTGTATTCAGTAAACTAAGGTTTGAACGGATTTTCTGTGTGCTGCGTTCTTTGGGGTCCGTAGCTGGGGCAGAACACTCATCCCCATCAGCCCGCGTCTCTCTTCAACAGGGAAGGGACCCAGGGCAGAAAACATCCTGCAGCCAAGAAGGCTCCACACCCATTTGTGCCACTCAGGTGACTCTGAGGACACAGAGAAGCCTCCAAGTGGCCTCAACGACTCTCCAGAAGAAGGCAAATGACCAGCTGTCTGCAAGGAATATAGTATTGTGGCCTGCTGGTGGCCAGTGGAGCTGGCAGCAGAGTCAGACAGTGAGGAGGTTGGGGAGGAACATGGGCCAGTCCTGGAGTCTGGGAAAAGCTCAGATGAGGGCTCTGCGTCGGAGGCAGAGATGGGACCAGGGCCGTCTGACAGTTATCAGCTGCCTTCGGAGTCAGACATCAGTGAGGCAGAGGAACAGCTGGAGCCTGTTCCCAGTGTGACGCAGAGTTTCCAGACAAAGGGAACAGCTAAGGTAGAGAGGGAGTCAGACATCAGTGAGGCAGAGGAACAGCTGGAGCCCGTTCCCAGTGTGTACATGCACAGAGCTGCCAGAAGATAAGAACAACTCAGATAGCAGGGTCGACTTGGGAGTAAAGCCACACCTTGGAGGTGATTGGCCCCTCCCATAGGAAACAAAAGAGGAGAGAACGGGGAGTGGGCTTTTGCAGGAAACAATTTGTTCATTTATTCGTTTCAAGAGTGGAAAGTTCTGTTCGTGATTCTCAGAGACTCTGTGCCAAGTTTTGCCTTACTCTGCATTTGGAAACAAGTTACGTGGCAGCTTGCCAAGTGAGATAAGGTGTGTTGATAAATATTCCTTTGGAAAATTGTTTGAACAAGCCTTGCTAATGGTGAATGAATGTAATTCACAGTCGTGTAAATAAAAGAGGTTTTGCCAGGACCAAGACTCAGCTTCCTGCTTTTTAAGGGAGCCTAGGTCAGAACACATAAATCCTTCCATTCCCCACTATCCTGTCAGAGCTGAAGAAGCTTCTTGGATGAGAAGGGAAACGTCTTCGAAGAAAAACAAGAAAGTCCAGTTGCCTCTGGTAAAATAAAAGCACCTTTGGGACAACCATGGATGATTGAGAATCTCCATAGACCAGTGGTGGGTTCCTCCCGGTTCGGCCCGGTTCGGCCGAGCCGGTAGCGGTGACAATATGATGTCACCGAACCGGTTCTCTTTGTTCAGGAGCTGGGCCCTCCCGCCCCGCCCCCATGTTATTCTTACCTTTTATTTGGCCCTGCCCCCAATCTATTCGCTGCCCCCCCCCCGAGTCCCAGCTGATCGGCTGGAAGGAAAAAAACTGTTTAAATTCTTGCCGCAGGGCTTCAAAGGGCCGCCCTACAGCTGATCAGTGTTAAAAGGCAGAGTGGGGGTAGACCGGTGCCTCCAAAAACAAATGAGTAGACCGGAAGCCTCCAAGAACAAATGGGTAGACCGGTACAGCTCTGCAAGCAGTTAAAAGCCTGGTAGACCAGTACCTCTGCTAAATCCTAAAGAATTGTCACATGACCATCAAGCCACGCCCACAAAATAAGCCATGCCCACAGAACCTGTAGTAAAAAATGTTAGAACCCACCCCTGCCATAGACATTCTGCTTCTTACGTTGATCAAGGAGAGAACAAGATGGACCAACACAATTTCCCTTCCTCCCCAAATTTAGTTTGCAGAAACGTCTCTTCCTATTTTTGCCACCCGCCAAAAAGGGGTGGCGAAACATTTAAGCCAGTTTTTTTTCCCCCCCTTTTATAACGACTCTTGCAAATCTTACCTTCTGGGTTACGGAAGGCTGGAATCACCAGCCTGGTTGGAGGTGAGATGCCAACCGTGTTTCTGGCGGTGAGATAAAAGGTGAATTCTTCGCCAGCCGGGAGGAGCAGACGACACTTCAGGTGGTGAGAGGTGATGCACGCGGGCACCGTGAGCTCCCCTTTCCTCTGAGAGCGGAGGCTGTATCCCAAAATCTCGCCGTTGGCATCCTTGGGCTTCAAGGGCTAGCAGGATAAATGAAAAGGCGAGGCCTGTGATCAGGTTTCAGGGAGAGAAGAAGGCTAAGATAAGGAACGACAAAGGAAAAGGCAATCGACTGCATACTAGGGCCTGGTGGCTCAGCAGACTGATAGCATTGTGATTAAGACCAGCTGTCTGCAATTACTGTAAGTTCGAATCTCACCAGGCTCAAGGTCGGCTCAGCCTTCCATCCTTTCTAAGGTAGGTAAATTGAGGACCCCGTTTGTGGGGGCAATAAGCTGACTTTGTATAAAATATACAAATTTTTTTAATGATGGTGGCGCAGTGGTTAGAGTGCAGTACTGCAGGCTACTTCTCCCGACTGCCGGCTGCCTGCAATTTGGCAGTTCAAATCTCACCAGGCTCAAGGTTGACTCAGCCGTCCATCCTTCTGAGGTTGGTAAAATGAGGACCCAGATTGTTGGGGGCCATAGGCTGACTCTGTAAACCGCTTAGAAAGGGCTGTAAAAAGCACTGTAAGTCTAAGTGCTAACTGGGAAGGAAGGAAGGAAGGAAGGAAGGAAGGAAGGAAGGAAGGAAGGAAGGAAGGAAGGAAGGAAGGAAGGAAGGAAGGAAGGAAGGACAGTGATGGCACAATGGTGAGAATGCAGTACTGATCCCTCTTTTCACTCCGCCCCCAGCTTCTGCCAGACCTTCTCCTATAGCTTGGTGTCTTCTCCTACCTTCCACATCAGGACAACCGCTCTCTCTTTGTCAGCAGTGGGGCTTCCTAGTTTTCTCCAGAACGCTGGCCCTCTGGAAGGAACTTCAGCATCAGCCACCATTCCAGGTAGAAGGAGAAGGAGAAGGAGAAGGAGAAGGAGAAGGAGAAGGAGAAGGAGAAGGAGAAGGAGAAGGAGAAGGAGAAGTAGGGGGAGGGGAAGGGGAAGGGGAAGGGGAAAGAAAAGGAGAAGGAGAAGGAGAAGGAGAAGTAGGGGGAGGGGAAGGGGAAGGGGAAGGAGAAGGAGAAGGAGAAGGAGAAGGGGAAAGAAAAGGAAAAGGAGAAGGAGAAGGAGAAGGAGAAGGAGAAGGAGAAAGAAGCAAATCAATTGCAAGGTTGTGGAGCGAGAAACATCTCTAGAACTTGTGCCTGTGAACATCTCCATCGTGAACGCAAGTTGGCATTTTTTGTAGGGGGTGGAGAAAAACCTGGACTATATTCCCTTTGTGTTTCAGACACAAAGACCAAGAGGTTTTAGTTAAACTGATTCCTGTGCCAATACACAGGAATCTACATAACTAACAGCACTATTTTGGTGCTGGATAGAAACAATGGAATTCACCATTGGACTTAATTCATTTGTGGCTACTGTTTTTCAGAGTATAAGATGCACTTTCCCACCCCTAAAAGAGGGTGAAAATTTGGGTGTGTCTTATACACCAAATGTAGCCCCGCCCATCCACTGCCCCCTCCCCTTTTAGCCTCTGCCTCCCAGAAATTTACCTCCTTGCAGCAAACAGCCCGTTTCAGCTTTTGCACAGCCCGATTAGCACAAGCAGTTGATTGTCGGTTGGATCGGCCTCCCGACCCTCAGCTGTTTCAGGCTGCAGGGATTGCCGCGCAGGACTCCGCTGTTTGCTGCAAGGAGGAAAATTGCTGGGAGGCAGATTTTTTTTTTCTTGTGCTAATCAGGCTGTGCTGAAAATGAAACTAAAGCAGGCTGTTTGCTGTTTGCTGCAAGGAGGAAAATTGCTGGAAGGCAGAGACAGAGGCAGATTTTTTTTCTTGCTTTCTTCCCCCAAAAAGGTAGGTGTGTCTTATAGTCCGGAGCATCTTACACTCCGAAAAATAAGGTACGTAAGGATTCTAGGCTGATTCCTCATTTGACTCCGCCCCTGATTCTGCCACTCCTTCTCCTACAGGCGGCTTTAAGATAGGACAATTGTATGCACATATTCTAACACAATCAAGCATGGTGACTTGCAAAAAAAATAGCCAGCTTTCTCTAGGGTCCCTAGGACAGAAAATCTTCTTTGTCTTCATAAGGTCTTACAGGTAGTCCTTGACTTATGACCATTCATTTAGTGACTCTTCAAAGTTACAAAGGCACGGGAAAAAGTGGCTTACAACCGGTGCTTGCATTTACGACCCCTTGTGGCATCCCTACAATCCCTGTAATCAAGACACTTGGCAACGGCATATATTTATGATGGTTGCCGTGTTCCAGGTCATGTGATCCCTGATCACAGTAAGAATAATTAACCAGTGGAACAGCTGGCCACAAGAAGTTGTGGATGCTCCAACACTGGAGGCTTTCAAGAAAAGATTGGATAACCATTTGTTTGAAATGGTATAGGGCAGGGCCCACGGGCCAGATATAGCCTGCGCGGTGCTTAGATCTGGCCTGTGGGGCTATCCTGGAAATAGGAAAGGACTGGCACACGATGCCTCTGCCAGTGAAAATGGAGCTCAGGAGTCCATGCACAATCCTCCCAGGTTCTGTTTTCGCTGGCAGATGGCTGCAGGAGGATCCCCCCCAATCCTGCCTGGGCCACCACAGGTGCCCCCGACATGAGTGATGTTGAGCTGGCCACACCACCCCGGCCATGCCCCCCCAGGCCATGCCCCCTTCCGGCCCCCAAGGTCAAACACAACCTTGTGTTTGACCTTGGGGGTCAAACACTGATATGGCCCTCAATGAAATCAAGTTTGACACCCCTGGTATAGGCTCTCCTGTCTGAGCAGGGGGTTGGACTAGTAGACCTCTAAGGTTCCTTCCAATCTGTTAGTCTGTTATTCTGTCCTTCTCAGCCAGCTTCTGGCAAGCAGACTCAATGGGGTGAGCTGGATTCCTTTAACGACAGCATCGTTCATTTAACAACTGAAGGGATTTGCCTAACCACCCTAGCCGAAAAAGCCATAAAATGAGGGTTGACTGCCTTAAAAACGGCCTTGCTTAGCAAATGGAAAACCTGGTCCAATTGTGGTCGTAAGGCGAGGACTATTTGAAGTTCCTTGCTGAGACAACATCTCGTGGTCCTGCCTAATGAAAGCAAATGCTCCAGCGGAGCTCTCCAAGGTGCTGATTTCATGAGGAACATGGCTGTGCATCCAGATTAGGTCATTCTTGATGGCTGCGGCCACCGCAGTGGGCCACATTCTAGGAAAAGCTAAGAGCTTCTTGAAGCTGTCAATGAAATCGTTGAAACAGGGGGAGAAAAATTCATTCAGCATTTCAAGCGGGGAGGATTTCAGAGAACAATTAATCAGTGGAACGGATTCCTACCAGATGTTATGGGTACTCTATCACTGGAGAAGAGATTGGACAAACATTTGTCTGAAATGGGATAGGGCAGGAGTCTGCAACCTTAAACACTCAAAGATCCATTTGGACCCGTTTCCCACAGAAAAGAAAACACCGGGAGCCACAAAAACCCTTCCCGTGCCTGACTATATCTTGAGCGGCCACAAAACTAGCATATGTAGTCGAATTAAACGTTCTGTTTTCTTCTGAAATTTTTCTTTTCTTGGGTTTATCCATGGTTGGCCTACCGGGGACTGAAAAGCTCAATAAATTGTGTGCCGACGGGTGTCGCACATTGGCAGTTGTGACGCATTATTTTGAGTGACAGGGAGCCGCAGCAGAGGAATGAAAGAGCCACAGGCGGCTCCAGAGCCACAGGTTGCTGATCCGTGGTATAGTCTCTCCTGCTTGAGCAAGGGGGTTGGACTAGAAGACCTCCAAGGTCCCTTCCAACTCTGTTATTCTGTTATTCTGATGTCTTTAAACTTTGGAAATGTTTTGGCATTTAATTATCCTGGAGAGGAAAATCAGCCCAAATTAAGGGCTGAATCCAGATGAATTTCAGAGCTTAAACCTGTTTTGTAAATCACTTAAAATACAGCTAGCCCCTCTTTAAAAAAAAAAGAAAAAACCCGCCAAGTCTAAATTTTTGATGTTGTCCATTCTGGGCATACTTTGAAGTTCTTGATGAGTTGCAGAACTAATGAATAAGGTTCCGCGGAATGAAATCCCAGCCTCTTGCAAGACAGAAATGCGTCGCACAATCACATCAGCTAAAAACAGCTGAATTTCCCTACCTGCCGGAAGGGTCCTTGCAAATGTCTCCAAACTCCAGTCGCTCCAAAAGGGATCACCATCACTTTGGAAAGCAGAACTCTGCAGATATTTTGCCCGTACTTGCATGGAGTAGTTGGTGAAGGGGAACAGGCCACAGATGTTTGCGGAAAGTGGTGCATTCTCCAGTGCTGTAAAATTTACCTGTGAGTGTGTGCAGCCGGGTTAAGTGTTTGACCTCATATTCATGAGAGATTTAAGGAGCCTGTATAGCTCAACAGACAGAAGCACTGTAATTTAACACCAGCTGTCTGCAATTAAAGTAAGATCGAATCTCTCCAAGGCTCAAGGTTGATTCAGCCTTCCATCCCTTCTAAGGTAGGTAAATTGAGGACCCAGTTTGTGGGGGCAATAAGCTGACTTTGTATAAAATATACAAAAGTATGAAGGCTATTGCTTAACACACTGTAAGTCGCCCTGAGTCTCCGGAAAAGGGCGGCATATAAAATCAAAATTAAAAAAAAAAAAAAATTAGACCTGCCAGTGGAAACTGATCTAAATACAGGTAGTCCTTGACTTGCAACCGTTCATTTAGGGACCATTCAAAGTTACGACGACACTGAACAAAGGGACTGATGATCCTTTTTTCACACTTACGACCGTCGCGGTATCCCCATGGTCACGCGATCAAAATTTAGAGGCTTGGCCAACTGGCATGGATAGGTAGTCCTCGAGTTACGACTGCCATTGAGCCCAAAATTTATGTTGTTACGTGTTACGTGAGCCTTGGTAGTACAGTGGTTTAAAGCACCCTGTTATTAACACCAGCTGCCTGCAATTACTGCAGGTTCGAATCTTACCAGGCTCAAGGTTGACTCAGCCTTCCATCCTTTCTAAGATAGGTTAAATGAGGACCCAGTTTGTGGGGGCAATAAGCTGACTTTGTATAAAATATACAAAAGGATGAAGGCTATTGCTTAACGCATTGTAAGCCGCCCTGAGTCTCCGGAGAAGGGCGGCATATAAATCAAATTAAAAAAAATAAAAAATATAAAAACCACTTCTTAAGTGCAGGAGAGAAGGTTAGAAAGGGAGGAAGGAATGGAGGAGGGGGGGGAAGGAAGGGGAAGTAGAGGAGGAGTAGGAGAGGAGGAAAGAGGAAAGTAGAAAAAGATAGAAGAAGGAAGAAAGGAGAGGAGAAGAAGAATTGTTGCAAAACAAAGGAGATGAAATGGTAGAAAGGCAATCCCGAGAATGTGCAAATTTATTAGGATGCCGAACGAATTAATATGAAAGTTAAAAGGGATTATATATGATAAGGTAAGATAACTAATTGAAATAATGTTAAGAAGCTAGGATTTGAGGGCGGATGGTGATGTTGTTTATATAATAAGTATAGAAGTATTAAGATAGGATCAAAAGGTATGGAAAAAGAATATTTTGGCAAAAATGGTAACTACGTAAAATGAAATTGGATTTGATAAATTGTATCAGATATGATACGGTCAATACTCTATTCATAAAATATGTGTGTGTGTGTGTGTGTAAGAAAGAAATTAATAAAACTTGATTAAAAAAAGTTTTGTGAGTTCACCTCATTTTACGACTTTCCTTGCCAACCTAAGTGGTTAAGTGAATTAAGTTAGCAACATGGTTGTTAAGGGAATCTGGGTTTCCCATTGACTTTGCTTGTCAGACGGTCGCAAACAGGGATCACATGACCGCAGGGCACGGCAACCGTCGTAAATATGAGTCAGTGGCCAAGCACCTGAATTTTGAGCACGTGACCGCGGGGATGCTGCAACGGTCGTAAGTGTGAAAAACGGTCATAGCTCACTTTTTCCGGTGCCCTTGTAACTTTGAACGGTCACTAAATGAACTGTTGTAAGTTGAGGACTACCTGTATTTACGCATCCCGGGGTCAGGCGTTCCCCTTTTTGCGACCTTCTGACAGGCAAGGTCTATGGGGAAGCCAGATTCACTTAACAACCGTGTTCCCAACTTAACAACTGCAGTGATTCGCTTAACAATGGCGGCAAGAAAAATTATAAAATGGGGCAAAACTCACTTAATGACTGTCTCAGTTAGGGAAATTCGGGGCTCAATTGTGTTTGTTAAGTCGAGCCCCTGCAACCCATTTGGGACTGGAAAAGCTTGGCACCTACCTGCAGGCAAGACGACTCTACCAGGTCACAATGCCGGATCTCGTACTGGGCCTCCGTTGCCGATATCAGCTCGTCCCCAGGCAGGTTCCATTGCAGCTGGAGGCAGCGGCTTTGGGGTGCAACCACATTCAATACTGGTGGACTCAGTTTCACTAGGGTGAGCAATGGGAAGAAGGCACACAGGTTATAGGGCAGCACTGAGGTCTTTTACACCTCATAACATGGAATGGAATAGAATAGAATAGAATAGAATAGAATAGAATAGAATAGAATAGAATAGAATAGAATAGAATAGAATAGAACAGAATAGGAATGAAGAATGGAATAGAATAGAATAGAATAGAATAGAATAGAATAGAATAGAATAGAATAGAATAGAATAGAATAGAACAGAATAGGAATGAAGAATGGAATAGAATAGAATAGAATAGAATAGAATAGAATAGAATAGAATAGAATAGAATATAGGGAATGGAATGGAATGGAATGGAATAGAATAGAATAGAATAGAATAGAATAGAATAGAATAGAATAGAATAGAATAGAATAGAACAGAATAGGAATGAAGAATGGAATAGAATAGAATAGAATAGAATAGAATAGAATACAATACAATAGAATAGAGTAGAATAGAATAGAATAGAATAGAATAGAATATAGGGAATGGAATGGAATGGAATGGAATGGAATGGAATGGAATAGAATAGAATAGAATAGAATAGAATAGAATAGAATAGAATAGAATATAGGGAATGGAATGGAATGGAATGGAATGGAATGGAGTAGAGTAGAGTAGAGTAGAGTAGAGTAGAGTAGAGTAGAGTAGAGTAGAGTAGAGTAGAACAGAACAGAACAGAACAGAACAGAACAGAACAGAACAGAATGACAGAGTTGGAAGGGCCACCAAGCTGGAAAAGTTGGGGACCACTGGTGTAGGTTCTCCTTTTCCGAACGGGTGTGTGTGTGTGTCTGACTAGAAGACCTCCAAGGTCCTTTCTAACTCTTTTTCTGTATTTTATATTCACTGCCTCTTCTTCCTCTGGAATGCAGCCCCTCCCTTCTGGGAATCCAGACTGCATTCCACTACAGCAGCATCTCGCCCTCTGTCTTCCAAGGTCATGCTCACGTATGGATTTCTTCAATGGAGAGGCTGTTGAGTCAGCAAGCAAGAAACGTAGGGATTAAGGGCGAGTTGGGAGGGAATAATAATTTAACAAAGTTGGAAGGGACCTTGGAGGTCTTCTAGTCCAACCCCCTGCTTGCTTAGGCAGGAAACCCTACACCACTTCAGACAAATGGTTATCTAATCTCTTCTTAAAAACTTCCAGTGTTGGAGCATTCACAACTTCTGGAGGCAAGTTGTTCCACTGGTTAATTGTTCTAACTGTCAGGAAATTTCTCCTTAGTTCTAAGTTGCTTCTCTCCTTGATTAGTTTCCACCTGTTGCTTCTTGTCCTACCCTCTGGTGCTTTGGAGAATAGCTTGACTCCCTCTTCTTTGTGACAGCCCTGAGATATTGGAAGACTGCTATCATGTCTCTCCTAGTCCTTCTTTTCATTAAACTAGACATACCGAGTTCCTGCAGCCGTTCTGCAACTGTTCAATGAGGTTATAGTGATTTCACCCATCTTCCTAGGAACCCTGTGGTTACAGGTACTGTGTTTCCCCCAAAGTAAGACCCTCTCTGTCAGAGTGGCAATCAGCCCGTTACCTTCCTGGGGTAACTGCCTGACTTAGAGGTGAATCGTGGCATTTTCCTTGTGCATACTTTTGCAAGAAAATAAACCCGAAGATATATTTTCTAAGAAAAAACTCATTTATTTGTTATAAAGAAAATAAAACATCTCACTAGCCTAATTAGTTACATATTGGCAATGTTCCTGCCGGACCTCTCCTGGCAGGAGAACAAAGGAAGTTTTAGAAGAAAGGTGAAGGAATGTGGACATGCGCAGTTAGCTTACTGATAAGAAACTTGGCAAGCTACGGAAAATCTGAAAATCCAAAAATATGAGCTCATCTGGTAAATACAAAAACGCAGTGACACTCTCTTATATTTATTTTGCCACCAAAAAAAGGCACCAGGTCTTATTTTCAGAGGGGGGGGGATGTTATCCACTGACTCACCTCGCTTGCATGCATCGTCCCCAGCCTCTTTTTCGCTATCAGAGGCCTTCAGGAACTTCTTTGGCCAGCTAGGCCAGCAAAGCTTTCCTGAAGGCTTCTGCAGCCGATAACAGATCTCCAGATCGATCCAGACCTCTGTTATCGGCTACAGAGGCCTTCAGGAAAGCCTTGCCAGCTGCAACAGAAGAAATGGGCCGAGGTGCGCGAGGCCTGGCTGCAACTATCCGAAGGTAAGTAGCAGGGCAGCTCTACCCCCACTATCCCCACCCGAGCTTAATTTTTAACCCGTGCACCCTGGAGTTGGGGGGGGATCTTAACTAGGGTTTATTTTGGGGGGGGGTGGGGCTTATATTGGGTGCATGTGTAAAAAAAATCAAGCTAGGGCTTACTTTCTGAGTAGGTCGTATTTTCGGGGAAACATGATAGTCCTCAACTTACAATGGTTCATTTAGTGACCATTCAAAGTTACAGCAGCACTGACAAAAGTGACCATTTTTCACACTTAACGACCGTTGCAGCATCCCCCTGGTCTCGGGATCAAAATTCAGATGCTGGGCAACTGACTTGTATTTACAACGGTTGCAGTGTCCCCGGCAGAGGTGGGTTTCAGCAGGTTCTGACCAGTTCTGGAGAACCGGTAGTGGAAATTTTGAGTAGTTCGGAGAACCGGTTGTAAAAATTCTGATTGGCCTCGCCCTCATCTATTCTCTGCCTCCCAAGTCCCAGCAGATCGGGAGGAAATGGGGATTTTGCAGTAACTTTCCCCTGGAGTGGGGACGGAATGGGGATTTTGCAGTAACCTTCCCCTGGAGTGGGGACGGAATGGGGATTTTACAGTATCCTTTCCCTGCCACGCCCACCAAGCCACGCCCACCAAGCCATGCCACGCCCACAGAACCGGTAGTAAAAAATTTTGAAACCCACCACTGGTCCCCGGGGGTCATCAACTTTTGTGACCTTCTGACAAGCAAAGTCAACGGGGAAGCCAGATTCACTTAACAACTGGGTTACTAACCACCGTAGTGATTCACTTAACAAGTTTGGCATGAAAGATCATAAAATGGGGCAAAGCTCACTGAACACCTGTCTTTGCTCAGCAGCAGAAATTTTGGCTCAATTGTGGTTGTAAGATGAGGACTCCTTATATTTCAAACTATAACTCAGGTTGTCCTGCTGGGTACAGCAGCTGAAACTGAAGAATTGTCATTCATTTGTTTTATATTTTGGCCTGGCACACTTGGGAGGTTCTTGATTTGATAAGCAGGCAGAGGAAGCATTAAAGTGCCAGGTTCAAAGCACTGAGAAGGAGAAAAGGACTAGGAGCTAGAGGTGGAGAAGGAGCCAGAAGAGGAGCAATAGAAAGAGAAGGAGAAGAAGGAGAAGGAGAAGAAGCAGGAGGAGAAGGAAAGGAAGAAGAAGGAGAAGAAGGAGAAGGAGAAGGAGAAGGAGAAGGAGAAGAAGAAGAAGAAGAAGAAAAAGAAGAAGAAGAAGAAGAAGAAGAAGAAGAAGAAGAAGAAGAAGAAGAAGAAGAAGAAGAGGAGGAGGAGGAGGAGGAGGAGGAGGAGGAGGAAGGAGAAAGAGAAGAAGAAGAGGAGGAGGAGGAGGAGGAGGAAAGGAGGAGGAGGAAGACGAGGAGGAGGAAAAAGAGAAGGAGAAGGAGAAAAGAAGAAGGAGGTTATAGAAGGAGGAGGAAGGAGAAAGAGAGAAGAAGAAGAGGAGGAGGAGGAGGAGGAGGGGGAAAGGAGGAAAAGGAAGACGAGGAGGAGGAAAAAGAGAAGGAAAAGGAGAAAAGAAGAAGGAGGTTATAGAAGGAGGAGGAAGGAGAAAGAGGAGAAGGAGAAGGAGGAAGAAGAGGAGGAGAAGTCATAGAAGGAGAAGGAGAAGAAGAAGGAGAAGCTATAGAAGCAAAAGGAGAAGCTGGAGGAGGAGGAGGAGGAGGAGAAAGAGAAGGAGAACAGAAGGAGGTTATTGAAGGAGGAAGAGGAGAAGGAGAAGAAAGAGAAGGACAAACTATAGAAGCAGAAGGAGAAGCTAGAGGAGGAGGAGGAGGAGTCATAAGGGCCAGGACCAGTCATGGGTCTACTAGGATTACCTGTACCAGGTGAGTCCAATTTCTCTCCCGTCCCCTTGGCTTACCGATGCTCATTCCACGGAGGCACTTCTCCGAGGAGTCAGCCCGCAGCTGCTGGTTCTGTGCAGTTAATTTGATCTTGTAGAAAGCAAAGAGGTTCTCTACCGGAACACCACACCAATGTTCTCCTGGATCAGCCACGCAATTCTTGAGGAGGCCAAAGTCTCTTTGGCAGCGTCCAGCTTCCCTGGAGAAAAGAAACCAGCCGTGATAGGATCTAAAAGTCCTGTTGGTTACTTGGCACCAGGAACATCAGAAGGGGCACTAAGCAGGTGTTGGAGGCAGTAAGTGATGGAGAGAGCCTTTGATGCATTCAAAACACAATTTGGGTGCTTGGCAACTGGCCTGCATTTATACCATCCTGCATTCACCTGGTCACATTTTATGATTTATAAGTCTTTTGCCAAAAACTTGTGGGTTTTGGTAAGACCAGCTTGGTCTATGACAATTTGCCACCGCCAACTTACCATGGCCAACTCACCATGGCCAACTTGCCATGGCCAACTCACCACAGCCAATTCGCCACCGCCAACTCATCATAATCAATTCACCATGGGCAACTCACCACGGCCAACTCAGCACGGCCAAATCATCACAACCAACTCATTACAACCAACTCATCATGACCAACTCATCACAACCAAGTCATCACAACCAACTCACCATGGCCAACTCTCCACGGCCAACTCATCACAACCAACTCATAACAACCAACTCATTACAACCAACTCATCATGACCAACTCATCACAACCAAGTCATCACAACCAACTCACCACGGCCAACTCTCCACGGCCAACTCATCACAACCAACTCATAACAACCAACTCATTACAACCAACTCATCACGACCAACTCCTCACAACCAAGTCATCACAACCAACTCACCACGGCCAACTCATCACAACCAACTCACCAAGGCCAACTCATCATGGCCAACTCATCACAACCAACTCACCAAGGCCAACTCATCATGGCCAACTCGCCACGGCCAACTCTCTGTGGGACAAGAGTTACACTAATATCAAAGAAATGGTGGAATAGATCGCTGTTTGTGTGGGTTAAGCCGCACACACATGCATGTGCTCGTCAGACTCCCGCGCAGGGGTAGGCTTCAAAAATTTTAGCAAGGGGTTTTCTGCCCGGTTGCTGTGTGGGTGTGGCCATGGTGGGCGTGGCCTAGTTGACCTCCTGCACCATGGCGGGGGGTGGGGGTGTTTTTGCTCTCCCCAGGCTCCGGAGGCCCTCTGGAGGTCCTCTTCCCAAACTTCCAGTAGACCCATTTTTCACCCTCCCCGAGCCTCTGCGTGCACTCTGTACTTACCTGCATTCAAAATGGGCTGTGTGGGGACTCTTGGGAAGGGTGGGGCGGGGCGGGTGGGCCAGCCAGGAGTGGGATTTGGGGCTTCTCCGAACTCTACAGAATCTTAGCTAGAGGTTCTCCCGAACCCTTGCAAACCTCAGCTGCCTACCCCTGCTCCCGTGGCCCAGTTCCCCTCTCCCCCACCTCCCCAGCTGGGCAAAGGTTGGGGACTGCTGATTTAGAACATAGAGCATAAAACATAGAGTGACAGAATTGGAAGGAACTTTGGAGGTCTTGTAGTCCAACCCGCTGCTCAGACAGGGGTGTCAAACTTGATTTCATTGAGGGCCGTATCAGGGTTGGAAAAAGCTTTGGTTGTCCTCTTTGCACAACACAACTGCACTTCGCCAGGAACGCACACCAATACCTTCTGCAAGGGACCTGTGAGGAAAGCTTACTCCGTGACCTGGAGGGTGTAGGTGATTGGAGAATCCATCTCTGGCAGAAGATCCCAGTAGCACGTGATGTTTTTCCCCCAGAAGCTGACACAGTACTTAATCTCAAGAGTCTTGGGCATCACTCCTTAAAAAGAAAGCGAGACAGAAAACCCAGTTATATGAGCTGAAAGGGGGTTTAAGGCTAGAATAAACAAAGCAGAGAAGTCACTGGGTCTTTGTGCCTCAAAGTCACCAGGGGACCATGAGTTCAAGTCCTGGTTTAGGCAGGAAGCAAGCTGAATGGCTTGGGGCCTGTGCCTCTCTCATAACTCTAAGAAGAAGAAGGTGACAGCAAACCACTTCTGAAAAAGAGGCCAAGAAAATGACAATCTTTGTCCAAAGGGCGGATTTTGGTTCGTATGATTGTAAAGGCCATCTTGAATTTCTTCACCTCTTCCCTGTGGACAGCCCTGCCTTCAGATAATCCATCTCTCAGCCTTTTAAGGCTTGTAAATTTGAAGATGGATGGACTTCAACTCCCAGAAATCCTCAGCCAGCACTTGTGGATTTCAAGTTCCAGAATTCCCCAGCCGGCATTTGTGGACTTCGACTCCCAGAATTCCCCAGCCGGCATTTGTGGACTTCGACTCCCAGAATTCCCCAGTCGGCATTTGAAGACTTCGACTCCCAGAATTCCCCAGCTGGCATTTGTGGACTTCGACCCCCAGAATTCCCCAGTTGGCATTTGTGGACTTCAACTCCCAGAATACCCCAGCTGGTATTTGTGGACTTTGACCCCCAGAATTCCCCAGTTGGCATTTGTGGACTTCGACTCCCAGAATTCTCCAGTCAGAATTTTGGAGTTTGACTCCCAGAATTCCCCAGCCGGCATTTGTGGAGTTCAACTCCCAGAATTCCCCAGCTGGCATTTGTGGACTTCGACTCCCAGAATTCCCCAGCCGGCATTTGTAGACTTCGACTCCCAGAAATCCCCAGCCAGCATTTGTGGACTTCGACTCCCAGAATTCTCCAGTCAGAATTTTGGAGTTTGACTCCCAGAATTCTGGGAGTCGAAGTCCACAGACTTCTTAATGTTGCCCAGGTTGAAAAACAAACACCAAGTTAGTCCAAAGGTTTATCTCATTGAAATAAATTTGGGAGGAAGGGGACTGTGGTACCCCTCCCCCTGAAGAGGCCCACAGTTTACGCTGTGTTTTGACTTCAGATTCCTGCTTATTACAGTAAACACACATACGTTCATACTACGAATCCTAATCACCTTCTGCCTAAGATTAATCTGATAATTACTATAAAGTGTACACATTAAAAACAACCATCACAGACCAGTTACCAGAATGATTAATAATCAATTTCAGAGGGGAGAAAAGATATTTCCTGTGGCACGTCTACCCCTTTGAAACCGCACCGGAACAGATGGGAGAGATTAGCAGTGATTCACTCTGGGGGCAGAATCAGAACGTAGACGGATGAGTTTCGGGCCAGAAACAAAGGGTGAAATTGGAAAATTAGAGCCCCCCCGCAGAAACAACCGTCTCCGAGAATAGTAGAGCGCCTAGCAAAGCATTCGAGGCGCTGATTCCAGCTCATGCAAAACCTCTTGCCACAAGTTTCCAAACAACTCCATGCTGCGAGGAGCGCGCTTGGCGCATCGCAGGGGAAAAGATTGGCAATGACTTCAGGACAGCATGAATGCCAGATCAGCGAGCCTGGGCGCATGGAGTGATTACAAGAGAAGGTTCAATTGCTTCGCAAGCAGGCTGAGAGCAATTGATTTTTGATGAAGGGCCATCGAGCGTTGGATTCTTTGCAAACACCCAGGAGGGAAGAAGTTCGGCCCACATAAACGCCGGCTGTCATCTGCTTCTCATCGGTCCAGCCGTGGAATCCGAAAAAGGATCGCGGAGAGGAAACGGGTCCGATGAGAAATCTGGGCTCGATTTTTGGAGGGCAGAGAGAGAGAGAGAGAGAGAGAGAGAGGGAGGGAAGACAATCCCCCAACAATTACCCAACCTGGGTAACATCATGAGTGACAGTGGGGTTTGCAGGGAGGAGGAGGAGGAGGAGGAGGAAGAGGAGGAGGAGGAGGAGGAGGAGGAGGAGGAGGAGGAGGAGGAGGACTGTGAGGTCCTTGGTGTTTCTCTGAGCTTGGTTGTTTTGTTGCTCTGAGCTTGTTTCTCTGAGCTTGGACGTTTCATTACCCTACTAGGTAACATCCAGTGCTAGAAGGCATGGAATTTGCTGGGAGGAGGAGGAGGAAGAGGAGGAGGAGGAGGAGGAGGAGGAGGAGGAGAGGACTGTGAGGTCCTTGGTGTTTCTCTGAGCTTGCTTGTTTTCTTGCAGACGTTTCATTACCCAACTAAGTAACATCCTCAGTGCTAGTATTGATGATATTACCTAGTTTGGGTAATGAAATAAAGGTATCCAGATCTGCATACGTCACATCCATCCACATCTTTAAAAAAATCCTGAAAGTTTTTCAATGGTTTGGGATTGCAAAGTTGTAAAGTTAATTCTTCTCCCTCCTTTCCCTCTTCTCTTCCTCTTCTTTTTCCTCTTCCTTCTTTTCTTCTCTCTTCTCCCTCTTCTCCCTTCTTTTCTTTCTCTTCTCCCTCTTCTCCCTTCTTTTCTTTCTCTTCTCCTTCTCCTTTTCCTCTTCCTTTCCTTCTTCTTCCTCCCCTTCGATTTTCCTTCTTCATCTTCCTCCTCTTCCTTACCTTCCTCCTCTTACTAATCCAGGAGAGAAGCAACCTAGAACTAAGGAGAAATTTCCTGACAGTGAGGATAATTAACCAATGGAACAGCTTTCCCTTCGGAAATCATGGGCCCTCCATCACTGGAGGCTTTTAAGAAGAGACTGGACAGCCATTTGTCTGAAATGGTATAGGACAGTGGTGGCTAACCTTTTTGCCATCGCGTGCCAAAAGCGTGGGGAGCGCGTGGGGGTCACGCGCGTGCGTGCCCACACCCATAATTCTATGCACCCCGCCCCCGCGCATGTGTGTGCGACCCTCCCGTGCTTCCCCTGCTTTTGGCACGCGATAGCACGGTGGGAACGGTAGGCCCGTTTTTTGCCCTCTCGAGGCTCCAGAGCCTTTCTAGGAGCCTGGGGAGGGCAAAAACGGCCTTCCCCACCGCCTGGAGGCCCTCTGGAGGCCCGAAACGGCCTGTTTGTTGACTTCCAGCAGGCCCAGCAGGCCCAGCAGGCCCGAAAATCAGCTGGCCGGCACGCGCATGTGCGCCGGAGCTGATCTCACGTGCCCCCCGATATGGCTCCGTGTGCCACCTGTGGCATGCGTGCCATAGGTTCGCCATCACGGGTATAGGATCTCCTGCTTGAGCAGGGGGTTCAACTCCAAGATCCCTTCCAACTCTGTTATTCTGGTCCAAGTCTTGCCCAATGCAGGATTTCGTCATTTATTTTAGAGCATCCTCAATGGTGGGTTATTTAAAGATATTTTCAGAGTCCAATCTTTCTGTTCTGCTCTTAAACCAATCTTGTTTGATCGATTATGTGCCATCAACTTGGCCTTGACTCTTAGCGACCACAGAGTTAGATTGATCTCCATGGAAACTTGATTTAACCGGTTGGAATTTCTTCTAGTGCAGAAAGATTGAAAGGGTACCTGGAGATCATTTATTCCAACCCCTTATTCCCCACCCAGAATCTGAATCCGTTGCTATACAGCCCGTCCTCGACTTACGACTGCAATTGGGATTGGAATTTCCACGGCTAAGATCGTTAAGTGCGCCGTGTCTAATTTTATCACCTTTTTCGCCATAGTTATTAAGCGAATCCCTGCATTTGTTAAGTGGTTCATGCGGTCGTTAAATGAATCTGGCTTCCCCCCCTTGACTTGGTTTGTCAGAAGCTGGCTGGGAAGGTTGTAAATGGTGATCATGTGACCAGGATACTGCAACCGTCGTAAGTATGTGCTGGTTTCCAGACGCCTGAATTTTGATCACACGATGGACGCTGCAATCGTTGTAGGTGCGCGAACCGGTTGTAAGTCCCTTTTTTCAGTGCCGTTGTAACTTTGGACGCTCGCTAAAGAAATGGTTGTAAGTCGAGGACTACCGTTGTGTCAACTCACAATTCAAGCACACCCAGGACATGGCCAGTGGTGGTGTGCATGCTTTTTTAGAAGTGAGAAGAGATGGCTAAATTGACCGTTTTGATCAAAGGGAAGAATATAAGTACTTTTGTTTCTACTTGGAAACCGCTTCTGGACTTTCTGCCTGAGGTGGGAAAAAAAATGATTTTACTTTGATTTTACTGATTAGATTGATTTGTTGTTTATAGAAATGGCTAGTTTATAATATTATGGAAAAGTAAAACGTTGAGGTTTGATGTTAATGCCTTATCCTACTGCAACAGAGGGAGTCGGAAGTCAAAGCCTTTTTTTTTCTTTCCCTCCCTCTCTTCTTCTGCACTCCTCCCCTCTGGGTCCTACTATTTGCTTTTGTATTTTTGTATTTTATACTATAAACTAATAAAAAAATTAGAAGTGAGAATGCTTTCTTTCTTTCTTTCTTTCCCTTTTTCCCATCTTTTTCTTTCTTCCTTTCTCTTTTTGTCTCTTATTCCCTCTTTCCCTCTTTCCCTATTTTCGCTTTCTTTCTTTTCTTTCTTTCTCTTTCTTTCTCTCTCCCCCTTTCTTTCTCTTTTTTCATCTTTTTCTTTCTTCCTTTCTTTTTCTTTCTCTCACTCTTTCTCTCTTCTCTTTCTTTCTCTCTCTCTCTTTTTCTCCTTCTCTTCCTTCTTCTTTCTTCCTCTCTCTTTCTTTCTCTCTTTGCTTTCTTTCTTTTGTTTCTTTAATTCTTTCTCTTTCCCTCTTTTTTCTTTCTCTTTCCCCCCCTCTCTCTATCTCTTACTGTCACTCTTTCTTTCTCCATGTTTCTCTCTCTCTCTCTCTTGCTGTCACTCTCTTTCTTTCTCCATGTTTCTCTCTCTCTCTCTTACTGTCACTCTCTTTCTTTCTCCATGTTTCTCTCTCTCTATTACTGTCACTCTCTTTCTTTCTCCATGTTTCTCTCTCTCTTACTGTCACTCTCTTTCTTTCTCCATATTTCTCTCTCTCTCTCTTACTGTCACTCTCTTTCTTTCTCCATGTTTCTCTCTCTCTCTCTCTTACTGTCACTCTTTCTTTCTCCATGTTTCTCTCTCTCTCTCTCTCTCTTACTGTCACTCTCTTTCTTTCTCCATGTTTCTCTCTCTCTCTCTCTTACTGTCACTCTCTTTCTCCATGTTTCTCTCTCTCTCTCTTACTGTCACTCTCTTTCTTTCTCCATGTTTCTCTCTCTTTCTCTTACTGTCACTCTCTTTCTTTCTCCATATTTCTCTCTCTCTCTCTCTCTCTCTCTCTCTCTCTCTCTCTCTCTCTCTCTCTCTCTCACACACACACACACACACACACACACACACACACACTGGGTAGACGCAGGATAACCCCCACATTAAATTTAACAGATTTGGGATCCCAACAAAAAAGAATATTTGGAGTTCGGGATTGAATTGTGGGATCCCTGATGCTCTCTGAGCTTGGCGGTTTCCTTGCAAGCGTTTTATCAGACCTGCCCTGATGATGTTACCTAGTTGGATAGTGAAACGTCTTCAAAAAGACCACAGATTTGGGATTAAAAGGGGCATTCTGTTGATGTGCCGACTCCCTGCGTGTCACACCAAACATGACAATTCAAAGGTGGCTTTTTTGACGGACTCGAGAGACAACACCTGTGGTTTAAAGGGGCTGTAGAAAGGTGGGGGGGGGAGTGAGAGAGACGCTGGGATTTGCACACCCCATGATCTAATTAATTCATAATGGAGGGATGAACTAAAATTGGATTCATAATTGCAGCGCTAACTGCACGAGACCCCTGGAGGGAGGATCAGCAGCTACCAGGACTTTTCACCACTCACCCATAATCCCCTACGCCTGCAAAGCCACTCGGAATCCCCTTTCCCTGCCCTGGGGGGGGCTAGTGCCGATGATAAAAAACCCCCGAGCGCTTGTCTGGCTTTCTTCCAACCATTTGCAGCCCTGGACACAATGTTCCCTCCACTTCCACGAAGCCGGCACAGAAAGAAAGAAAGAATGAAAAGGAGAGGAAAAAAAATAATAATAATGCAGCTATTGAATATGGAGAGAACGTGGCTCGGAGAGGAACAGAGGGAAACAGCAAGCGGAAGGCAGGAAATCCGAAACTATCCAAGCAGAGGAAGACAATTCACCCACGAGATGCACCTTGCATGGTCCAGAAAGGATGTACAGTATGTGTGAGGAGGATTAAGGTAGATTAAAGCCCCCCGCCCTCAATTCCGGTTCCCAGTTCATTGGACAGAATAACAGAATTGGAAGGGATCTTGGAGGTCTTCTAGTCCAACCCCATTGCTCAATGACTGGGATGGTATAAGGCCGTGTGTCAGCACTTCAAGCTGCATTTACTCTAGTGCTGACATAAGAAGGAGAGGCGGAGGCGTCTGGAAAGGGATGTTTGACTTTTCACCTACTTATTTTCCCTGGAGATAATATCCTCTAGGATAGACATCGAGGAGGCGACCTCGAAACCTGACACCGTGATGGTGAACCTATGGCACGCAGGTGCCACATGCACCTGTGGCACGCGGGGCCATATCGGTGGGCACACAGCGTTGCCCTAGCTCAGCTGCAGTGCACATGCGCGTGCCGTCTAGCTGCTTTTCAGGCCTTCCGGCCCACTGGAAGTCGTCAAACAGGCCGTTTCCAGCCTCTGGGGGTAGGGTGGGGAAGGCCGTTTTTACCCTCCCCAGGCTCCAAGAAAGCCCCTGGAGCCTGGGGAGGGCGAAAAACAGGCCTACCAGGCCCACTGTGCCATCGCATGCCAAAAGTGGGGGGAGTGCGGGGGGATCATGCATGGGGGGAGGCGGGGTGCATTGAATTATAGGTGTGGGTATGCGCGCGCACGACCCCCCGCGCTCCCCCCCTGCTTTTGGCACGCGACGGCAAAAAGGTTAGCCATCACTGGTATAAGGTGTCCAACTTCCTTGAGCAGGAAGTTGGATTAGATAGAAGAAGCTGCCAAAATGAGGCAAAGCAGTCCTAAACTGCATTAACAGAGAGATAGAATCAAGGTCAGGTGAAGAATTAACTCCACTTTACAATGCTTGGGAAAGGCCATACTTGGAATATTGCATCTGGGTTTTGGTCACATAATATAAAAAGGATGCGACGACTCTAGAAAGTATGCAGGGAAGAGCAACAAAGACGATCAGGGGGCTGGAGGCTAAAACGTATGAAGAACGGTTGCAGGAACTGGGTATGTCTAGTTTAAGAGCCTTCGTGGCGCAGCAGACTAAAGCACTGTTAAGTAACACCAGCTGCCTGCAATTATTGCAAGTTCAAATCTCACCAGGCTCAAGGTTGACTCAGCCTTCCATCCTTCCGAGGTAGGTAAAATGAGGACCCGGTTTGTGGGGGCAATAAGCTGACTTTGTATAAAAAAGAACACCGCTTAGGGGCCCCCGAAAGCCCCACTAAGCAGGTATATACAAGAGTATGAAGGCTATTGCTTAACGCATTGTAAGCCGCCCTGAGTCTCCGGAAAAGGGCGGCATATAAATCGAACCAATAAATAAATAAATAAATAAATAAATAAATAAATAAATAAATAAATAAATAAATAAATAAATGACAAGAAGGACTAGGGGAGACATGATAGCAGTGTTCCAGTATCTCAGGGGCTGCCACAAAGAAGAGGGAGTCAAGCTATTCTCCAATAGGGTAGGATAAGAAGCAATGGGTGGAAACGAATCAAGGAGAGAAGCAACTTAGAACTAAGGAGAAATTTCTTGACAGTTAGAACAATTAACCAGTGGAACAGCTTGCCTCCAGAAGTTGTGAGTGCTTCATCACTGGAGGTTTTTAAAAAGAGATTGGATAACCATTTGTGTAAAATATTATAGGGCCATGATGGCAAACCTATGGCACGCGTGCCACATGTGGCACGTGGAGCCATATCGGTGGGCACGCGAGCATTGCCCTAGCTCAGCTCCGGTGCGCCTGCGCACGCTGGCCAGCTGATTTTCGGGCCTTCCAGGCCTAGCAGAAGTTGGCAAACAGTCCATTTCCAGCCTCCGGAGAGCCTTCACCGGGGGGGGGGGGCGGGGAGGCTGTTTTCACCCTCCCCAGGCTCCAAGAAAGCCTCTGGAGCCTGGGGAGGGCGAAAAATGGGCCTACCAGGCCCACCATGCCATCGCGTGCCAAAAGCGCGGGGGTTCACAAGTGCATGCACGGGGCACATTGAATTATGGGTGTGGGCACATGCGTATGCGACCCCTCCGCGCTCCCCCCGCTTTTGGCACGCGACGGCAAAAAGGTTAGCCATCACTGGTATAGGGTTTCCTGCTTAAGCAGAGGGTTGGATTAGAAGACCTCTAGTGTACTTTTCCAATTCTGTTATCCTTTTATTCTGTAAAGATCTCTGAAGTCCCTTCTAGCCTTATCCCAAAGGTGTTTTTGTTTTTTTTTTTAATTTCCAAGAGGCAACTGGACTTTCTGGTTTTTCTTTGAAGATGTTTCGCTTCTCATCCAAGAAGCTTCTTCGGCTCTGACTGGATGGTCGGGAACGGAAGGATTTATGCTCCTTGCAGACAGCTGGTCATTTGCCTTCTTTTTAGAGAGTCATTGAGGCCACCTGGAGGTTTGTCTGAGTCCTTAGAGTCACCTGAGTGGTGCAAATGGGTGTGGAGCCTTCTTGGCTGCAGGATGTTTTCTGCCCTGGGTCCCTTCCCTGTTGAAGTCAGGCGCAGGCTGCTGGAGTAAAGTGAAAGGCCCCACAAGCGGCGAGAGGCAGGGAGCGCGAAAAACTCCACTAACAGTTATGCGGCTGGCAGTGACAAAATGGCTGCCCAAAGACCGTGGGGAGTGCAAGACTCCACAAAGAGAAGCCGCTGTTTAAAACGCAGGGCTCCACCGGCAAAGCCGGTGATTTTGAGCCACCCACGGGAGCGGAAAGCTCCACCAACGTACAGAAACGTACCAGTTCGATGAAAGGATGGAGTGGCAGAATGGCTTCAACGAGACCTCAGAATTGTAATCTGAGGCTTCCTGAGGTAAAAAGGTTCACAGAATGTCCAGCAAACAAAAGAATAGCCAAGTACAACATCCAAGGTCAAATACGAAGAATCAGCTATGAAAGAAAATAGACTAACTCTGAAAGCTAGCTATCCACAAACTGTGCCACCGTAAGGGTGGAAGCGCTAGACTCCACATTATTGTTACTCCGAACCGGAGGAGGAGATCCCCATAAATCAGATGACTCAACAATAGTGGGGATGAGTGTTCTGCCCCAGCTACAGACCCCAAAGAATGCAGCACACAGAAAGTCTGTTCAAACCTTAGTTTACTGAATAAACCAGTCTTTTACACCAACGGCTGTTAATTAATTGCATTAACAGCCGCCAAGAATTCAAAACATAATAACTGAAAGCTTACTATGGTTGGCAGAATGCCCAGAAGCAATTCGCAGGAAGCTGATAAGCAAGACAAGACACGAAGGTATGTGAACGAAGTTGTTCCCTGCAAATTGCTTCAGTCGGCGTTCCTCCTTCAATAGGCTAAGGAAGTGGCCAATTAGTCCCAAACCTTACTCTCGAGGAGACCTCCTCCTAAGGACTGCTGAAAGGACTGTGTTGTAAAGAGGAGACAGATGATCTCGTATCCCTCCCCCTTTGTTGAGAGAGGGCTGTTCAATTTTGACATAAATGGCCTCTTTGACCCCTCTTTCAAACCAATCTCCAAGGGGCCTCAGCGACTCTCTAAAAGGATGCAAATGACCAGCTGTCTGCAAGGAGTATAAATCCTTCTGTTCCCCACCATCTAGTCAGAGCTGAAGAAGCTTCTTGGATGAGAAGTGAAACATCTTCAAAGAAAAAAACCCAAGAAAGTCCAGTTGCCTCTTGAAAAAGCACCTTTGGGACAACCATGACCTGGATGGCTGAGAATCTCCATAGACTGAGGATTTGATGGTCTTCGTTCTAAATGTCTTCCTCGGATTCTTAGCGGGGTGGAAGATTTACTTTGATTTCCACCTGCGCATCGGGTGCAATCTTCATCGGAAGAGATGGAGCCCCAGGCTCTGAATCTATTGCAAGACAGGTAATTGCTTTTCCCCTTCTTTACACCATTTTTAAATTAAAAAGAAAAGAAAAAAAGAGAAGAAAAAGAACCGTAGGGAGAGGGAAACTAGCCAACGGGAATCTGGAGGAAATGTCATGAGGCTGGTGGTTGTTGTAGGTTAGATTCAGAGGTGGGTTTCAGCAGGTTCTGACCAGTTCTGATGAACCGGTAGTGGAAATTTTGAGTAGTTCAGAGAACCGGTAGTAAAAATGCTGACTGGCCCCGCCCCCATCTATTCTCACGAGTCCCAGCTGATCAGGAAGAAATGGGGATTTTACAGTATCTTTCCCCTGCCACGCCCACCAAGCCACGCCCACCAAGCCAGCCACGCCCACCAAGCCAGCCACGCCCACCAAGCCACACCCACAGAACCAGTAGTAGAAAATTTAACCACTGGTTAGATTGGGAGATTTATGCTGGTCGTTCTCACTTAGCAATCCCAATTGCTATCAGTGATTTGGTGACTAAGCATTATGGTCGTTAAACAAAACATCATGTGACCACAATGGGTTTATAACCTTGCTTCTTCTCTGGTCATTAAGCGAATATACCAACAATCATTAAGTGGGACCTTTATGATTCATTTAACAACAGCAATGATTCACTTAATGACTGTGGCAAATGGGATGTAAAAATGGGGCCAAGCTCCCTTGACAACTGCCTTGCTTAACATCCGGGGTGGAGGTGGAGCTTCAAAATTGATAATACAGGTTGTCCTGGACTTACGGCCAAAATTGAGCCCAAAATTTCTGTTGCTAAGTGAGACATTTGTTAAGTGAGTTTTGCCCCATTTTATGACCTTTCTTGTCACAGTTGTTAAATGAATCATCATCACAGTTGTTAAGTTAGTTAACAGGGTTGTTAAGTGAATCTGGCTTCCCCCTTGACTTTGGTTGTCAGAAGGTCGCAAAAGGGGATTGAATGACCCAGGAATTATGACTGTCATAAATATGAGTCAGTTGTCAAGCATCCGAATGTAATCACATGACGGTCATAAGTGTGAAAAATGGTTATAGGTCACTTTTTCAGTGCCATTGTAACTTCAAATGGTCCCTGAATGAACTGTTGTAAATTGAGGACTACCTGTACAAACCCAGTACGAGTCAGTTGCCAAGCATCTGACTGTGGATCACATGACCACCGTCATAACAGGGGTGGGTTCTAAATTTTTTTACTACCGGTTCTGTGGGTGTGGCTTATTTTGTGGGTGTGGCTTGGAGGTCATGTGACTAGGTGGGCGTGGCTAGCTGGTTAGTCATTTCTGGAAGGTCCTCGCACTTACGACCAGTCCTCGCACTTACGACCCGACTCATTTGTTCGCTTTTAACACTGATCAGCTGTAGGGCGGCCCTTTGAAGCCCCATGGCAAGAGTTTAAACAGTTTTTTTCCCTCTAGTCATCAGCTGGGACTCAGGAGGCAGCAATAGATTGGGGGTGGGACCAAATAAAAGGTAAGAATAACGTGGGTGGGTGGGGGTGGGTGGGAGGGCAGGGGGGGAGAACCGGTTCGGTCATATCGTCACCGCTACCGGCTTGGCCAAACCGGACCGAACTGGGAGGAACCCACCACTGCGTCATAATCTTTTAACAATCCCATAATCCCTTGCGGGGTGGAGTCAAGGCAACTGAATGAAGCTAGCAGATTGTTTACTGGCCGGATGCCCTTCCTGTTGCCAATGAGGAGTTTTGCTCAGCAGATATATTCTCATTGTGCCCAGAGAGAGAGGGAAATATCTGCCTCTGCTTAGGATCGAACTCACAGCCTCCTGATTGTGAGGCGAGAGCTCCACCTCTAGGCCACCGCACCACTCCTTGATCACGTGACCATGGGGAGGCCTAAACGGTCGTAAGTGTGAAAAAAACCGTCACGCCACTTTTTCTCAGTGCCGTTGTAACTTTGAACCGTCACTGAACAAACTGTTGTAAATCGAGGGCTTTCGGTATATTTATCTTTTGGGAAGTCTGCTTCAAAGGGTTGCTAAGCAACCGGTCGTAAGTCGAGGACTGCCTGCGCTTCAAAATGAGCAAGTGCTTATATTTAGACTGGAGGACTACGTCAGTGCTCTGCGGTTTATTTCCTGGAGCATTTAATTGTAGAGAAGGCAAGATAACAGCTTCAACGGGGGGTGTTATTGATTTGACATCTGCTAATGATCTGATGGACAGAGAAAGACACTTCTTTTGAAAATGAGGAACTCAAGCTAAGTTTATGGGCAGTCCTTCACTTACAACAGTTCCATTTAGTGACCGAAGTTACACTGGCACTGAAAAAAAAAGTGATTTATTTTTCACACTTATGACTGTTGCAGCATCCCCAGGATCGTGTGGTCAAAACTCAGGACTGTTGGCAACTGGTTCGTATTTATGACGGTTGCCGTCTCCCGGGATCTCATGTGATTCCCTTTTGCAACCTTCTGACGGGCAGAGTCAATGGGGAAGCCAGCTTCACTTAACAACTGCATTCTTACAGGTAGTCCTCGACTTACGACCACAATGGAGCCCAACATTTCTTTCGTTAAGCGGGACATTTTTTTCAGTGAGCTTTGCCCCGTTTTACGACCTTTCTTGCCACAGTTGTTAAGTGAATCACTGCAGTTTCATAAGTGAGTCACACGGTTGTTTAGTGAATCTGGGTTCCCCCTCGACTTTGCTTGCCGGAAGGTCGCGAAAAAGGGATTTGCGTGACCTGGAGACACTGCGAACGTCATAAATGCGAGCCAGTGGCCAAGCATCTGAATTTTGATCGCGTGATCATGGGGATGTTACAAAGGTTGTAAGCAGGGGTGAAATCCAAAATTTTTCCCTACCGGTTCTTTGGCGTGGCTTGGAGGGCATGGCAGGGGAAGGATATTGCAAAATCTCCATTCCCACCCCACTCCAGGGGAAGGATACTGCAAAATCTCTATTCCCTTCCCTCCTGGGGGAAGGATATTGCAAAATCTCCATTCCTACCCCACTCTGGGGCCAGCCAGAGGTGGTGTTTCCCGGTTCTCTGAACTACTCAAAATTTCCGCTACCGGTTCTCCAGAACCTGTTAGAATCTGCTGGATTTCACCCCTGGTCATAAGTGTGAAAAATGGGCATAGGTCACTTTTTTCAGTGCGGTTGTAACTTTGAATGGTCACTAAGTGAACGGTTCTAAGTCGAGGACTACCTGTAATTTAATAAATGCAGTCATTCGCTTTACACCTGGTGCAAGGAAGATCCTAGAATGGAGCAAAACTCCCTTAACAAATGTCTCTGTCAGCGTCCCAGCACTGACATATATAAAGAGAGGAGAAGTTTGAACTTTTGCCTACTAAATCCTTTTGAAGATTCTGTCTCCTCGGAGATGGGAGAGGGGGGAGACATTCCTGTGATCTGACGAAGAAGAGATCAGGAAAGTGACTTGGAAGATAGCCAATGAGAAGCAGAGAATTGGGGATCGGAAAGGGAGGGATTGGGGGGCAAAGGTCAGTACTGACCGCGAAAGAGCCAGGATCAGATCACTGTGCTCAAATAAGGAGAAAATTTCCTTAATGATCGACAGTTTGGAAATTCATTTATTTTGAGATAGCATTGAAACCTGACAGTCTTGTTTAGCGACAGAAGTGTTAGGGGCTTGACTACGGTTGTACGCCCATACCGAACCCACCAAAAACTCTTCTGGACCTCCGTTCTTACCTAAGCAGGAGAGACAGGTGAGAAGAACCACGATCCACGCTAGCGTGAGGGACATCCTGAAGCTCACAGCGCACGGCAGCTGCAAAGAGATGACAATGGCAGGCATTTAAAATCCCTCTTCTCTTTTATTCCCCCTTTTATGAAAATCAAATCGGTGTGCCTGAGGCACATTTTAAATTATGCAGGTACACGCTTCGAGCGAACTCCCCCTGCTCGGTCGCTCCACAAAGCTGGCAACCAGGAAGAGATGACTTAGAGAGCGAGAAGGATTCAGCTGTTGCTTTTTGGCTCCATTGAATTAAGAAAGAGGGCTGTGAAAAGGGATAATCGCCTGGGATGGACATATGATACAGAAGGATCTTGACAGACTTGAATATTGGGCCCTCTCTAACAAAATGAAATTCAACGGTTGAAAATAGTAAAGTTCTGCATTTAGGCAAGGAAAACAAAAATGCACAGGTACGAACCTTTATTTATAACCTGATCTCCCAGTTGCGTCCCTTTCTGGATCGGGACGCCCTGCGCACTGTCACTCATGCCCTCGTCACTTCCCGGCTGGACTATTGTAATGCTCTCTACATGGGGCTCCCCTTGAGGAGCACCCGGAGGCTCCAGCTGGTCCAGAATGCGGCCGTGCGAGTAATAATGGGGCCGACTCGTCGCTCCCATGTAACATCCATCTTGCGCGAGCTGCACTGGCTCCCGGTGGTCTTCCGGGTGCGCTTCAAGGTGTTGGTTACCACCTTTAAAGCGCTCCATGGCTTAGGACCTGGTTACCTACAGGACCGCATTCTGCCACCGGTAGCCTCCCACCGACCAATACGTTCCCACAGAGAGGGCCTCCTCAGGGTGCCGTCAGACAAACAGTGCAGGCTGGCGACCCCCAGGGGGAGAGCCTTCTCTGTGGGGGCCCCGGCCCTATGGAACGAACTGCCCCCGGACATACGAAGGATCCCCGACCTCCATGCCTTCCGTCGCGCTCTGAAGACCCTATTATTCCAGCAAGCTGGTCTGACAGGATAAAGGTTTTTTAAATTGGGTTTTAAAATGATCTTAAATTGGGTTTTAAAATAGGGGTTTTAAAATGATTTTAGTTGGATGTTTTAAATTTGGCCGAATGATTGAATTATTTTAATAAGCTTTTAATTTTTGTTGTATATTGTTTTCACCATGGCTGTTCACCGCCCTGAGTCCCTCGGGAGAAGTGCGGTATATAAATATAACTAACTAACTAACTAACTAACTAACTAACTAACTAACTAACTAACTAACAGTCTAGGTGGAACCTCGCTCAATAGTAGTAACTGTGAGGGGGATCTTGGAGTCCTAGTAGACAACCATTTAAATATGGGAAAGTTTTTCAGTTTTATTTCTTATACACATAATATAAAATGTACATTTTCTTATACATAATTAATCCTACATATACATGTTTTCCTTAAAGAAAGCATTAGAATAAGGCATTTTAATTACATTCGGAGTTACTCTTCTACTCTTTCTTCCCTCATTTTGCAACAACCCTTCTTCTTCTTTTCCTCTTTTCCTTCCCTCCCTCCTCTCCTGCTTTCTCTTCCCTCCTCTCCTACCTCATCCTACTTCCCCTTCCTATCCCCCACTCCTCTTTTCCCCCTACTCACCTTCTCTCCTACTCCTATCCCCTACCCTTCCTTCCTCTCCTTTTCCCTTTCTTCCATTCGACAACCATTTAAATATGAGCCAGCTGTGTGCAGCAGCTGCCAAAAAAGCCAACACAGTTCTAGGCTGCATCACCAGAGGGATAGAATCAAGACCATGTGAAGTCTTAATACCAGGGGTGAAATCCAGCAGGTTCTGACAGGTTCTGAAGAACCGGTAGCGAAAATTTTGAGTAGTTTGGAGAACTGGTAAATACCACCTGGGTGGAAATGGAGATTTTGCAGTATCCTTCCCCTGCCACATCGACCAAGCCATGCCCACCAAGCCATACCACACAGAACCAGTAGTAAAAATATTTGAATTTCACCACTGCTTAATACTATTTTATAATGCCTTGGTAAGGCCACACTTGGAATCCTGCATCCAGTTTTGGTCGCCACGATGTAAAAAAAGTTTTGAGACTCTAGAAGGAGTGCAGAGAAGAGCAGCAAAGATGATTAGGGGACTGGAGGCTAAAACATATAAAGAACGGTTGCTGGAATTGGGTATGTCTAGTTTAATGGAAAAAAGGACTAGGAGTGGGTGGCTGGGGAATTCTGGGAGTTGAAGTCCACCCATCTTAAAGCTGCAGAGGTTGAAAAACACTGATCTAATTGCTGTCATTAGGTTAGATTAGAAAGGGGGGTATTTATTAAAATACCCCTTGAAGAGAGGATGCCATCTCAAGAAAGATTACATAATCGTCTGATTTCAAGGTCCCACAGGATTATTGGACTATGTAAATGGGTATTCCTCAATTTACGACCACAATTTTCCCTAAAATTTCCATTGCTAAAGAAGTTAATGGTTGAGTTTCGCACCATTTTTTGGGCCAAAGTTGTTAAGCAAATTGCTGCAGTTGTTAAACGAATCATGCAGTTATTCACTGAATCTGGCTACACCTCCCCCTCCCCCCCTGGAGTTTGCTTGTCCGGAGCTGCCTGGGAAGGTTACAAAATAGTGATCGCATTTTTTATTTATTTATTAATTCAACTTATATACCGCCCTTCTCCCCAGGGGGACTCAGGGCGGTGACCCTGAGGATAATGCAACTGTCCTAAATACCTTCTAGTTGCAAATTTTATTGTGTGATTGTGGGGATGCTGTAAAACTGGTCATCGGTCATTTTTTATCAGTGCTTTTGAAACTTCGAATGGTCACTAAATGAACTGTTGTAAGTCAAGGACTAACTATAAGGACTAACTCTACTTCTGATTGTTTGTGTATCAAAATGCAAAGAGGAAAGCGTGATGACATGAATGATGATGATGGAGATATTGATTGGGTTTCTACACCATGTTAAGGATCAAACCCAGGTTATCAAAGCCCAAGAAACTTTGTGTATCATCCATCCATCCATCCATCCATCTCTCTAATCTATCCATGCAAATATTTTATTTCTGTTTCTGTATCTCTCTATCTTCTATCTACTTTGTATATCCACCCACATCTACCATATTTCCCTGAAAATAAGACCCTGTCTTATATTTTTTTGAACCCCGAAATAAGAGCTTGGCCTTATTTTCGGGGAGGTCTTATTATTTTGGGGCCCATGGAGCAAGACAGGGATCGTCTTGCTGTCTTATCTGATTTCCAGCTCTGTCTCCCTAACTCTAACCAGAGGAAATGGCGGGGACTGGCTACGCATTTATTTATTTTATTTTATTTTATTTATTTTGTCGAGTAATATTTAATATTAAATATTTTCGGGAAGGGCTTATTATCCAGGGAGGTCTTATTTTTGGGGAAACACGGTAATCTATCCATCCATTTATCTTTCTCTCTCTCTTTCTTTCTTTCTCTCTCTCTCTCTCTCTCTCTCTCCCTCTATTTATCCTTCTCTTTTTCTCTTTCTCTCTCTCTAATCTGTCTATCTATCCCTCTATCTCTCACTATCTATCCCTGTGATGGCACGCAGAGCCCTCTCTGCTGGTATGCGCATCATCGTCCCAGGTCAAATCTTTGTGGCGTTCGTTTCGTGAGCTTCTGTTTCCCTGAAAACGACGAAACAGAAGTTCATGAAAGAAAAAGATCTTACCTCTTGCTAGGCTGCCAGTGTTGGGATGCCCCGCCTCCCACCGGCCAGCTGTTCTTTGGGTCTCTGCTGCGCATGTGTACATATTTGCGCATGCGTGCTTGCATGATCGCGCATGCGCATGTCTGCGCACGCACACACCTTTCAGTTTGGGCAGGTGTGCGCGCGCAGTTCGGGCATTTGGTGTCTAAAAGATTCGCCATCACTGATCTATCCTATATCTACTTTAAAATCCATCCATCCATCCATCCATCCATCCATCCGTCCGTCCAATCTATCCATTCCTCCAATATTCTCTCTTTCTCTCTTTCTGTTTCTCATCTTCTTCCCCAATCTTCAAAGTAAGTGCTTTAATTACTTTTTGGTAAAGAAACATTAATTTAATTACTTTGGTAAAGGAAAGGGCTTTGGGATGTCCAGGTGAAATTCCAATCAGCCATCCTGAAAACTTGTCCTGGTGTACTGATGGAATGGCTCCTGCTTGGCGACGGTCAGCAAGCCACCTTGTTTTATTATTATTATTATTATTATTATTATTATTATTATTATTATTATTATTATTATTATTTAATCTTTAGTGAGATTCACAGACTTTGAGGCT